>NC_073305.1:131995902-132333402 GCF_027595985.1 Sorex araneus | reverse complement strand
TAGCAAAACTACATAGTGCCAACTTGAAAAACTTGGGACCAGAGAGAACATACAGAGTTCTATAGCAATTGCCTTCCATGCAGCTGATCCTGGTTCGATCCCCAGCACCACATATGGTCCCCTGAGCACCACCACCAGGAGTAATCCTGGAATAAGGAGTAAGCCCTGACCACTGATTAGGGCTGAGTAGTGGCCCCAAAACAAACACCAAAAAATAAATGCTTCAAGGAACTGGCGAGCATATGTCCCAGCCGTTCCGTGCCTGTGGATGAACAGTAGAACCATTCAAAACCAAAACTAACATCTGCAGGCTTTCCAGAAAGTCTCTGACCATGCAAACACAATGTGAAAAATGCAAATCTAGTAGGACCCAGGAGACCTCAGGTGACAACAGTGGTTCTGGAGTTCAAGGAAGATTGAAGCAGGACCTGGACCATTTATTAATTACTCATTTATTTGACACTTAACCATGTCCCAAGCCACAGTTCTCAGGGTCAGAGGATGAGAAAGCAAGCAAGATTTCTGTGTTTGGGGAGGGAGCTTGCCTTCCAAGTACAGGTTAGCGGAGCCCACCTTACCCAGGGCAATCGGTTCTTAACTTTCTTACATTCTCATCCTTGCCAGTACTTTCATTACCAACCTCACCTTCCCCAAACCTCTCTCCTCTCCAGTCAACCCGTAAACGTCCCTGCTTTGCTCAAGGGCCTCACTACCCTGGCACTTTGTATTGTCTAAATTTATCTACTCATCTTGGGCAGGGGAGTTGTGTGCTTTGCATGTGGTAGCCCCAGGTTCAATCCCAACACCACATGGTCCCCCGAGCACTGCTGAGAGTGGCCACCGAACAGCTCTGAGTATGATCCAAAACACTTAAGAAATTTTCAAAACCTATTCATTTCCAAGTGTTGTGTGGACATGTGCGTGTTGTATGTGTTTCTGTATATTGCAATGTACAGAATTGAACCCAGGTCTTCACATAGGTATGGCACATCCCCAGCTCCCTTCAAGATGTTCAGTGTCTTCTTTGAACCCAGAAGGATTTAAAATGTTTCATAGATGGGTCCTAATCAGGATCTATTTTCATTTAACCTTCCAATGTTTGGACAATTTCACATTCACAGTAAAGTTCGGCAACAAGAGTAGAGAAAGTGCCCACATGCCCTCACCCAGTGTATCCCATTGTTGGCATCTGGCATTGTACATTGTCACACTTGGTCAGCACCACTCTCCATACACTCTGATCAATGAGCGCTCATTCTTAGTTCCCGTTTTCCTTCGTTTTCCTGCTCATTTATTTTTTTCTGCATGACTCTCACTTGAGAATCTGCACTGCTAGTAGGCCTCCACATGAAAAGCACAAATACATTATATAATTATGTAATTATAACTCTGCTATGTGCTGGGAAGGGTTGGGGGCTCATGTGAAAAATAACCCAGATAAGGGGCTAGAGGAATAGCACAGCGGGTAGGGCGTTTGCCTTGCACGCAACCAACCCAGGTTCGAATCCCAGCATCCTATATGGTCCCCTGAGCACCACCAGGGTTGATTCCTGAGTGCAGAGCCAGGAGTAACCCCTGTGCATCACCGGGTGTGACCCAAAAATTAAAAAAAAACACCAGATAAGGTGGTTGTGAAGGAGCATACAAGTAGCTGACATTAGAGAGAAAGTTGAAGATGTGGGCAGTCAGTTGTAGGAGGTATTTCCAACAGGCAGAGGACTGGGTCATCACTAGCTTTTGTTTAAAAAATAATAGGAAATAGTAATTTTGTATAATTATATAAAGCACATGTCACTTTTAATATATAGATGTACAGATGTGTGTGATGTATTTCCTGTTTCATAATATTAAATGCATTTCAGGTAGGGGAAGGTACCCTTCCTTCCTTCCTTCCTTCCTTCCTTCCTTCCTTCCTTCCTTCCTTCCTTCCTTCCTTCCTTCCTTCCTTCTTGTTTCTGGGCCACACCAGGCAGTACTCAGTGCTTACTCCTGAGTCTGTGCTCAGGGATCATTCCTGGTGGTGCTCAGTGGGCCATTTGGGGTGCTGGAGATTGAACTCAGGTTGGGCATGTGCAAGGCAAGACCCTGACCCCTATATTATCTCTCTAGCTGGAGTTTGGGAATTCTTACTTTCTAATATACATGGGGAAGAAGGCAGATGGTCTAAAAGAGAACTCCAATGCTTTTCCCCAAGAGGTGAGAAGACCTTGGAAACAGCCTTCAGACCATATTGGCCTGAATACTACGCCCACCCTGAACGAAGCTGGAGAGATCCCCCTGTAGAGAAAGAGGACGAAGAGGAGAAGACTTTCCTCCAGGCAGAATGAGGGTGTCATGGCAGGAGAAGGGGGAAATGATGCTGTGGAAACCCACACAGCAAATCAAATGGCTTTTTCTGTCTTTACACACACACACACACACACACACACACACACACACACACACACACACACACACACACACATACACACACACACACACACAGAGCTGTACTCAGGAAACACTCCATGCTCAGGGACTACTTCTGACTATCTGGCAGGATTTGGGGGACCTATGTAGTGCCGCTCTGCCAGCGTTCATCATAACCCCAGTGAGCTAGCCGAGGCACAGAAATGGAGTAGGACCGAAGTTTATTCCATTCAGATGGACCCGGGGGGGGGGGGGGCTGGAGCGATAGCACAGAGGGTAGGGCGTTTGCCTTGCACGAGGCCGACCCGGGTTCGATTCCCAGCATCCCATATGGTCCCCTGAGCACCGCCAGGGATAATTCCTGAGTGCAGAGCCAGGAGTAACCCCTGTGCAGAGCCAGGTGTGACCCAAAAAGAAAAAAAGAAAAAAAAAAAAAACAGATGGGCCCAGGGATCGTAGTGGGCCATAGGGCTCTAACCAATTTGACACATGATTTAAAAAACTCAGGTTGAATTTACCCTCAGAAACTCTGTTCTAAAGTGTCAGTATCCCTTTATTGCAAACCACAACAGCTAATTAGAGAGAGAAAACAGAAGGGAATGCCTTGCCACAGTGGCAGGGTGGGGTGGGGGGGAGATGGGATTGGGGAGGGTGGGAGGGACACTGGGTTTACGAGTGGTGGAGAATGGGCACTGGTGAAGGGATGGGCTCCCAAACTTTGTATGAGGGAAGTATAAGCACAAAAGTGTATAAATCTGTAACTGTACCCTCACGGTGATTCTCTAATTAAAAATAAATAAATTAAAAAAAAAATAAATAAAGTGTCAGTATCAATGCTGAGGATCAAACCTGGGCTTGGCCACGAGCAAGGCAAGTGCCTGACCCCTGTGCTATGTCTCTGGCCCCCCATACAATGGGAAGATGACTCAAAGGACTGGAGGGCATGATGGGTAGGCAGGTGTTCTGGGTTGATCGATCAGCCCCGGCCCTGTCTGGCTCTCTGAGCACCACTGGGGTCTGGACCCCCTCAGACACACAGGAAAGGTCAAATTAATGAGGGTGGAACTTCATGAGAGCTCTGGTTTTGACTGTTTAATTCTTTGATCTCTCTGCATTTCCATATGTCTAAATTGCAAATAATAAATGGGATCTAATGTGGGTAAAGACAAGAGACGTTTGCTCAGAACCCCAGCTCTACTTGCTCTTAGGTTAAATCACTTATCCTGTTCAAATCTCATTTTCTTTATCTGAAAAAAATGTGTATGATGATACTTTAGGGAAGGTCAAGTTCACCTGTCTAAATCTACATCACCCATATAAATGGTTATGTGTTTTGGTGGGTTGGGACGGAGGGGGGGGGCATGAAGAAGGGCTTAATGGATTAAAGTGCCCAGGACTTTAAGTCCTACAGTCAAAACCAAGGCCATGTCTAGGAGGGCGTTGGGTCGGGGAAGGGCCCGTGGCCACCGTGAGTGCCGGCAAGTCAAGGCCCATCTCATGTTTTCATGGCAAGAATGAAGTTTCACTGGTTCAGAACCAAACTAAGGCCGCAGCTGTGTTCAGGGCGCGCGTCCTGCAGTTTCAGCTCTGATTTCTTTTCATGAAATCGTTCAGCTTATTAAAATGTCGTCCCTGCTCTCCTGTTGAACAACTGGTTTCATTTCTAATGACACAGCACCATCATACCATTCCTTGATTTAGTCACAAGAACCAAAACTAATGTGTGGCTAGTTTCACGTCGTTTTCATAGCAGTTAGTACAGAGAACAACAGGCTCTTGTGAAGACAGATGTATTTGCTATCTTTTCTCTGTCTGCTTCTCAGACCCACACCTACTTTCCGAGCAGGCTTGGTTCTCTGGTTTGGTCCCAGGGGGGTCCTCTGGTGAGGATAAGAACCTGGCCATCATCTCAGAGGGGATCTTTCCTCTGAGAGGAAAGAAGATCCATCCCCCAATCTTGAAAGAGTTGTAAAGGGTATCCGAAAGAGACTTTTTCTCCCCTTGAGAGAGCATTCCCTTGGCATTAATATTGAATGTGAACACAGAGGAGGGTCCTTGATTCGATGAGCCTCTGTCAACTTCTTAAAAGCCGTGTGGTATTGCAAGAGAAAGTGAGCATTGCTGAGACAAGCCTGGCCTGAATAATAATGACTGTCATCTATGGTCCCTCTCAACAGGCTGGAGAGCAAGTGTTGACAGAAAAGGAAGCAGAGATGCTGAATTTTCTATGGCTTCAGAGGGAGAGAGAGAGTTGTGGAACTTAATGAGACCTCTGGACTAATGGTGTAACAAACTTGCTTGTATTCTCTGATATACATTCTACGTCCCTCTCTGAGAGCCCGGCAGGCTACCAAGAGTATCCCGCCCACATGGCAGAGCCTGACAAGCTCCCCGTGGTATATTCGATATGCCAAATACAGTAACAATAACAGGTCTTATTTCCTTGACCCTGAAAGAGCCTCCAATCATTGGGAAAGATGAGTAAGGAGAGGCTGCTAAAATCTCAGGGCTGGAACAAATGGAGATGTTACTGGTGTCTGCTTGAGCAAATTCATGAACAACGGGATGACAGTGATACAGTGATACAGTAATGGGGTGGGGATTGGGTCACACCTGATGGTGCTGAGGGCTTACTGCTGATTATGTGCTCAAGGATCTCTCCTGATGGTACTCAGGGGACCATATGCAGTGTTGGGGATTGAACCCAGGTTGGTCACATACAAGACAAACACAAAATTCTCCATACTCTCTCCACAGCCTTATCTGATTTTTGTTTTTAATTGCAAATTACCTTCCAGCATCTTCCAAATTAAAGCAAGTGTTGCTTTGGTGCTAGCAAGCTGACATCTTCTCCAGACCCTTCTCCCCAATCTTTCCTTATTGCCATTTTTTGGTTTGGTTATTTATGGGCAACACCTTCTTGTGTTCAAGCACCACTCAAAGTTCTGTGCTTGGGGGTTGTTTCTGGCAGTGCTCAGGAGAGCTTGTGCCAACCATCCAACTTGGGCTTGTTGAACAACTCCTGGCAGCCCACTTTGTTACCTTTTTATGCTAAATATGATTCCTAGAGGCACCAATTTGTAAGAAAAATGTTGATTCTTATTCATTATTGATGGGAATGTAAATCAGATTAGCCCCTAGGGAAAACAGTATGGAGATTTCTCAAAGAATTAAAAACAGAGAGACATACCACAGAGAGACAGGCAACAGGCTAGAAAGCATGCTTCACATGCAGAGGAACCAGATTTGATCCACAAAAAAAGCTAGCACCACAGGGTATGGCCCACACACACACAAAAAAAAAAGTTAAAATTTTATAATTTACATGACCCAGCAATTCCACTCCTGGGTATCTATCTCAAAAACAAACCCAAGATTTCTCATTTGGAAAGATATGTGTATACCTATGTTCGTTGCCATTTCTGTTTACAATAGAAAAGATCTAGAAACCACCAAAGTAAAAAAGATGAAATCTTGTCTTTCGCTGAAACATAGCTGGAACTAGGAGGAGTCGAGTCAAGTGAAATAAGTCAGAAGGAGAAAGAGAAATACTGAATGATCTTACTCACAGATGGGGTAAAAAGAAACAAACTAGGTGAGGAGAAAATGCCCAGTGAAGACAAATCTGAGACACAGACCACATAGGAGAAATTATCAGGCAAGGGGGAGAAAGCTGGAAGGTCTGATCAACTGTGGGGCAAAGACATTGGCACTGGTGCGGTAGGCATGGTACCCCTAAAACACTTATTTGTTTTAACACCAAACGTTATTTGTTTTTAACTTGAGATCTTTCAAAGATGTGAGATATTTAATGGAACTTCATGTCTTTGTAAATAAACCCCACTCGTTTGAAAGTCTGGACCAGGCATTTAAGCCCCTGGATCTTCTTAGATTTGGAACCTGTGACATTCAAATTCAGGTAATCTTGACCTAACCTTAAATTTTTTTTATCCAGTTCTACCAACACTGTATAATTAAATTCCTGATTTTTCTTGTTTTTGGAGGGGGTGGCGGGGTGGGGGCGGGGAGGACAGCACACTGTGGTGCTCAGGGCTTCCTCCTGGCTCTGTGCACAGGGATCGCTCCTTAGGGAACCGCATGTGGTGCCGGGAATCAAACCAGGGTCGGCCAAGTGCAAGGTGAGTGCTTTAACACATACACGATCTCTCTGGCCCTAATTTTTTTTTTTTAATTTCCATATGGTGATCCCAATAAAGCCTTTATGTATTTAATTTCTGTGTTTATCCTCCTCATTTCTCAGAAGTACTGTTTGCTTACTGGGTTCATCAGAACAGCCCAGCGATATTGTGGCCACTGGTTGCTGTGTCACTGTCCCCTGGTGTCCCTTCTCCTACAGCCTTGTGGGGCCGAAAGCTGGGAGCCATCCCAGCAGGACCAGGAGCAGGCCCATGGCGGGAATCACTTAGGGAAGATCAGTGCCTGCATTTGTGGTGCTCCCTGTGTTTTTTTCCCTTCAGTTTAGATCCCTTCTCTGTCCTCCACAGAGTCTCATAGTCTCATAGGCCCTTTCTGCATCGTGTAGCCAGGCCTAGAGACGACAGAGAAGTACACCTGCTCTGTACTGGGGACTTGGGCAGGGAGGTGCCCAGAGGTGCTGCTGCCCCTGACCTCCGATTCCAGCAGTTGGCATATGCATTGGCACATTCCAAGCAAATGACCATGTCTGGAGCGATAGGATGATGGGTAGGGAGGGCACTTGCCGTGCAGAGCTGACCCAGGATTAATCCTTGGCTCCCCGTTTGGTCCTCTTCACCCCACCAGGAGGGATTCCTGAGCACAGTTGCAGGTGACCCCAAACCAAACGCACACACAAACAAAAGCCCCCAAACAAACTTGGCTCTTTTCTTGCTCTCTCATCCTCCCTTTTCCTCCCCGACCCATCCCTCTGCCTGGCCCAGCTTCTCCAGGCCTCATCTCTCGGTCTCTCCTCCAGGCCTTGTCAGTTACTCTGGCCCAGCCCCACTCTGGTTTCTGTTCCCCGTCTTCTTTTTCTTTCACTTTCCCCCCCTCTCCCCCGCCCACCCACCGTTTTTAAGAGTCATCACGCCTCACAGTGTGGGAACATGGCCCTCACCGTCTCCCACATCGCACAGCTGCCCCCCCAACTTGGCTTGTCACATTCCCTCACCGGGTATCAGGGTATCAGTCACCCACATTCCCTTCCAGGCCCCACTCCAGATCCCAGCGCCCCCGGACCCCAGCTTCCGGCTCCCCCTCTGGAAACAGAGCAGATGTGTGTGTGTGTGTGTGTGTGTGTGTGTGTGTGTGTGTGTGTGTGTGTGTGTGTGTTGGAGAAGTTCCCCAACTCTCTTCTTAGACAGCTTGAGCTTCCCTTTGTGAAAGCAAGAGCAGGGAGGATCCCTGGAAGGAAGGGAGGGTTGCAGGGAAGCACTTCCTTCTAAGAGCAGGCAGAGCGGGGGGGGGGGGGGGGTGCATATCGTGGCCTCCTAATGCACAAAACTCAGCTGAAACGGCCCAGCCCCGAGAGTACCGAGGTCCAGTCATACACAGAAGTTGCTCTTCCCTTTTTCTCCCCACAGCCTCGCACTTGCAGGCAGGCACTGTCCTCTCTCAGCCAGCCTTCGCGCACAGGCTGCCAGCTCCTGACCTTCCCCTGGCCTGGACCAGGAGGGAAAGGGAAGGAACTCCAGAATGCTGACCGTGGGGCCAACGAGGACTCGGTTTCAGAGATCCAGAATGTTCTTGGGGCCGCAGCAATAGTACAGTGGGTAGAGAGCTTGCCTGGCGTCTACCTGACCCGGGTTCAATCCTAGACATCCCATATGATACCTCAGCACTGCCAAAAGTCATTTCTGAGTGCAGAGCCAGGAGTAAACCCTGAGCAGAGACGGGTGTGGCGCTCTACCTGTGAAAAAATACAATCCCAATACTGCATCTGGTCTCCCCAAAGAACAGCAGAAATCCCACAGAGTGATCCCAGGCCACAGAGCCAGGAGTAGGCCCTGAGCATGGTTGGGTATGGTGTGGCCCTCCAAAACAAAGCACTGTAGCACTGTCATCCTGTTGTTCATTGATTTGCTCAAGCGGGCACCAGTAACATCTCCATTGTGAGACTTGTTACTGTTTTTGGCATATCAAATATGCCACGGGTAGCTTGCTAGGCTCTGCCACGCAGGTGGGAGACTCTCAATAGCTTGCTGGGCTCTCCAAGAGGGGTGGAGAAATCAAACCCAGGTCAGCCTCAGCAAGGCAAACGCCCTACCCACTGTGCTATCGCTCCAGTCCTCCAAAACAAAAGAAACCAAAAAAAAACTAATAAAATGTGAAATGATACAAAGTTCATAGATCCAGTCTATGGGCCCTTCTCCCCTGGACCGTGGGGGGTTAATGGGTGAGCCAGTGAGGAGTGCAGAGAAAATATGCTAACTTCGCTTTATGCCTGTATTTTCATCTGAAAAGGGAGGACGTTGAAAAATAATATTAGAAATATATACAGTAATAATATGACTACTTACATGTTCAAGGGGCATTTATATACAATTTATTAATGTAAATATGCTGGAGCGATAGCACAGCGGGTAAGGTGTTTGCCTTACATGCGACCGAACCCGGATGCGATTCTTCGCCCTCTTGGATCCTGGCAAGCTACTGAGAATATCTCGCCTGCACGGCAGAGCCTGGCAAGCTCCCTGTGGCATATTCTATATGGCAAAAACAGTAACAACATCTCACAATGGAGACGTTACTAGTGCCCGCTCGAGTAAATCGATGGAGCAACGGTACAACAATAAATACGAGAATTCAGATTGAGTCTATAGGGAGCTTGGATCATATCATCCTAGTTGTTTGGTGGGGCGTCTGTTGCTTTGGGGGGGTGTTGTTTGTTTGCTTTTCGATGTTTGGATCCCACTCGGGGGGGCTGCTCCCTGCTCTTTATTTGTGGGTGGCTCCTTGTGGTGCTCTGAGCAGAACCAGGACCTCTCACATGAACTGGATGTGGTGCCCAGGGTCAAACTGAGGTTGGCTGCATTCACGGCAAGCCTGATGTGCTATCTCTTTGGCCCCGAGCTCTATTTTCAGAGAATGATTTTTATAAAAACAGCTCTAGCTGAGTGACAGCATGTCAGTCCCTTATGTCTGTCTTGTTTTGTTTATTTATTTTTCGTTTTGGGGGGGCACACCTGTAGTCAGGGCTTATTCCTGGCTCTTCATTCAGGGATCGCTCTGAGACTTCTACTGCTCTTTTGGGGGCGGGGAATGTTGTTTGTTTGTCTTTTGATGTGTGGGTGCAACCGTTCAATGGTGATGGGGACTGAACAGGATCTGAACCCTGAGTTCCAGCCCCCAGATTTTTGCTTCTGGCCAGTCTGGAATGTCAGAGATGACATTCACCCTCTGGTCTGGAACAGGCGCACAAGTAAACAGACCAACTGTTAAAAAAAATGTTTACGGGATGCCAGAGGTACATGAGGCAATGCCGGAGCCCCGAGAAATGGGAGACAAGGGGCCTGAGAACCGGGACGGAGCTCACCACACTGTTGAGTAAACAGGTCCTCAGCAAGCCTCCCTGGAGTCAGCAGTAGGTTCTTGGAAACTGCAGCTTCAAGCAAAACCATCTATAACAAAACCAAGTTTACCAGAGCAGCAGCTGTCAACCAGAGTTAAGTTCCTGCAGCATATTTCTGGCCACAAAGACATCTCCAAACTTCTAAATAAAGACCCAGAACTCTTCTAATATTAAACAAGAACTTGTATTCACTTATTTATTCCGACACACTCATTCCAGTTTAAGGTCACAATGACCAGAGATGATCCCACAAGGCAGTCCCACATGGACAGAGCGCCCTCCCTCCCTCCCTCCCTCCCTCCCTTCCTTCCTTCCTTCCTTCCTTCCTTCCTTCCTTCCTCCCTCCCTCCCTCCCTCCCTCCCTCCCTCCCTCCCTCCCTCCCTCCCTTCCTTCCTTCCTTCCTTCCTTCCTTCCTTCCTTCCTTCCTTCCTTCCTTCCTTCCTTCCTTCCTTCCTTCCTTCCTCATCACATCACAAAAGGAATAACCTCTGCCTGTCCACAGATTCCTTCCTCCCTCCTTCTCTCCTTTTCCTCCCTCCTTCTCTTCTTCCTTCCTCCTTTACTCCCTCCTTCCTTCTCTCCTTCCTTCCTGTTTTGGGGGGGCCACACTTGGAGGTGCTTGGGAGATACTTCCAGTTCTGTTCTCAGAGGGTGCTCCCAGTGGTGCTTCATTAAACCAGGGATTCAACCGGGCCCCCACATGCAAAGCACTCGGCCCATTGAGCCCTCTGCAGCCCGGGGTGCCCTTTATTGGTGGCCACTCACACACACCCACAGTCACTCAGATCGGGACGGGACAGTTAAGGCATGACCAGACAAGCTTGTGGGGGCACACCGGAGGATCCCAGAGCACGGGGGAAACTATGCGTGCATAGAGGAGCCAGGCAGACACTCATGGAAGAATCAGGGTTTTTCCTTCCTCTCAACATGACGACAAAATGGCATTGAATAAGGGGCCAGGGTGTGACTTCGCCCCAAATGTGCAGGATCCCAGGCTAATCACTTGGATGGCCTGCCCCTCCCCTGTACGTTTGCATCCCTTCCGGCACTGCCAAGAACACTCCTTCTCCCCTACCCTGCCCACCCCACCCCAATGAAATGGAACAAAACACCATCATTCTGCTGGGTCACTTGATGAAAAATCAGAGTTGGTGACTTTTTTTTACTGATCCCGAAACTCCTTGAGGACAATGGCCACATTGTTTCCATGTCCACCACCCCCCCAAAAAAGAACCTGGTTTAGAAGTTATCACCAACTTTTCCCCTAAAACCTAGCTCTGAGTTATAACACATTCAAAAGGTTCTGAACAGACATTTGCAGGCACTACTCAGTAGTCACTCCTGGAGGGGGCTCTAGGAACCGTATGGGACCTTGGGAGGTGACACCCACCCTCCATGTGCAGCCTGTGCTGTCCCTCCAGCCCAGGAGTTGCATGGCTCTGATTGTTCTCTTGCTTGCTCTGCTCACACATGTGTGGTTGTGGTGACAGGGATCCCAGATATCTGAGCCTCTTGGGTAGCACTTGACATGTGGGGTGGTGCTGGGGTTCAAACTTGGGGCCATGCCAGTCAGACGCACTGCCACTGAGCCATCCCGGGGCCCCCGTGGGTTGGTCTGGCCATCTGGAGGTCTGTGTATCTCAGGCTACCTTGACTACTTCACTAGGGTTGCACCTTCCAGGATTTGCCCCCGCGGGGCAGAATAGCCATGGTCATCATCAAACCCTTTCACTTTGAGTTTCTCCTCAGTTCAAGCCACTGCTGGCTCCTCAGAACCCTCAGGAGAGCAGTTGACTCTTTAAAATCACACTGTGACTCTTTAAAATCACACTGTTTGGGGCTGGAAAATCCTCACATGTCAATGTGAGAACATGACAGCCTACTCTTTTCTTTTTTGTTTGTTTCTGTTTTGGGGTCCAACCCGGATGTGCTCAGGTTTCTTCTTGACTCTGTACTCAGGGATCACTCCTCACAGGCTCAGGGGATTGTTTGTGGTGCTGGGGATTGAACGTGAGTCAGCCACATGCAAGGCAAACACCCTACCTGCTGTACTATTTCTATTTCTCTGGCCCCAATGTCTTGAGAGTTCTACATTTGTCTTGTGCCACAAATTCATGCTTGTGGCTGGAGAACAATGTAGTTTTGGATGTAGTTTTAGGACATAACACTTGCTGCATATGAGTGAAGCACAGAATTCAATCCCCAGCATCACAAAATCAAATCAGTGCCAACAGGAGTAACCTCTGCCTGTCCACAGATTCCTCTGACCACCCTCTCCAGCATCCTGGGTGAGTCTCTGGGATCAAGGGGCAGGAAGTGCAGGCTTGGCTCTGGTTTCACAGACTTGACAGCCGCCTCCCCATGTGACCAAGTTCTTGAGAGACATGGTCTGTATGTCACACAGGGAGTGACAGGGATTGGGAGTGAACAGTGGTTTCATCCTGAAACCCCTGGGAGAATGCTCCAGAGAAGGAGTTTAACAGCCTCTGTTTTATTTTTTTTGTTGGTTTTTTTTTTTTTTGGCTTTTTGGGTCACACCCATCAAGGCTCAGGGGTTACTTCTGGCTTTGCACTCAGGAATCACTCCTGGCGGTGCTTGGGGGACCATATGGGATGCCGGGGATCGAACCTGGGTCGACCGCGTGCAAGGCAAACGCCCTACCTGCTGTGCTATCGCTCCGGCCCCTAACACCCTCTGTTTTAATCAAATTATCTGTAATTCTTGTACTCACATGAAAAGTAAAATAGCATGAATCCATTTTATAGCTGCATATATAAAGTCTCAGATAAATGAATTGGTCAAAATGTGCATAACACTTTAATAGATACAAATCAAAGTTGATACAATTTTTTAAAACTTTATTAAAGTGCTGTCATTTATAATACTGTTAATGATGATGGTTTCCCATGTACATAATTCCAACACCACACATATCACCAGTGTGCTCACTTCCCTCCTCCAATGACCTCAACGACCCCTGCCACACACACGTACAGACACAGTTGTGTGTATCAGTTCTCCCATTGTGTTAACCCTTTGCTGCTACCTTGCTATATATCTTTAAGTACCACAGATGACGGAGATCATTCTCTGTCTATTCCTTTTCTCCTGCTGACTTCAATCAGCATAAGATCCTCTAGTGCTATCTACGTCATGGCAAATTGCATGATTTTTTTCTTTCTTAGAGCTGCATAGTATTGCATTGTGTGTGTATATCACAACTTCTTGATCCATTTATCTGTAGTTGGACATTTGGATTGCTTCAGTATCTTGACTATTGTACTAAGTGCCGCAATGAACATAGGTTTGCATCTATCCTTTCAAATGAATGTTTTGGGGATCAGTTCCAAGAAGTTGACTTATACTCTGTATAAGGGAGCAGGGAGGTCCTCTTAGTTCCTGGTCAGGAGAAGGTCTGTGAATAAGACTGACCCAGGGCTCTCTTTTACATGCTTAACCATATCTATTTTTATAGGGTGGAGGGTCATACATGGTGATGCTTAGGGATTATGGGATGCTGGTTTGGTGTTTAGGGATTGCTCCCACCCAATGATGCTAGGGGACCAAACTGCCAGAGATTCAAACTGGGGCTCTCAGTGCATGTGCTACAGCTCTTTAAACCCTTCTCCTGGCCCCTAGGCCATCTTTTTTATGCCCCCCTTTTACATAGAATAGGTCCTTCCCATCTCCTGCAGAAGCTCAGGAAAAGAGAGGCAAATTCCTGACCCACCAATGGGAACAGCAAGCTGGTTTTGTTTGGTTTTGGTTTGGGGCCACATCCAGCAATGCTCAGGAGTTTCTCCTGGCTCTGAACTCAGGAATTACTCCTCGAGGTGCTCAGGGGGCCATAGGGGTACCAGGGAGCTAACTCAAGTCAGTCGATGCAAGGCAAAAGCCCTGATTGTTGTACGATCGCTCTGGTCCCCATCAAGGCATGAAATCCAGTGGGCCAGGATGGTTGTTGTTAGCCTCTATTCATGGATCAAGAGACAATGACATGGAAAGATTCCCATTGTTACAGGCCTGGGCTCTGGGGTGGGACCAAAGGAGGGAGCAGCATGCCTCAGTCATAGGAGAAGATAAAACTTCCAAAGCTGGAGCCACAGAGAGCAGTGTCAAGCATAGTTCACCTGCCAGCTCTACCCTCCTCAAGAGGTTTAATAAAAGATGCATCATAAGCCAATGTTCTGTACCCCAGTATTCCAAAAGAGCAAAATGTCCTCACATCAGAGGAGATAAGAAGGGCTGTAATGGCAAGTGATGAATGGTCAGTACTAGAAGGGAAGTGTGGCCAGAGATCCTCAGGTCTGGAAGGAGCAGGAGCCTTCCGGGGGCCAGAGCTTCACGGAGCGTGCCAGGGACTTACTGTTTGCTAATAGGAGGCCAGCTTAAAAGGTGAGAAAGAAGAGAGAAGGTGTATTTTCCTCCTCTAAACTATGAAGAAAGCTTCACCCCATCCTAGCGCAGACCCTCACACACACACGGCATACATGTGCATGTGCATGCACACGCGGGCACACAGCTGGCGCCTGCTGACTCACTCATGCCTGTGTTCCTTTCACAATGACAAACACAGAAAGACAGTCATTGCTGCCAAGGGGTCCCTGGGCTGCTCTGGCTGGCCATGACAGAGTCCTTTGGGCATTCCCAAGACCCTGGCTTTCTTCCCCAATCCCCTAGACCAACTGCCCAAGCCACTGTGGTTGCCATGGTGACAGATAGTGCAAGGAGCAGACCGGGTTTTTTTTTTTTTTTTGTCACCCCCAGTCAGGCCAGGGGCAGGCTAGACCAACAGGGTTCTTCCTCCTTCCCCTCGGCACTGGGTAAGCACACATCTTCCACCCTCACTTTAAAAGCAGACAATTTGTTTTTATCATTTGCCAGCACAGCTGAGGATGATTATTAATTAATCAAAAACACTGACTTTTAACTTCCCACGCTCTCCCAAGATGTTCCAGTGACAGCTTTGCATCTGGACTTCAGAGCTGTTTAGATAGAAGTGGGCACCATGCAGCAAAGACTTGGGTCCCCCCACCAACACACACACACACACACACACACACACACACACACGGTTTATTAATTTGAAAACACAACTCTAGCCAAAACCCACTTAGCCAGGGAACTTGATTTTTAAGGTGGTCTCATTTTGTGGGGTTTCTGGTTGGTCTTTTTTAGACAACTTCCTTTGAACCCAGAAATGCTGTGTCAGGATTTCACCAAAAGGAAAGTTCAGAGCACATTCTCTGTTCATCAAAAGCCCCCAGGGAAGCAGTTGGCCGCCTGTTTTCATGAATAATGAAGCACCATTGTCAGCCTCTGTTCATGCTCCTCGGGTCTGGCACTGAAGACCTGACGTTTCTGAGCGCGCCTTTGCAAAGTTCCCTTTGAGGGAGTACAGCAAGGGCTGCTGAGGTTAGAGCCATGAATCCGCCCGCCAGCCCCTACTCTAAGATGGCACTGCAAAGCCACCCAGGCCCCATCCACTTGTGCCCAAGCTCTGCTGTCCTTCGCTGGTTCTCAGTGGAAAAACAGAAAGGAGAGGCAGAAGACAGTTTGCCTTCAAGGAGACATCTAAGCCCGAGAGAGCCGGAGGTGGGCGAGCCCTGGCCCTCGCTCCACCACTTGGCAGAGCCTGGGCTAAAAACTGATGCCTTGAGGCCTCACAAATACAGTACAGCAGGCAGGGTGCTTGTCTTGCAGACGCCCCACCCTGATTTGATCCTTGATTCCCAGCACCCGGGATGGCCCCCTGAGCATGATCTCGGAATCCAGAGCCAGGAGTAAGCTCTGAGCTTCACTGAGTGTGGCCCAAATGCCCTCCCACCACCCTCAAAATAACCCAGCACTTTAAAGGGCTGCAGCAGACAGGTTCAAGATTTTATTTCCCTTATGATTTATGGGCTGGAGCGATAGCACAGCGGCAGGGCGTTTGCCTTGCACCCTGGTTCGATTCCTCCATCCCTCCCGGAGAGCCTGGCAAACTTCCGAGAGTATCTCGCTCGCACAGCAGAGTCTGGCAAGCTCCCCGTGGCGTATTCAATATGCCAAAAACAGTAACAACAAGTCTCACAGTGGAGACGTTACTGGTGCCCACTCGAGCGAATCAATGAATAATGGGATGACAGTGCTGCAGTGCTATGATTTGCGGAGGGTGTGGGGACCTCAGCCAGTGGTGCTCAGCTCTGAGTTTAGCACTCACCACTGCTCAGGGGTTCAACCCGAGTCTCCTGCATGTGCTCAGCGCGTGGAGCTATTCTCCAGGCCTGGTCTAAGTTTCAAAGCAAAGCCACAGTGTTTTACCTCCAGTTAGAGGGGACCCACATCTCCAAAATCTCAGATACCAGAAAGGAGTGTATTGGAGCAAGCCTCTGAGGCCTGACCAACCTCTGAATTCCATTTCTCTTCCCCATCTTCCATGATGTCTGATCCCTCAGGCCCCCGACTGTTGGGGGACAAGTCTGGGAAACTGTCTTCCCAACGCTGAGGCCAACCCGGCTATTGTTTCTCCTCTTTGCCCTCCTGCCACCTGTCTTTTCCCCCCTGTCATTGTCCATTTGCATCTCCACTGGAGGTGTGTAAAGGAAATAAAAGCAGATAAAAACTTGTCTCAGTCCATTTGCTTCTTGTCAACAGCTCTGCTAAAGGGCATGAAAGGAAGCTATAGGGCAAGATAAAAGTTTAGATAAGGTGTAGGAGATTATCTGTGAATTTTATTTATTCACAGTTCCCCTTCCCCCTGCGAATCTCACTAACTGAGGTTTCTTTCTTTCTTTCTTTCTTTCTTTCTTTCTTTCTTTCTTTCTTTCTTTCTTTCTTTCTTTCTTTCTTTCTTTCTTTCTTTCTTTCTTTCTTTCTTTCTTTTGCAACTTTAGAGCCAAATTCTTCAGTCCTTTCTAAAATCTTGTCAAAATAGCAGGTATGGCTACTTCATACCTGTAGCCCTGTAGCTCTGTAGCTAAATCTCCACTCCATTGTCTAACTCTCAGACACCAAATGTCCTGGAAGTGGAAAGTTTTCTATGGCCATTTCAGCAGGCAAAGATTTTCATTCTCCAGTTAATAGGGGTTCCTGGACAGCTCTGCTGCTTTTAGAATGGATGGAAAGAAATAAATGGAGTAGATAAATTAGGACCTTTAGAAGTAACAGAAAACAAGAAAACAATGGATACAAGGTTTTGAGGGGGTGGGGGTGTCCTCCACAGTACCCATGGGACCTGGAGCCAATCTCGGTGGTCCTTGGCCAGCTTGGGATGGGGCCTGTGCATACCAGGTTTGCACTCCAGCCCTTTGAGTTACTTCCTGAGCAACAAGTGAAATAAATTAAGGCCCACAAAGTCTTTTGTTATAGTGCTCGAACAGGGGGTATCTCATAGAACCAAAGAAAAAGGCCTTTTGGTTTTTTATAAAAAAATAAAAAAAAAACCCTAGCCCCTGTTTTTTATGAGAGAGAGAGAGAGAGAGAGAGAGAGAGAGAGAGAGAGGTGTTTTAAAACTCTTGACCCATTTCCCTTTTCCATAAAGTCCACCATCATCTTTTGTCCTCTCAATGATATCCTAGAATGTCTTTCCTTTCCTCTTTATGCCCCGGGAAAACACCCCTGAACAGTCTGCTGAATTCCCACTTTTACAAAGTCAAATATAAAGAAGCAGGAACAACTCATTTTTGAGTTTTCTTTCTCTCTTTTTTTCTGGTGGGGGAAGTGAAGGGGACGGGGCAGGTTGGCCACACCTGGTAGTGTTTAGTTGCTATTCCTGGCTCTGTGCTCAGGAGTGAGAGCTGGGGAAACCACAGATCATAGACACTGCTGGGGACAGAGCCAGGGACAGTGAGATGCAAAGCAAGTGCCTTACCCCCGGTGCTGCCTTTCAAACACCAACTCTCGTTGGGGAGGATGGGCCGTAGCATCAAGAGAGCTGTGGAGTCAGAGAGCACAGTGGCCAGGAAACGGTGTGGGAGCTGTAGTGGACAATCCCATTGTTTTTCATAGAGCAAGTGGAGGAACAGAATACCTGTCACATTTGTGTACACTATCCCAGGACGGAAGTGCGGTAGGAGGACAGACTGTTAAAATCCGTGCCAACTAATGTGAGGAGAAATTCCCTGGTTCCAATGACCTCTTGGGAGATACCAAATCAGCCTGTCTAGCTGCAGAATAGATCTCTACATGAAGGCAGGGCATGAGGCAGAACCCACAACACAGCGGGGAAAATGAATGTGTTACAGCTACTCATTGCGACAAGGATGAGTCTCAAAAGTACAATGATGCATGAAGAAAAGCAAGTCATGGAAAAATATGTACCAGATGATTTTACTTAAGTGAGGTTCCTAAACATGCAGAATGGGACAATATATTATGTAGGGTTACACATGTGCAATCATCCCTCAGTACTCAAGAGTACTCCCTACTCAGATACCAGAATTAAAGAATACTTACATTCCTTATGTAAACTGGAATAGTATTCACAGATCCTCTGGTATCCTCATCCCTAGTTTACTTGTAACAGTAATGGAAATGGTTTCTAAATCCCATCTATCTTCACTCAAAATAACTACTCAACTCCTGAGTTCTTCAAGACACAATTACCAACTTTGAAGGCCTTTTTGTTTTTGTTTTTGTTTTAGGGCTACACCAAGTGGTTCTTAGGGGCTATTCCTGTGCTGGGGGAACTTTGTGGTAACTGGGTATCAAACCTGGGCCTGCTGCATGCAAAACAAGTTCTCCAGCCCCTGTGCCTTCTCCCTGGCCTCAAACTCTTGTTTTCTTAAAACAGACTGCCACATGACCCAGAACTGGATCCTCATGAAGTTGTTCCAAAGTGGTCGATGACTTTATTTTTTTAGGGAAGAATGTCAAGGGGAAAAGCATGTAGGTGTTGTGAACAGACATAACTAGCTTAGGAATAACAAAATATTTTTGATCCCAGATTGATGGAACCCCACAGCAATGGAGAGTCGACAACCATAGTAAATCACAAAGTGAGAAAAGACGAAAACAAACTCGAGTCAGTAGTTCCCTGCGAGTCAGAGAAGGAAAACATCCTCAAGGAAGAGATGAACAGCTTCACATGGGTTGATATTGTTCTATTTCTTAAGCTGAATGGTAGATTTATGGGCACACTTCTATTGTTGTATAATCCATACTTTCAAAATCTTTTGATTTTATGATACATTTTATTCTTTAAAATATAAAGAAAATCCCAAAAAAGATAGTACAGGGGTTAAGGTGCTTGCCTTGCACATAGCTGACCTGGGTTTGATCTCTCGCACTGCATGCAGTTGCCTGAGCACCGCCAGGAATGAGTCCTGAGCATAGCTGGGTGTGCCCCCAAAACCAGGAGAACAGAAAAGAAGCAAACAATGTGTCTAATGCGCCATTTCCCTGTTCCTGGTGATGATGAGCCATGCCCCACTCTCCTGCTTAGGAGACGACAGAGAGGATTCTGCTTGTCAAGTTATTTCCTGGTTCCTACTCATGCGGCAGCCACCTTGACGAAGGAGGTATCTGGGGTGGCCTGTCAGCACTGGGAACTGGGGCAAGTCCTGGGTACAGCCATGATTTTCCAGATTTTTTTTTTTTAATCCATGATTTTCCAGGGTTTTTATTTTTCATTTCTGTAGCTCAGAATCCAGCCATCTTCATCCCCTAAAGCACCCACTAGGAAAGAATACGGCTGAGCACTTCCAACGTGGTTTCCAGGTAGTGGTTTCTTTTCCTTTTGTGGAGGAGGCCTCCCAAACAGTTTTAGGAGTCTGTTCCCAGAAATACTTGGCCAACCAGCTCGGGCCCAGCAGTGCTGGGGGCCCCCAGAGAGAGAGAGAGTCTGTCTTCTTTCCGTTTGCTGGGACTAAGTAGTTGCCTCTGCCATGGGGAAGGGCCTTTGTTGAAGCAGACAAACATGGTGGAGTGATGACAGTGGGGTGAAGGTGCTTGTGGCCAATTCCGGTTTGATCCCGGCACTGCCTGATCCTTGAGCATGGGCTCTCCTGAGCACCACTTAAGAGCCCTTCTGAACCCCACAAAAAGATTGTAAACAAATCAGCAGGCAAAGATGACCCTTAGATATGCAGAACAAGTGGAAGATAATTGTCATGACTGAGCAGGTCAGGAGCTGGCCTGAGCCTGGAAGGATTCCTACAGAGGGCCGGGCCTGGATGCCACCCACCAGGCCTTCAATGGGGCCACCAAAACCTTCCAGGGCCCTGGGCACTGATGCTTTGATAGGTACTTTATCACAAATACAAAAGAAATACTTTTCTTTTTTTTGGCTTTTTGGGTCACACCCGGCAATGCACAGGGTTTACTCCTGGCTCTGCACTCAGGAATCACCCCTGGCGGTGCTTAGGGGACCATATGGGATGCTGGGAATTGAACCCGGGTCAGCCATGTGCAAGGCAAATGCCCTACCCACTGTGCTATTGCTCCAGCCCCCACAAATACAAAAGAAATGCTTTTTAAAAATGTAGATTTCGTGTTGGAGATGTCATTCAACAGGGTTCAGTTGAATACATGTATAAGGTCCTGAGTTTGATCCTCAGAACCCACAACACCTCCCCTCCAGTGCACACACACACACACACACACACACACACACACACAGCAACACCCTCAGTTTTAGGATCACCGAGAAGCCAGGCCCAGTCTCGATAAACATGGGTGTGGATCCAGAGCCCTCTACCTCAGCACCACCACCGGTTGTGTGACTCTGCTAACACTACTTCCTGGTTTGTTTTGGTTTGGGGAGTCACGTCCAGCAGTGCTTCAGGTTTACTCCTGGCTCTGCTCCAGGATCACTCCTGGCGGGGATCTGGGGACCATACACGATGCTGGGGAATCAAACTCGGGACGACTGCTTGCAAAGGCCTATCACTTCTTTACTATCTTCCCGGACCCATGAAAGTAATATAGAACTGTCGAAAAGGAATGCTTCCTTCCCAGGCGGCTGCTGTGCATCATTGTACAAACACCACTGGGCGCTGAGGAGTGAATGCAAGCTTTAGGATCCTCAGGTCATGAGCGTGCAAGGTAAACACGAGGAATTCCACATGGCATCTAAGTGGCGGGGGAAACCTCTTTGGTTCAGTCAACTGAGGCCAGGAACCCTGGCAGCTTAGATCAAACCACAGAAAAGAAGATGGAAAAATGAGGCAGCAAAGAGGGAGGGGAGCTCGCAAGTGCCCCCACCCCCAACCCCCTCAGCCCAGGCAGGCCT
This sequence comes from Sorex araneus, assembly GCF_027595985.1. Classification (NCBI taxonomy): domain Eukaryota; kingdom Metazoa; phylum Chordata; class Mammalia; order Eulipotyphla; family Soricidae; genus Sorex; species Sorex araneus. Next base: position 132,312,229 of record NC_073305.1, on the reverse strand, counting down.
CTGTCCCCTCACAGCCCCTGAGGGACTTGGTCTGGATTGGATGGCCTGTGCCTCTCTTGTCCTATCCGCCACCTCGCCCCCAAACTCCTGGAGAAATGCTTTTGTCAGGTGCGCGCGTAGAAGTTTGCTGCTGTTCTTAAGTCTTTGTTGATGGACTGGTGTGAGCCAAGCCTCAGACGAGGAGACAGGGAAGCTCAGCGCTTAATTTTAGGTATGGTACCAAGTCCCTGTGTGGCCTTGAAAAGCCTCTTAACCTCCTGGCCTCAGTTTCCCTGTCTGCAAAATAAGGCTCATAATCCAAACCCAGATGCCTCACCGGGCTGCTGCGTGCATTAATTACTGTTTATAGCGCAAGTGGAAGTTGAGCTGTGTTAATTATTATTATCATTTCTGGGTCTTCCAGCCAAGTTTAAGCCAAGCCCTTGCCTTCCTTTTAGTTCCTGAGATCTGACAAGCTCCAGCCCCAGGGTGTGAGGAGGGCCATAAATCAGGGCTAATCAGCAGATTACACATATCTCACCACAAGGGACTGGCCCCAGAGCCTCTGCCAGCCACAGGCCTCTGGTTCTGGGGTTCCAGGATTCAAGGGCAGCCCAGGCACCCACAGGCTTTATTAGAAGAAATTCAGGGGAACACAGCAAGAGTTGTGAAGCGGCTGCCACACGCCTGTCCTTCGCCTCTTTGTGTACCTGCCATTTAATTTACTAAGAAGTCTGGAGATCAATAAGAGACACTCACCCTGTCATTAGACAAGGCCCTAAATTGCAAGTTACAGGTGGAGAAGCTTCAGAAGTATCGTGATCACTCATGAAGAAAGATGACTAATCGCTTTCTTCTGGTCACTTATTTGGCTTATGACTTCGGTTTCTACTCTCTAAGTACAACAGTTATCAGATTTCCCTGTAAGCAGGGAGTCCAGAAGGGGCCTGGCCAGCTTCATTGATAGCCTTGTGGCTTCTGCCACTTCCCCTGCGCTCAAATGCTCCCTTCCACCCTTCTCCTCTGTCCTGCAGCATTCAGGAGACACTGCAGAGAAAGCTCGGCCTGCTGCGCCTTCCCGGCTCCATCTCCATCTCCATCAGCATCTCCATCACTGCTGGGGCTGGGAGTCACCGTGTGGTTAACCCTTCCCGAGGAGGTTCATTTCTAAGCAGCCAGTGCAAGTTGGAGAAACACTTTCTGCAGGTTTGGATGTCAGCCACACTCCTAATCCTGGAGTTCTAGACATTCAGGGTTGCATCCCCCAACCTCCTGATGGCAGGTCCTACAGAGGATCTGAAATCTATTGTCTGGGTGCAGACAAGTGCAACCTCCTTTATTTTATTTACTTTTTGGTTTGGGGCCACTCAGGGCTTACTTTTGGCTCAAGAGATCACTCCTGGTGGTACTTGAGGAACCATATGGATTGCAGGGGGTCAAACCCAAGTTGGCCACATGCAAAGTAAGTGCCTCATACATTGTACTATATTTTTTTAAACCTTATTTATTTGGGCCAGAAAGAGGGAGTACAGGTACTATGGCTCTTGTCTTGCATACAGACAACTCAGTTCAGTCCCCAGCACTGCCTGTGGTCTTTTGATTTTTTTTTTTTTTTTGCTTTTTGGGTCACACCCGGCGATGCACAGGGGTTACTTCTGGGTCTACACTCAGGAATTACGCCTGGCGGTGCTCAGGGGACCATATAGGATGCTGGGATTTGAACCCGGATCGGCCGCGTGCAAGGCAAATGCCCTACCCGCTGTGCTATCGCTCCAGCCCCGGTCTTTTGATTTTTAGTGGGAGTGATTCCTGAACACAGAGACAAGAGTAAGCCCCAAGAACCACTATGTGTGACCCAATTCACAGTAACCCAAATATGGAGATAATCCAAGTGTCCAAGGATGAATGACAGGATAAAGTAACTGTGGAATAGTCACACAATGGAATACTACTTGTCTGTATCACTGTATCACTGTCATCCTGTTGTTCATTGATTTGCTCAAGCAGGCACCAGTACTGTTTTTGGGATATTGAATACACCACGGGTAGCTTGCCAGGCTCTGCCGTGCGGGCGGGATACTCTTGGTAGCTTGCCAAGCTCAGAGAGGGATGGAGGACTCGAAACTGGGTCGGCTGACTTGTCTGTAAGAAAAGTCAAAACCATAAAATTTGCTGCTATGTGGTTGGGACCAGAGGGCATTGTGATGGGTGAAGTTAGGGGAATACAAAAAAAAAAAAAGTAAAAAAACAGAACCAAAGGCAACATAACCTGAGAGCTGGTCTACAGATCTGATTTTATCTGGGGGATGGAGTGAGATTAGTCCCTTGGACATAGTGCAGGGGGAGTGGACACTGGTGGAGAATGTGGTGTTGGGACATTCTATACATGGAACCCTAGTACGAATAGTACTGTAAACCATGGTGCCTCGAATTTAAAAACAAATTAAAAACAAAATTTAAATTGGTGGTGCTCAGTTTCTGTGCTCAGGAGTGATGCCTGGTGGTGCTCAAATGGCCAGATGCAATGCTCAGGACGGAAACGGGGTCAGCTACATGCCAGACAAGCATCTTACACCTTACACTGTCTCTCTGTCCCTCAGTCTCCTTTCTGTCTCAGCTCAAACAGCAGCCACTAGAGCAATTCTTTGGGGGTGGAGGAAGGGGGGATTCTAAGTTCCCTGTGAGGCGACCCCCTATTAGTCCCCCGACACACGCATATACATCAAGTGTGGTGAAGGGCAGATCATGGCCCTGCCTGTGTACTCTGCAGCCTTGTCCAGGAATGCACCGCATCTATTTGCACTGACTCATAACTGTCTCCTTCCAGATTGAGTCCTTGATGTTCATAGTCACTATCCCCCCACCCCCTCCACACACACACACACACACACACACACACACACACACACACACACACACACACACACACACACTCTTCACCCCACGTGCCCCGGGCCCTCACTTTCCCCAGCTCTGCAATCTCCTGACAAACAGGCAGGACCCGCCTGTCTCTTTTGTCTGCTCAGCACGGCAGGCAGACGGCGGGGTGGTGGTGAGTGCTAGTTAACTAATTAATGATTATAAAGCACTTTGAAAACATAAAGCAGCAGATAAATGCCAAGTATGATTGTTATGAATGATGAGGAGGCTGTTTAGTCATCCTCTGCCGTGAACCCAGCTCACTGCCCCCGCCGTGGCCGCGGGCTGCTGTGTGAGCGAGGAGACTGTCCTCCCTGCAGCTCTGTTTCACACTGACTCAGTGATGGGCAGCGGCCAGGAAACCTCCTCTCCTCGTCTGTCTCCCACCTGCTCTCCAAGCTGCTCTGCGGCTGTCATGCTACCATTTACCGAAAGCCCCGGGGCTGAAACTGCCTCTCTGCTTCCCATTCACCTGTTTGGTACGTTGGCTGACACTCGCTTGAGCTCACCCGTTGGGCAGCTGGGTCCTCTGAGCCAGCCACACACGCCCCTCTCTCTCTCTCTCTCTCTCTCTCTCTCTCTCTCTCTCTCTCTCTCTCTCTCTCTCTCTCACACACACACACACACATACACACTCCTGCTATTTGAGTTGTATTTTCTGCACATTTCCCCACCCCCACCCCCCACTCCCCAGTGCTTCTGAGCTCTTACTCCGGCACGATGCAGTGACTCTGGAGGCAAGCTCAGGCAGCAGTACTTCTCCCACCTCTCCCCACATTTTATAGGGGGGGTCCCGAGGCTCAGCCATGTGAGAGGCCTGACCTGGAGCTCTGGGGTATTGAGAACCTGATGCCAGGGCCAGGATTCACCCCGGCTCTCCTGAGCCGCAGGCTGAGTGGTGCCCGAGATGGTTCCCACAAACTCCAGGCACCTGACAGGATGTGCAGCAGGAAGGTTGAAGCGATACTGAGAGAAGCAGAGACTCTCTAGGGACACGGCGTCTCTGCAGAGCTGCCTGACCTGAAGTCCCGGCCCTAGGCGAGAAATGGAATGTTCTCTGTCACTCACCACGAAGGCCAAGCCCAGGAGAACTTCAGAAGTCAGCTCTATGAGGCCTTCATCCACACGTGATGAACCTGAGGTCCAGAGAAGTCCCATGAGAGACAGTTAAGGAAGGGTTTGGGTGGAAGAAGGGCCTGGGCTACACTTGGTGGTGCTCCGGGCTTGCTCCTGGCTCTGCTCATGAGTGACCCTTGGTGATACTCGGGGACCCTATGTGGTGACAGGATTGAACTGTGGTCAGCTGCGTGCAAAGCAAGTGCCTTCATCCCTGCTCTATCTCTCTGGCCCAGGGTCTGAGGCTTGCTTATAGATGTACCCACATCAGCTCACTATTACCAGGCAGGGCAGTTCCGAGGGGTCCATGTTCTCTGTTCCACATTTTCTTCTGAAATAGATAAGTCATAAGAAAATAAATGATCATCATTACATGTCTGTAAAAAGAAGTCTGCATGCGAGGGTGAAGGTTTTTTCCTCCTCCTCAAACATAGAACTCTTCCTTATATTGCTAGAATTCTCCCCAGGGAGGCGCATCTGGTTGTCATAGAGCTATTCAGTGGCTACAGCAGCATAGCACAGCTCGGGCTGGGGAGGGTGGGGGCAGGTTAAAACAGGGATTGGCTCTGGAGGCTGCAAATCTGAGCTTCGGATGCCGGCACAATCGGGAGAGAGCCATTTGGGGGCGGGGGGGGGGGCGGGTCACAGTATTTGAAGGGGCTGGGAAACTCTGTGGGGTCGGTCTCTTTCCTAACATCATGAATTCTATTTCTAGGGCACTTCACCTCCATGAGCTAAGTGCCTCCCAAGCCCCTCTTATTCTGTCACACTGGGCACAGAATTTCAGCAGATGAGCTGGAGGTAGACGTGGGGACACACCATCATTCAAACCAGAAGCACTGTTTCTGTCCCCCACCCCCGCTTGAAAACAGGGGAGAAATGTCCACCAACTGACCCCTTGGGTCTAGGCTTAAGCTGCCAAAGGAGGGGCTGTGCGCGTGTTGGATAGGGTTGGGAGGGTGACTGAACTTTAGCCTCACCCATGAGGTACAGCTCTCCCTGCCTCCACCCACCTGTGCCGTGGGGGGCTCTGATGCCCAGTGGCAGGGCCACCGCCTCAAAAACCATTTCAAGGGCTCTGCAGTGACCCAGAGGCACAGCCACAGCCACACACTGCACACGCTTTTGACCAACACCTGTGGCCTGGTGCTGTGGTATGCAAGTAGTAGTTTATGTGGTGGACTTCGTTTTGTTGAAAAGAGCACCTTCCAAATACAGCCCAGTGGGATGAAACCTCAGCAGTGCAGCCTTGCTGGGGTGGAGCCAGGAAGGAGGAAGGAGACTTTGGGTGAGCTGGGGTCTGTCCTTGCCTGACAGCTAACCCCTTTGCGGTCAGGCCGCCTTCACAGAGGTGGAAGTTCAGCTTTGCAGATGATTTCATAGGTGAGGGGAAGGTCTTTGGGGGAGGGGGGCACACCTGGAGTCACTCAGGGGCTACTCCTGGCTCTGTGCTCAGAAATCATTGCTGGCAGTGCTCAGGAGGCCATATGTGGTGCTGGGGGTCTAAGAAGGGCTGCATGCATGCAAGGCAAGTGCCTTCGCTGTATTCTCTCAGGCCCTTCTGCAGCTGGTTTTTTGCCTCCCCCTCTCCCCGCCCAACACTAAGAGACGTGGCCGAGGACAAACAGTCAGGAAGTGGTAGGACTGGGATTTCATTGTGCCGTGGCAGCTCGAGAGTCTCTGCTCTTTATCATCTTGGTACTTAGACACCATAATCCCATCAAAGGCTCTCATCACGCAGCCCTCTCCGTCTGAGAGCTGAATGGAAACGGAAAATATTTGGGATTTCGCGTAATCCTAGCGAAATTACCCAAGATCTGTGAGCAGAGCGGAGGTGCTGGGTGAGTCACTTGGTGGGGGATTTCTTACCAGGGCTAGTGCTCTTGGTGAACTGGGGACACCTGTGGGGAATGTGGTGGCTGAGAGAGCAGGATCTGGTGGTGGGGGCTGGCTGTGTCTCGCCCCCTGCTCAGAATCAAGGAAGCCAGGCTTCCTCTGTGGGTAGAGAGTCGCTTCAAATTGCTTGAACTGCCCGTCATGTGACCATCTCAACAGGTTTCCATCGGAGTCCACACTGCTTTCAGCTGTCTAGCTTTACAGGCTTGAAGGGGGAGGAGAGCGGCCTGAAAACCTGCCCACACATCCAAAAGGTTTTGTATAGGTTGTGTCTGTGTGGCTTTACCGGGCAGCACCTCCACGTGGTCAACTTCCACCCAAACCTGCGTTCAACACGTACCTTTGTTTAGCAGGACACACAGCTCTATATAATCTCTATGAAGAACTTTGGATTCTGGGAGTTAGAAAGGTAGTATAGGAGTTAAGGCACTTGCCTTGCATGAGACCAACCGAGCTTGGAATCCTTGCTACCACCACAAGGAGTATCTCCTAAATACTGTTGGTGTGACCCAAAACTTTAAAAAATTAAAAAAAAATTTGGATTTTGGCCTCTGTGTTTGTTCCATGTCACACTGACCCCATCACTGAAATGCCACTCCTGAAAAGTGACTTTGGTGGAGTGGGACCAGCTGGGAAGCTGAGAGTGAAGAAAGGACCCTACTCTTTACATATGTGCCTGAAGTGAGCCCATCTTTTGCCCATCTCGAAGAATCTACAGTTGCTAATTCATTCTCTGAACCCCAGGCTTGGAGGTGAGCATACTGAGAAACCTTGACACTGGGCCAGAAGGTACCTTGTGCTGTCAAAATCTTTTTCAGGGCCCAGGACAATAGTACAGCAGCTAGGGAGCTTGCCTTGCACATGGTCGACCCAGTTTGATCCCGAGAATCCCATATGGTCCCCCGAACACCACCAGGAGTAATCCCTGAGTGTAGAGTCAGGAGTAAACACTGAGCATGCCAGGTGTGGCCCCAAAGCCAAAAAATAATATGTATGTATGTATGTATGTATATATATATATACATATATATGTATATATGTATATATATGTATATTTTTTCTTTTTTGCAGCTCTTCCCTGGAAGAGCCGGGACTGACTCTCAGGGTGATCCCAACTTTTCCATGGGGGGACCAGCCAAGGTTGACACCAGGCCCAGTCCTTTTTACCCGGGTCACCATTCCCTCCCTGTCCTCTCCTTCCCCCCTTACAAATTCCTAGAAGTGGCTGCTCACAGGAAGAGGGGTTTCATGAAGTATATCAAAGACTCGAGAAACCCAAGGTGTAGAGGAGAAAGAAAACGAAAGGCAATAAATAGTACAAGAGAAGGTTAGAGGTTCACTCCGATTTCCTGTAAGTATAATAATCTTACCAGCCACATGTGAGGGAAACCAAATGTCATGCAAAGCAGTGAAATTGTCACCTTCAGGAGGTGGGGTCTTGGAGGCAAAAGGTCAGCATAATCCCTTCACTAGTAAAGAAGTACTGATGCTATTTTTAGAAATAGCTAGAACTCAACCGCTTCAGTGCACTCTGTGTGAGAATAGACCAAGAATGACATCTGGCCATCCTGGAATGCGGTGTCATCCCACTCCCCCCCTCACCTCAGGCTTCTGAGAAGCGTCTAGAGAGCAGATATTAGTGGTGTGAATCAGACCTTGGATGCACCAAAGCTTCAGTGGTTCAAGGGCTTGGGTGGAGAACGGAGGCTAACCGACAGCACCCCACATGTAGGCTTGACTTGGCCTGGTGGTTAGAGTGTGGGCTTTGAAGGTCTGGAGAGCCTCTGCCAGCCACACCCTCCTACCCTAGCCAGGTTACTGGGTGAGCTTCAGTTTCCTCATCTGTTAACGAGGGCTCATAATGCCCTCCTTCCTGGGGCGGAAGTAAGAGTTACTTATGGGACAACTAGTTCCTAATAAGCATTGGCCAACCAGCAGCAATTACATTCTTAAGTCTTATATCTGGAGTTCTTTGGATTAAAAGGATATCCTTTCTAGATGCCAGGGGTGGTGATTCCAGCCGTCAGTGTCCACAGGGGGTCTAAAGCCCGACTTTCCTCCAGGTGGCTTAGGTGCCCTCTAAACTTAAATCCATGTCACCTTCTTGCTTTGACTTGACCTAGAAAGCCTTGTTCTTCATGCCCTTGGGACAAGAACATATCAAGGTGTGGTAGCCAGTGTCATCTTAGAGATCAGCCAAACAGGCATGGAGACCACTCCCCCAACTTTTCAAATTACAAATATCATTTATTGATTTTGGAGCCACTCTTAGTGGTGCTCAAGGCCTACTTTCAGTTCTGTGGCTCAGAAGTAACCTCTGGCAGTGCTCTGAGGATCGTGTCTTACTAGGATCAGCTGCATACAAGGCAAGACCCTTGCCTCAGGGATCTCTCCTGGTGGCCCTCAAGGTGGTACACGGCTGGTGGGGACTCTGTGGTGCTAGGAGTCAAACTGGGTTCAACTGCATGTGAAGTAGGTGCCTTATAACCCACTATACTATCTGTCTGGCCCCCTCATGTCTTTCAGCATTTAGAAAAAAAAATAGTGCCTGGAGTGATAGTATAGTGGCTAAGGCATTTGCCTTGCACACAGCTGACCCAGGTTCAACTCCTGGCACCCCACATGGTCCCCTGTGCCCAGTTAGGAGTGATCCCTGAGCACAGAGCTATGAATACACCCTGAGCACAGCCAGGTGTGGCTCCTCTCCCCCAAATTTTTTTTAAGTGAAAAAGTTTAAAATTGGGGAATCTGAGGCAATGACAAGTCATTACTCTCTTCCTCTGGGCCCAGTACAGATTTCACAGTAGATAAATAAAGTTACAGTGGGTCTGCAGATGCTGTCACACTGATTTCACAATCTTCAACTTCGATAGGAGGCAAAATATTGAGTTGGTTTCTTATGAGCTTCTGATTTACCTCAACATTTTATCATATCTCTATTTGATCTTATTTTGTATGTTTGTTTAAAACAGCTTAATTAATATATTATTGATTAACATTGAACACATGGTCAACAGCTCTATAATTTGTGCCTGGATGAAGCTTTGTTTTCCTGCTCGGCATAGCACAGTGTTCTTGCATCGCTTGCACAGCGCTCAGAGCTCTTTTAAATAGGGAAATCACTTACCAAAAGTACCCGGAGATGAATAATACGGAATTAAACAGATCACCCAAGTCATGTGTTTATTATAAACCAGAACACAGGGCCTTCACTTCCACTGGGGACATAGCATATCCAGTGACTGTGTTCTCCATTGATCTTCATGAAGATCCACAAAAGCATGGTGGGTATTGGATCAGGAACCACAGATAACTTGGCCAGTTAAAAGCACAAATGTGCTTTTGAAAGATGAGGACTGATTGTAGTTTAAACACAGGGAATGTGACAGTCTTTCAATTTTCGGCATTGGATGTTCACCCGCATTGATAAAGGTTACACTCCAGGATTTTCCAGGGGTCCTGGTATTCTGAAGGAAGGATTTTTGCCCATTTATGTCCTTTGGATGCTTGCCTTTTCATGTCACAGGATACCAAGACAGAAAGTAAAGAATCCTGATAGTCAGAATGTCAACAGTAGCACATTGTCAGGGGTTCCAGGAAAGAGGAAAATTCAACAATGTGTGATTTTTTGAAAATCACCAAGAATAAGGTCCTGAGAGAAATGTCCAGTAAAAGTGCAAAGGGTCCTCTCAGGAAACAGAAATCCACAGCTTGCAACCTTTGAGCACTGGATCTGATGCAATTCATGGGTCCATATGCCTTAGTAAGATTCCCCCTGAAGTTCAGAGCAATTAGCCAATCAGTTTTATGGAGCACTTGTTATATGCCAGTGCTCCACATGTGGCAAGAAACAGAAATATGAGACCCCCTCTTTGGACTAAAATCTGGGAAGAGATGATTCAGTTATTAAAGAAACTGTACTTTCAAGTGGGCACACAACTCTAAGATCTTTCTGGTGCCAGGGCACGGTCTAAGCTTTGGGGACACCCTTGTGAATAAGAGAGAGCCCCTGTCTACAGCGACTCAGATTCTAGTGGGGGGTGCAAGAGACCAACAATACACATGAAAGCAATTAGATAAATGGACCGTTTCAGACAGAGATGAAGTACTATAAAGAAGGCAAATGGCAACATGATGAAGAAATATCTTTGGAAAGATAGCTTTTGGGCACTGGGTGAGGGTAAGTAAGCCAGCTGTGGCAATATCTGGGGGGTGATTTCTGTTGGCAGAGGATCTATGGTATGAGTGGCACATCAGGAGACAAGCTAAGAGAGAAAGAGAACCATCTGGGGGGCAGAGAGATAGCTCAAAGGCCCAGAGCACATGTCTTGCATGTGCTAGGCCTAGAGTTTAATTTCCTGGCAATAAATGCCCACGCCCAGCTCTGCCAGGCATAGCCCTGGTAGTCTTCAATACTGTTGAGCCCAAGCACTTCACTGTCAGGCTGGCACAGCAAAGCTTGTGTCATTAATGACCACTGAGTGTCAGTAAGAGTGGCCCCAGAGCACTGCTGGAATTGCCCCCCAAACACACATACACACACACACTCACAAACACACTAAATAGGCCACATACACACACACACACACATATACCATACACTCACAAGCACACTAAATGGGCCATAGTGCAGACATAAGACTTTTATGTGTTCAACTCTGATTCAATCCCCAGCAATGCATATTGTCTCCTGAGTACTGCCAGGAGTAATCCGTGAGCACTGCCAGACATGGCAGAATATTCCTTCCCTCCCCCAAAATGAACAATAGAAAGGCATCTATAAGGACATAAGGATATAGGAGACAAACTAATGCTGAACTTTATAGGTCAGCTATACTCCACACCTCTACTTCCACAGCAGACATTACTAATCTAACCCAGCTCTCTCTCCCACCAGAATCAGGAAGGGCAATTCTCAAACAGACACTACTAATCAACTGGAGATATGTGGACTGAAGACTATTCACCATCCATGCTATCAACAGTGGGAAGGCTTTTAAACTTCTTAAGCAAAGAAACTAAGAAAATAAAAACAGTGTTTGAAAAAAACTAATCTAGGGACCAGAGAGATAGTGTAGCAGGTAGGGTACTTGCCTTGCACACGGATGACCCAGATTGACTCACTATCATTCCGTACGGCCACTAGGGACTGCCAGGAGTGATCTCCGAGTACAGAACCATAAATAAGCCCTGAGCACAATCAGCTGCCCATTCCCACAGAAAATTCTAGTCTACCCATAGTATGTTAAAATAACTGAGAAGGAACTGAAGTGCGTATTTCTGAAGCCACCTAGGATATAATTTTCTGACATTCATTAAGCTTCTGCTTTGTATATCACTTTATGGTTTTATTCATTTTAATTAATCTCAAAAGTTAGGTTTTGAATTCCTCTTTGAATTTATTTTTTAAAAAAAACTCAAAGTAAGTTTTTCCAAGTGGAAAAACCAGCATTTGAGCTGCCTAAGTCAAATCTTGTTTCTGAAGCCCTTGCTCATTACATGATAGAGTACTGATAAATTTGGGTGAAAGGTTGGACAAAGGTGAGAAATAGAAAGGAAAAATTAATGGGAGTTAATGATTAATCTGATACTAGGAAGGATGATAAGATCAAATATACCAGCTATAGCCAAGAAAATATGTCTTTTTATTTAAAAAAAAAAAAAGATGTCTCAAATGGTCAAATGGTATATACCAGACTATTAACAATGGTTATTTCTGATTGTAAGATTGAAAGTTGAGGAGTGCACTTTTTTTGAGGCTTTCAAACCATTCAGGGAGTCCAGGGACCACTCTGGGCCCTGGTGACTTAGTGTTAGTGCTGGGGACCACCCGAGCACCCCAGTGGTGCTTGGGGCCCTTCATGGCTATCACTGTCAGTATTTGGGAGCTATTCAGTGCTGGGGATCTTCCTGGCCCCAATTCATAGCACATTTTTACTGGTTACTTTCTAAGCTGCTACATTGGGTGATGGTATGGGTGGATGCAGGGGACACCAACGCACTTCTTTTTAAAAAAGAATTTTAAATTTTTATTTCTTTTTGGGGGACTGGAGCGATAGCACAGCGGGTAGAGCATTTGCCTTGCACATGGCTGACCAAGGTTTGATTCCTCTGTCCATCTCAGAGGGACTGGCAAGCTACCGAGAGTATCCCGCCCACACGGCAGAGGCTAGCAAGTTCCCCATGGCATATTTGATAGGCCGAAAACAGTAACAACAAGTCTCGCGATAGAGACGTTACTGGTGCCCACTTGAGCAAATCGATGAACAATGGGATGACAGTGCTACAGTGCTTCTTTTTGGGGGTTACACTTGGCAATGCTCAGGGATTACTCCTGGCTCTGCACTCATAAATTATGCCTGGCAGTGCTCGGGATGCCAGAGGTTGAACCCTGGTCAGCCACATGCAAGGCAAATGTCCTACCTGCTATACTATGGCTCTGTCCCTCCGTACCCCACCCCTGCCCTGATGTATTTCTGTGATTTAAAATATGACCCTTAAATCATTCTACGTCCTTTTACTCCTGAGTGCCACTGATAGAATTCAGTAGCCGTCAAGTCTGGGCATGGGATGAAGAGAATATATTGGGTTTAGACACATCGGAAAGGGTGTGGTGGGAAGTGTCCTGTGTCCTGTGTCCTTCTGTTTCAGTTCAGGGCTCAGCACCAGTGCTTCCTGGCTCTGACCTTCATTTCGGAATACAGTTGACCAGGCCAGTCTGTCCACCTCTGGTTCTCTATTTTGAGCTCCTTCCTTTGAGCCAGAAGTACCAGGCTAGGGAGTTAACACAAATGGTAGTGCACAAACTAGCATGTTCAAGGCTTTGAATTACAGTGGGGTGAGGGGTACTGCATATCCCCCAACCCAAGCACTGCTGTGTGTGGCCCATGTGGCCCCCAGCACGATGGGGATTGATATATAAGTTGAATCAAAGTCAAAAGCACCAGGACCCTTGGCAAAGTTCTAGCTCCAGTCTAACACAGAACCAAGGTTGGTTCCAGAGCTGGGCAGAGCTGATACGCCTCAGGGCATATTGTTCTTGTTTGCTCCCTTCCAGTGTCCAGGATTGATCATGGAAAGGTGGCTAGGGAGGTGAGGTTGGGGGTGGGGTACCACACTACTGCCAGCAATCCTGCCCCTTGGCAAAACATCAGCACCCTTGTCTCAGAGTGGAGATCTTGGCAGGAGAGAACTTCTCTTGGCAGTGTTTGACCTCTCTGTGCCCTGTATGAGCATCTATCCGCATCTGTTTGCCTTCAAACAATGGAGCTGTGAGCAATGCCTAATAAAAAGAACTGTTTGACAATTGGCTGTTGACATAATCACCACCATCAGAAAACGATAATAATAAGCCCAGGAAAAACATCAGTTCCCTGAACATTTGAGAGTAGATTCCCGAGGCAGAAGTCAGATGTCCCCATAATCATCTTGCTCGAGATGCTTTTTTAATAGCAGGTCATCACCAGAAATGGAACCATCAACATAATGCGCGCCTTGTCATAAAACGTAATTGTCAGCTGAGCCTGCTGCCGAGCGCCCTCCTCACCTTCGACTGTGCCTGGGCAGCGACCTGGCGATTTTGAGAAGCAGAGCTGAGAGACCTCGCCAGCCCAGCCGGATCTCCAGCTGTGGAGCCATTGGGCAGCATTGAACTCTGAGGCCGGCCTCTTCCTCTGTGGCAGAGAGGGGCATCAGGCATAATGAGGTGAACACCTTTGCCACTGTGTGTGCACCCTCTGAGTGGCTCCCCAGCTTTCACAGGCGATGGGGCACTGCGTCCAGCATAGGAGGGGCTCTGAGGGGGCGCCTCAGCACTGCCTGACTAGAGTTTCTCTGGGCTCGTCACAGTCAGACCCACCCCCAAAGCTAGCCAGGTGTCATTTCTTTCGAAATTTGTCTGGACAAATTAAAAAAAATTTTTTTTTAATGCAATCACTGCGAGATGCAGTTTCAGACTTACAAACTTTCACGTTTATGTTTCAATCATACAATGATTGAGTACCCATCCCTCCACCAGTGCCCATTCTCCACCACCAATCTTTCCAGTATCCCTTCCACCACCCCCACACCATCCCCACCTCCGCTCCCCTCCCCCCTCCTCTGTGGCAGGCACATTCCCTCTAACTCTCTTTCTCCTTTGGGGTGTTACGGTTTGCAATACAGGTACTAAGAGGCCATCGTGTTTGGTCCGTAGTCTGCTTACAGCACGCACCTCCCATCCCGAGCGAGCCCTCCAACCATCACTTACTTAGTGGTCCCTTCTCTATCCGTCTGGGGAAAATCTTAAGGAAAAGTTCTACAGAAGACCATGAAGCTCAATGAGCCTAAAACAACAATACAGATGGCTCAACTACACCAACCAGCCCGTAAATACTCTGACAATGACTTCCCAAACTGACTTTTATTGATTTAAGGTTTGATAATTCCACTTGCCCTTGTGATGTACCAAATAATACACAGTAAAAAATGTTTGTGCCTGCTAGAGGGCAGGCTAAGGTGTTGGTGGGAAATCGGGGACATTTGATGGAGGAAAGGTCACACTAGTGGTGGGGTTGGTGTTGGAGCATTGAATGCAGAGGCAACTGTATTATGAACAACTTCGTTAACACAGTGTCATAAAAAAGAAAAGAAAAGGAAGGGAAGGGAGTGGAGGGGAGGGGAAGGTGGGAGAGGGGAGAGGAGGGAAGGGAAGGGAAAGGAGGGCAGGGAAGGGAAGAGAAGGGAAGGGAAGGGAAAGGGAAAAGAAAGGAAAGGGAATGGGAAAGGGAAAGGAAGGGAAAAGGAAGCAAAGAAAAGAGAAAAGATGAAAAGAAACCAGCTCTGGGCCAGAGAGAGAGTATATGGGATAAGGCCACTGACCTTAGTTCCACCCCAGGCAACTCATAGGGTTTCCTGAACCTCACCAGGAGTGATCCCTGAATGCAGAGCCAAGAGTAAGCCCTGAGCACTTGCTGGGTGTGGCCTCCCCCCTCCCCTAAAAAAAAAAAAAAAACTAAGACAAGAAGTTGGCCTGCAAACAAATAACTCCCTCTTGGCAGCCCTGTTCTCCTCTTGCACCCGAGGGTCCTGCTCGGGGGGAGCAGAATGAGTCATGTCTCGCCAGGCCTGCTTGGCGCCTTCCCGGGATGGCACCTAGGCTGACGTTTGACCCCAAGTCTCTCTGTCCCAGTGGCCAACGCCCGGTGACGCTGGCACCTACTTTCACTTTTAGAGGCGTCCTCACCAAGCCCCACACTTCACACGTGTGGCCTTCGACAGGGAAATTCCTCCCCGGCAGGAGGAGGCAAATCTTGTGGTTGCTGGGCATGAGGCAGCGTTTTCACCTCGCTCACAGCCCCGGCCCGGCGCTGGGGAATTTGGGAAAGGTCCCAGTTCTCTTTAGGAAGCTGCAGGCCGAGTGCAGCCGCCCTGCCCCGGGTGACTCACAGTCTCGGGGCTGATTCACGGCCTCGGTACAGGGAACGGGGAACCAGGCAGCAGCCAGCGGGCGTCACACACCTCGCTGTCATATTTAATCATTTACCAGCCCCGCACATCACGTGGCTGCAGCCACACAGTGGGTGCTTTCCAGGGCTCTCCATGAAGGCTGGAGGAAAGCTCAGATCTCCCTCATCCCGCCGCTCCCCACATCCGCCACCCCAAGGCTGGGTGGTTGGAGAGTGGGGAACAGGGTGTTGGAGCCACTGAACCCTTAGCTTCTTGGGCGCCGAGGACCCATGGCAGCCCCTTCCTTCCCCGGAGATGCTCGGTGGCGTGAGCCTCTGGTGCGCTCGCTGGCTCCTTTCTTCCCTGGCAGCTTTGTGAGGCCAAGGCTGACACAGCTAAGGACACCCCACAGTCCCTGATCCTTCCCTCGGCCCGTTCGGGGCATAGCAGAGCTCTCGCCTGCCTCATTTCCTCTTCCTCTCTCCGTTCTGTCGGGGCTTGCCACCTCTGCCTCATCGGCTTCGTGTCCTGAGCATGTGTGAGTAGTTCAGCCGCTGGGAACTTCAGAACCCAGGAAGGGAGGGCTCTCGCCTGCGCCATGCCCTCGTCTGCCCCTGCTCCTCGTCCATCCTTTCACGTCTGCTCTGCCCTGTTGGCCAGAAAAGGAAATGCTCAGTGTCTCTGCCCTCACTTGCCATGACTCAGCTCTGGTGGTTCGTGTACAGGAAAGGGACCTCTTCTCAGTGGGACTGGCCTGCCAGGTCCCAGCCGAGTGGCACTCCTGACTGATGCCAGGCGCTGTGGTGGCCAGTGGCCACATGTACCAAGTGGTGGGTTCAGAGATGTGCTGTCAGGATCAACTCTGTACCCGGTTTCCAAGCTGTAGAATAACCACAGAAGAATTACAACTATCAGGGCTGGAATGAAATCACCATGGGAAGGCACTTTCCGTGCATGTCGGTTGAGGGGTTTGAACCTCAGCACCACACATGGTCCCCTGAGCCTCTCCAGGAGTGATTCCTCAGTACCAAGTCAGGAGGAAGCCCTGAACATCTTAGGCTGTGGCTCAATCTCCCCCCTTTTCCCACAATAAATCACAAATCACTGTATCACTGTCATCCCATTGTTCATTGATTTGCTCTAGCGGGTGCCAGTAATGTCTCCATTCGTCCTAGCCCTGAGATTTTAGCAGCCTCTCTTTACTCATCCTTCCCAACAGTGCCTCTCTAGAAGCTCTTTCAGGGTCAGGGGAATGAGACCCATCATTATTACTGGTTTTGGCAGATTGAATAGGCCACAGGGAGCTTCCCAAGCTCTGCTGTGTGGGCAGGATACTCTCGGTAGCTTGCCAGGTTCTCCAAGAGGGAGAACTAGACAATAAGAGGCCATGCGCTTCCAGGAGCTTTGTTTTATAGTCTCTGGATCTTGGCCATTGATGGGATTACACGTGCCAGGGGCAGTTTGTGGGTGTGACTACCTAGCTACTGGAAAAGGGGGGATCTGGGTGGAGGAGGCCCAGTCCCGATCCGATCAGGCTTGGAGATCTCAGCCCCAGGTCCCCGCACACCTGGGTTCCTCTGCCGGTTCCTTCATGCGTGAGGCTCATCCGAGCACTGTGGAAAGTGGCCTTGAGCACAGCTGTGGCTGGGTTCTGAAGGTCTTCAGCTGCTGGGGCTCTGCTCGGGGCAGGGAGGGAAACTCAACCCACTCCCTCTGAGGGTTCCCGGTGAAGACAGCCAGGCGCAGGAGCAGGAGACTCTGGTATCTGGTGATAATGTTATAATGATGATATGTTAAAATGAAATTTGCATACACAAGGTTAAATGAAACATTAAAAAACTACATTGCCTGTTCTTTTCACTATTATTTTAACCTGGCAATTAGAAAATTTGGAGGGGTTTTTTGATTTTGGGTTTTTGTTTTGTTTTGCCTTGTTTCTTTAGTTTGGGGCCACACCAGGCAATGCTCAGGGGTTACTCATGGCTCTGCACTCACAAATTACTCCTAACAGTGCTTGGGGGACCACAAGGATTCTGGGGATTAAACCTGGGTCGACCACAAGCAAGTCAAGCCCCCTACCCACTGTATGATCTCTCTGGCTCCCAAAAGTTGGAGCTTACATAATAAATGGTACATTATTTTTGGCAAAAATCTCACACAAGAATGGCTTGTGTCATAGTCTGCTGGCAGCGTTGGACTAGGGTGAACCCGAGCTGTCACTTCCTTCTCAGGACACCGAGGACCAGAATGCACCTGGAACCCTTTGAAACCAGTTCCAGGACATGGGTCCAAAGGCTGATGTCCACACCATGAAAGTGGGGGAAGGAGAAAGTTTTCAAAGAAATACCTAAGGAAGAAGCAGACTAAAGACACAGGATGGGGTTGGTGGGTCCTGGGCACTGTGGTGTTGGTGACGGGCCCTGACTTTATGTGCTAAAACCATAAATGTGAACACAGTGTAGCCATGTCACCTAGACAACAACACGCCTTTGAAAATCAAAGAAAAATAATGGAAAGTAAACAAATGAATACAAAGAAATTCTTTCTGATGGCCTAATTTGCATTTATGTTAGCCCCATGGAGGATACTGTCTTTTTAGGTCTTCATTATCATAGATGGGGCTTCCACCCTTCCCCAGAAATTTATCTTTGACACTTGCTGTGATTAGGACCAATATTAGTAACTATCATAATGACTGTGGGGGAAATGAAGTAAGGAAAATGGTGCATCAAATGATGCATTACCCTGAGTCAGGGCACCTGTGTGTATGTGTGTTGTGTGTGTCTGTGTGTCTGTGTGTATCTGTGTGAGCGAGCTCCTCTGGGAGCTCTACCCTCATACTCCATGGGCTTGGGATGGGTGCTGGGTCTGTACCAGGCCGTGATACTTTCCTGCACTGGGGTGGGCACCGGTCACTGACCAGATTCTCTGCAGCTGCCTTCCTCTGTTGGCTGGGAAACCCCACCAGCAGCATCCTGCCCCTTCATAGAGGACTCTCTGGGCAGGGCAGGAGGGAGTTCCGGGTCCCTGGCCCCTCCTGCTGTACCTTACACTCTCCATTACATTTTCAGAACCCTCCTCTTTCTCTCACAGCCACCGTCACTGTGAGATCACTTTCTGTTTTGTTTTTGGTTTTGAGGCCACACCCTGCAGTGCTCAGGGCTTGCTCCTGGCTCTGCGCTCAAGGATCATTCCTGGTGGGGCTCAGGTGTCTATAAGAGATGCCAGGATTGAACTCAGATCGGTCAGGTGCAAGGCAAGTGTCCTGCTTGCTGTATTATCGCTTCAGTTTTCCCTGTAAACTAATCTCGAAACACGGGTACCTCCTTGAGACTCTCTGACTTTGAAACTTTCAGGGCTCCTCTGATGTCTGATGAGAACCCCCTGATTGGGTAAGACACGGGTGGGTCCCCTCCCTTCCATCCTTTCTCACCTCTCCACCCAGCTCCCCAGATGCTAGGTCTCCAGCCTCCCACAGACGCAGACAGACTGACAGTGGGGAAGGAGCTGTCATTCTGGGGGGAGCCTTCAGCCCTCGAGGCCCGTGGAGGCTCCTGTCCGGTGAGGACACGCACAGCAAGCAGCTTCCTTGGTGCCAGGAGGGAGGCCTGGCCCAGCCCTGGGGTCCTTGTGTCCCATATTCTGCTTCTTCAGGCCTCGGCGTACAGCTCGGTGAGCTGAAGGGGCCCAGGGAATCGCCAGCTGATGTCACTAGACAAGCATCAAACAGGCGGGGGCTCC
Organism: Sorex araneus; assembly: GCF_027595985.1. NCBI lineage: Eukaryota > Metazoa > Chordata > Mammalia > Eulipotyphla > Soricidae > Sorex > Sorex araneus. The sequence goes on along the minus strand of NC_073305.1, from coordinate 132,293,152 downwards.
CCAGAGCCACAGAGGCCGCAGTGTCCGGACAGGGTGGAGGACTCAGACAGCGCTCGCTGACCAGGGCAGCAGGGGTCAGGATGAGGCTGAGCCCAGCCCTGGCGGGACTTTGAGCCGGTGGTACAAGGGCAGAGAAGGTTCCACTCCATAGGAACCGTGCATTGAAAACAACAACAACAACAATAATAGTCATTTTTTGAGCAAAAGGGCCAGGGATACTTGACATGCACAAGTCCCCTAGTTTAATCCGGGCACTAAGTCACTTCCCAAGCCTTGCAGGAGTGACCCTGGTGACCCTTAGCACTGCGGGACCCAAGTAGCACTATATGGATCAAGTATCACTGGGACTGACCCCGGAGTGCCTTAAGATGGTCAAAAGACGCAACTACTCTCTCCCCAGCCCTTGGGACAGCCTTCCAACCATGGACCACAATGATGGAGGGATCATTCTCCCATCATTCTGGATGGGAGATGTGTGCTGAAAGTGTGAGATGAACAAGCATGGGGCCTCTCAGTATCTGTATTGCAACTGATAATGCCCAAAAGGGTGGAGAGAGAGAGAGAGAGAGAGAGAGAAGAAAATTGCCTTCCATAGAAGCAGGCTGGGGTTGGGGGGGGGGGAGCAAGGGGTGTGGCAGGAGGAAACGGGCTATTGGTGGAGGGTGGGAAATGTACACTGGTGTAGGGATGAGTGTTTCATCATTATATGACTGAAACTCAATCATGAAAGCTTTGTAACTGTATCTCAATAAAAATAATTTTTAAAAAAGAATAGAAAACTATGTAACAGATATACTAATTTAAAACAAGACCAGCATTTTTCGAATAAAGAAAACCAAACGGTTAAAAAAAAAAAAACAGTCAAAAGAACTCTTCCAGCCAAAGCCTGTCTCCGAGGAGGAGCTCTGAGAGGGAAGTGCGGGCCCCTCCCCTGTGCGTGGCGCCGGCCGCGCCCAGAAGGTGCCTGCCGGCCAGCACAGCGCCAGGCCTGGGTGATGCCCCGCCGAGTCATGCTGTCCCGCCCTCGGCTCGTCAGCCAGGGAGCAGGTGAAGCAGGAGCCGGCAGGGCCCCGTCACCCCTGGAGACCCGGCCTTACATCACCCACGGCCACGCGGAGTTTCTGTGGAACCAGAATGCGCGGGTTCCTCACTGAGGTGCGGGGGGAGGCGGAGGGAGCCCCGACTCACGGAAGCCCAGCTGGTGTCTCTGCCTCGGGAAGGACTCACTGGGCCAGAGAAACGCCTGGAAAGAGAGGTTCCACAGGCTCCTTTCAGACCACAATGCTGGGGGTCCCGAGGCCTCCCCCTGCCTGCATCCTCCAAGCCAGGTGTGGAGTGAGACTCAGGGTCTGCACCAGGCCTGAGGCTTCCGGGGGCCTCCTGTTTGAGGCCACCCTTGGGAGCAGCCTTGGAGAGGGACTAGTCCAGGCATGTCCCGGCAGAAGGAGCTCTGCTCTCTCTGGGCTTCTCCCCACCTCACTGCTCACCCTGCTGGTCCCCCCAAACTTTCTATTTTATTATTTTTGTTTGTTTGTTTTTCAACACCATGGAAGACACGGTTGCACACAGCCTAGCAAACCCTCAGACAAGGGCTTAGCAACCCTGTGACCTGATAGAACAGTTTTTACATAAAAAATTAATTTTTTTCATACTCATTGATTTTAATATTGGAGCTTTGGTATCGCATCAATTTCAACGTTAGAACTTCTTCAACAGTTGTGGCTTTTATCTGTCACTGTCACTGTCATCCCGTTGCTCATCGATTTGTTCGAGCGGGCACCAGTAACATCTCTCATTGAGAGACTTATTGTTACTGTTTTTGGCATATCCAATACGCACGGGTAGCTTGCCAGGCACCACGAGAGGGGCGGAGGAATCGAACAGGGGTCGGCCGTGTGAAAGGCGAACGCCCAACTGCTGTGCTTTATCTACATTAAAATAATTTTTTAACTACTTTTTTTATCATCCCTCTAGGAGAGCCTGGCCAGCTACCGAGAGTATCCCGCTAGCATGGCAGAGCCTGGCAAGCTCCCTGTGGTATATTCGATATGCTAAAAACAGTAACAACAAGTCAAGTCTCACAATGGAGACATTACTGGTGCCTGCTCGAGCAAATCGATGAACAACAGGATGACAGTGCTACAGTGCTACAGTGCTTTTTTGCTTTTGGGGGTCACACCTGGCAATGCTCAGGGGTTACTCTTGGCTTTGCGCTAAGGAATCACTCCTGGCGGTGCTCAGGGGACCATATGGGATGCTGGGAATCGAACCTGGGTCGGCCGCATACAAGGCATACGCCCTACCCTCTGTGCCATCACTCCAGCCTCCCCAAACTTTCTAAAGTTGCTGATTGGCACTGAGGGCCCTTCTAGTGAGCGGCCACTCTAATAGGGACCTCGAGGGAGTGCGGGTGAGGTGGAAGGGGGGAGAAGTGGATTCAACTATAACTGGATTTGGGGGTTAAAAAACAAACAAAACTTCTGGGGTCCTTTTTTTTTTATAATAGTATACAATGTGAACTCCAAAGGCCTGAAAAAGAGGGGGCTGGAGAGATATTACAGCGGGTAAGGTGCTTGCCTTGCACACAGCCAATCAGGGTTTGATCCCCAGCATCCCATACGGTCCCCTGAGCACCGCCAGGAGTGATTGATACCTGAGTACAGAGCCAGGAGTAACGCCTGAGCTTCACTGGGTGTGGCCCCTCAAAACAAAACAAAAGCCTGGAAAAGGAATAAGAAAATAAAAAGAGATCACAAATACCCACCACAGACGTAATAATTAACATACAAATAAACTTCCTGAGAGGTTTTTCTCCTTTTCATACATTTGGCTATTCGGCTCAGCTTTGCCAGTATGAGCTAAACATTTATTAATAAGACTCGAGCGCACATCCTGCCAAGGAAGCCGTCTTTCCTTCCCACCGATCATCTGCCCCTTCCTGTGCAATGTGGGATGAACAGAATTTATTTATTTATTTTTTGGTGGAAGGCACACCTGGCGATGCCTTGCTTGCTTCAGACACCATGGCTTTGGCCCTCTTAGTTGGTGCAGAGCCGTTGCCATGTGTCGTGGAGTGTGTGGTCCTCACCGGTTTAAATGCTGAGGGCTGGAGCTGGAGCTCAGTGGTAGAACAGAGGCATGTGAAGTGTGAGGCCCGAGGGTGGATCCTGCATCCTCTCTCCCCTCACTGGCACTTGAGCCCAGATGTAACCATTGGGCTGGGGTATCCCCTAATACAAATGGAAGGTCCTCAATGATTCTCTCTCATGCAGACGTACATACAGCACACACCGACACACACATAACAGACACAGCACACATACACACACACACACACAGAACACTCACATATATTCCTATGCTCACACACTCACATCTTCTGTTACTTCCGTCCAGGATTTCTGATGACAGGCTGGTTCTTCCAGATCCGTTCTCCCCGAAATACAGTGGCCCCAAATCTAAGCCAGCACGTCCTCACTCACAGTTAGGTCTCATGACTGGGGTGGGTGTGGGACAGAATTTTCAGGTTCTTTTTGACACGATGACCTTAATTCTTCATTTGCTCTTGACAGATGTCCTTCTCCCATTGACCTCAGAGAATAATTGCCAAGAACTCAGTCTCTCTTCTGCTTGGCAATTCTGACAACGCATCTACAGCCTACTGCAGAGAAGTCCCAAAAGACAGACAGGGACCACTTTTGTCAAACCACAAATATTACAGATAAAAGTCCTGTCTAGCACTGTTCCTGGAACATAAATGGAAAGTGGAAAAGACCACTGATAGAAATCTTCCTAAAAGGACCAATGCTTGGTGCATCATTAGTCACAAGAGAGAATGCTGGACACTTTCGGTTTTCAATGAAAAAAAATCGTTAAATGGTAGATTTATGCAAAGGCAGAGAGTGGGGGAAGAAGGGGGGGGGGGAGAGAGAGAGAGAGAGAGAGAGAGAGAAAGGAGGGAAGGAGATTAAGAGATTAATGTTTGGTTGGCTCCTACTCTGCTCTTCTAATAGCCAGCCTTCAATATTTCTAGGGTGCTGGAAAATTCAAATAGAATAAGTTTCATACAAGCACCTGCTTAAGGCTGACAAAAATAATGTTAATAGCTGAAGTTGGAAGCTGGGTATATAGAAATTCATTATACTATTGTCTCTACTGTCTTGTGGCAGTTTGTCCATAATAGAAAGTTTAAAAATGCTCTTTAAGGAGCTGGGCACCCTTTGCATATATCCTATCTTGGTTTGATCCCTGGCACTAGAGGGTACCCTAAGAATTGCCAGCTATAACTTGGGGATCCCTGAGTGCTCCTGGGTTGATTCAGTTAGTCCCTAGAACCACAGGGCTGAATAACACTACAGTGTGTTGAATATAACTAGTAACCACTGAACCCCTTGAGCACTGCTTGGGAGGACCCCCAAAAATGCTCTTCAACAAAACATTGGAGTGGTGATTATTACTGCGGCTCTTGACTGTGTATAAACTGGAAAAGCAAGTAAAAAGATTCTGTTGATTTTGGAATATGTGATTTCACTAAGTTTGTAACTCAAAAGTTCCTTTTGGATGTAAATTAAATCACTGTATAAAAATATGCCACCAACTGGGGTTGTTTCCTTGGTGAAATAAACATTTCTATAATCCAGAAAGTGAAATATCAGTCTATAAGAGATGAGGGGTCTGAAAGCCAGGGATATGGCTCAGTAGATAAGCACTTTCAAGGCAAGAGCCAGGTCCTAAGTTTGATCCCCAGCAACATAAATACCAAACGCAAAATAAACAACAAGTTGAGGTTATACACAGTCCAGTCCCTCCAAAGAAATGCTCAGATTTTGTGTGTAGGCAAAATAACCACAGCTCATAATAACTGAATTTACCAAAACATCCATGAAACCTATACGCTGGGTAGGCGTCCTGCAGGAGTCATACACACCTGAGAGATTCATGAAACCAAGACCAATTACTCTTACGTAATCTGAGGATCTGTCACTGGATGATGTAAAATTATGTTCACTAGAAACTAGTTTATGGCGTGTAGAAGAAATAGTGGAGAGGGCTGAAAAGGAACAAACTTCCAGTTATAAAATAAGCCTTGAAGATGTAATGCACTACGTGGTGAGTATAGCTAATTCTGTACAACTGAGCCCTAGGAATGGTTCGCCGGCTAAAAGTGCTGTCTCAAAAGCATGAGTTTTAAATGGATAAGGTCCTTTATTTTTATTTAATTTTATTTTTTGGTTTTTGGGGCCACAAATGGTAGTGCTCAGGATTTACCATTGGCTCTGCATTCAAGGAGACTGTATGAGATGCAAGGAATTAAACCCGGGCCGGCTGTGTGCTAGGCAAGTACATTATCCACTGTTGCTCTAGCCCTGAATAAGGTCTTTTAATAGATAATCCCATGGTCTAGTAACAAAATAACGCACATGATTTTCTTCATCCCTTGTTGCCTTTTTTCATTCCATTACCACAGTCAGCTCTACCCAGACTCAAAGATATGGGCTGATTAAAAGGGGATAATATCCATAAACCCAAATAATATCAGATGAATCGTTTGTAAATTTAAGATCTATGTGAGTGTGTGTGAGAGAGAGAGGGAGAGAGAGAGAGAGAGAGAGAGAGAGAGAGAGAGAGAGAGAGAGAGAGAGAGAGAGAGAGAGAGAACTGGCCAAGAGGTGTTCAGGCAGCATATAAGTGTTGAGAGATAGAACAGCATGGTATTAAAAGCCAAATAGGCCAGAGGTATTAATTCAGGGGTTAGGGTGCTTGCCCCACACAGAGATACCTGGCTTTGAGTCTTAGCACCACATATAATCCCCTAAATTCCTCTAGAAGTGATTCCTGAGCACAGTGCCAGGAGTAATGCTATGCACAGCCGGGTATGTTCCTTTCCCTGCCAGCAACAAACGTCGGGCCATTTAGCTTCATGATAAAATGTTGAGTGTTTTAGGAGTTGGGATCTGCCATGGGTGAGCAAGAACTCCTGTTTTTTTTCCCTTCCTTCCTTCCTTCCTTCCTTCCTTCCTTCCTTCCTTCCTTCCTTCCTTCCTTCCTTCCTTCCTTCCTTCCTTCCTTTTCTTTTTTCTATATTTCTTTCTCTTTCTCTCTTTCCTTCTCTCTTTCTCTCCCTTCCTTCCTTTTCTTTTTTCTATATTTATCTTTATCTCTTTCCTTCTCTCTCTTTCTCTCTTTCTTCCTCTCTTTCTCTCTTTCTCTCCCTTCCTTCCTTCCTTCCTTCCTTCCTTCCTTCCTTTCTTCCTTCCTTCTTTCCTTTTCTTTTTTCTATATTTCTTTCTCTTTCTCTCTTTCTTTCTCTCTTTCTCTCCCTTCCTTCCTTTTCTTTTTTCTATATTTCTTTATCTTTATCTCTTTCCTTCTCTCTCTTTCTCTCTTTCTTCCTCTCTTTCTTTCTCTCCCTTCCTTCCTTCCTTCTTCCTTCCTTCCTTCCTTTCTCCCTTTCTTCCTCCCTTCCTCCCTTCCTTCCTCCCTTCCTTCCTCCGTTCCGTCCTTCCTTCCTCCCTCCCTCCCTTCCTTCCTTCCTTCCTTCCTTCCTTCCTTCCTTCCTTCCTTCCTTCCTTCTTCTTTCTTTCTTTCTTTCTTTCTTTCTTTCTTTCTTTCTTTCTTTCTTTCTCTCTCTCTCTCTCTTTCTTTCTTTCTTTCTTTCTTTCTTTCTTTCTTTCTTTCTTTCTTTCTTTCTTTCTTTCTTTCTTTCTTTCTTTCTTTCTTTCTTTCTTTCTTTCTTTCTTTCTTTCTTTCTTTCTTTCTTTCTTTCTTTCTTTCTTTCTTTCTTTCTTTCTTTCTTTCTTTCTTTCTTTGCTACACCTGGCGGTGTTCAGAGGTTACTCCTGGCTCTGCACTCAGGAATCACTCCTAGTGTACTTAGGGGATCAAACCCACTTGACCATATGCAAGGCAAATGACCTACCCACTGTATTATTGCTCCAGCACTGAACTTCTATTTTCAATCACGGAGAAAAATAAGCCAGAACTAAAAACAGCTGGTTTGGGATCAGAAGAAGAATCAGTATTCCTTTCTGTTTCTCGGAATGGAAAAGAGAGAGAGAGAGAGAGAGAGAGAGAGAGAGAGAGAGAGAGAGAGAGAGAGAGAGAGAGAAGAGGACTGTCATCAAGGAGAAGGAGAAAAGAAGTCCTAGGTGCCCTGTGTCTGTCTGTAGGAGACCACTCCTACACCAGAACTGTAGGTCCCTATTGACAGCAACTTGGTGACTGGCCCATGTATGGCTAAGGATCATGGAAGAGTTAGAGATTAGAGCAAATCACCAAGAGAACAGAACCAGCAAAGAAAGTGCTCCCCATGGACATCAGCGGTGGTGAGAACGCCTGCCCCTTCTGGCAGACTTCCCTATGTAGAGGGGGAAGTTCTGCAGGGAAGTTAGAAATGAAAGTCATCTTGGCTAGGCCAGAGAAGAGAAAGCCTTGATGGAGCTCGGAAGCTGGGCAGACCTTAAAGATCTCGTGAAATACCAACTCATCTAAGGAAGTGGAGTCTTGAGTTGTTACTAAGCATCAGACAGCAAAACCCTTGAATGCCAGAATGAGGATTAGGTTCTGTGAGGACAATTTTCTTTTTATGCCTCCAGGCCTGGGACACACCACAAAGTAGAACTTTTTCTTTTTGCTGTTGTTTTGGGACTCGACCTGGTAGGGCTCAAGGGACCCCCTCAAGGGATCATACCTGGGTCAACCGCATGCAAGGCAAATGCCTTCCCTGCTATGCTTTCTCTCTAACACAAAGTAGAACTTTTTCAAAGCTTTTACTCAAAATCAAATAATGATGAAGAAAGTCAACACATTAGAAGGTCCTTGTCTCCTCAAATATGGAGCAGTGCTCACCTCAATGCTAAGTTTCCAGGTTATCAAAACATGGAACAAGAAGATGGCTGGTGGTTTTCATTGTAAACAATTTGTTCCAAACAAATACCTTCCTTCACCGAGCAGTCAAATGAGGAGGATGACCTATTTTGACTCATGCTGCTTGCTCGGTGGCGGAAGTTCTACTGAAAACAGCAGGAGGAATTAACTGAGGCTAAATTAACTCAGGTGTCTGTGGAAATGGGTGGGAAGAGGCAGTGATTCATGGCCAGGACGAAGATAAGCTCATTCTTGTCCTTATAAACTCCAAGTCCAGAGTCTATTTTCTGAAGGCATTATAAAAGAGGAAACTCATTTTAGTAAATAGAAAGTAAAAGGCGTCAGCATTACACAGGAGTGATGAGATATTCACCATCCTGACTTAGGTGTTCTGAGACTTTTGGAGACTTGACTCCTACATAGAGAAAGGGGACTCACATGAACAGAAAAAAGAAAAAAAGGAAGGGAAAAGGACATTTGCTCTTAGGGCATTTTAACTGTTTAATTTAATTTTAAAATTTATATTTTAAATCATAGTATTATAGTTTACAAGAATGAAGTCATTATTTTGTAAGTGGCAGGGTCCTACGCCAATATCTCCACCAGTGTTTTAAGATGTTAAGACATTTTAAAAGCTAATCTTATTACAGAAGTTCTATTAGCTTTCTCCCCCTCGGGTAAAAAAAATGTCAATTTTCTTTTACTTCTGGACTATGGTTTCCAGATCAAGATGGTAGGAGTTTCTCTATAACCCATTACTGATTAAAAAAAAAAATTGATACAGTTTGGGGGTGAAGATTTTTGATGCTGAGATTTCTTAGTTGGGACTTGGTCTAGGATGAGGAAGTGGCTGGGTATCCTGAAGACATCATATTCTGGGACTATTTCCTGGGTGGACCGTGCTCACCTCCCTTCCCCCTAGAAGGAAGAGGGAACCACTTGGGGGGAAACCCGCTCCTTACCACAAATCCTGTCTGAGCAGCTTAGAGAAGCACTGGCCCTGACTTGCAGTTTACCCCCAGAGCTTAGCTGGTTTCAGAGGAACGGCCATGATGGTCCAGTCTGGCCTCTACTAAGAATCTCGGGATGCCATGACTCTAGGGAGTAGCCATAAAGATAGCACAGGGCTCAGAAATTGAAGGTCAAGGTCACAATTCCAGCTTCTTGCTCATGCTTCAGGGATAAGTCACTCTTCCCTAAGCTGGGGGAGTTGGAGATAACTTCCAGGGTTCCTCCTATCACTGACATTCTAATAGTTGATGAAGCACTATCATCATTGGTGACAAAGGTCTGACAAGCTGCCATAGCCTCTGGGAATGTGCCAGGAAGCACTTGGAATGAAGCCATTGCCCGCCTTAGCACAGACTCCAGGGCTGTTTGTTTCATTTCTTTGTTTAATTTTTTTTTCCTTTCAGCCACACCCACCTGTGCTTAGGGCCTATTCTTAGCAGTGCTCAGGAGACCACATGGTGCTGTAGATTTAACTGGGGCCAGCTACATGGAAGGCAAGCACCATTACCCTCTCTACTATCTCTTTGGTTCTGTTTACTTAATTGTTTTTTGGTTCTGGTGTTCACGGAGTTCTCCCAGTTCTGTGTTTAAAGGAATATGTCACGCCTGGGATTGACCCAGAGTTGGCTGCATCCAAGGCAAACACCTTACGTATCTACTATATCTCCAGTCCCCAAGGATTTTGTTTTCATATATTAATATCTTCTTTTCTATTTAATTGTAAATTCTCAGAGACCTAGAATAGACAGGGTGATGTACAATGACTTTGAAAAAGTCAACTGTGGCATCATACACATAACTTGAGTTTTGCAAATATTGAATAATAAAAAAGAAATCTCTTTGATAATACTTTAGAGATACTCTTAAGCTGCTTCAGAGATAAGTAAATGACAATGCAATGGTTGCATGACTTGTCTAAAATCACAGGGGAGTAGTCAGAGGGCAACAGTAAAATAAACATCAATAATATAGATTAAAAATCAAGAGGAATATTTAATATAAAACATCATTGTATCCCTTGTCATCCCATTGCTCATCGATTTGCTTGAGAGGGCTCCAGTAACATCTCAATTCGTCCCTGTTGTGTGCTAGTGTAGCCCAATGGCATCTGCTTGCTCCAGGAATATGAAGAGCATCAAACTGTTCATTCAAACCACATTATGTGTCTGGCCCATCTGATTTTCTTTCTTTCTTTTTTTTTTTTTTTTTGCTTTTTGGGTCACACCCGGCAATACATGCTCAGGGCTGACTCCTGGCTCTGCACTCAGGAATCATTCCTGGCGGTGCTCGGGGGACCATATGGGATCCTGGGAATCGAACCCGGGTCGGTTGCGTGCAAGGCAAAAGCCCTACCCGCTGTGCTATCGCTCCAGCCCCCCATCTGATTTTCAACGCAGGCAGGTGCGTGTTTGTCAGCATGCAGAAAAAAAATATATATGTAAAACATAAAATGTATTTTCAAAGTAGAACGTTTCCGGTTTTGCAGAAAAGAACTAACACTACTGGTAACTGCAAAGTGTGTAAACAACTCCTCTTGAAAGATGGATCATCCTGTCATTTGGTAAGTGGTGACTCCGGTTCAGAAAACGGTGGCCCAGTGACCTGGAAAAGTTGAACATCACCCTATGTGTCTGATGGATCAGGAGAGACACGTTTCCTCACAGGAGGAAATCTATTTCAACCCAGAGGAAGATTTTTAAAAGGAGTAGGACACAAAAAAGGAAGAGAAACATTCAGGAGGAGGGGAAATGTTCACTGGCCCCATGACAGCTATGAAATAAATCAGGAAAAAGAGAGAATGAGTAGATGACTTTAATTGTCTGGCCTCGGCTGTCAGCAGTGATACATGAGGAGAATGCCCCTTTGTTAACAAACAAGGAGGGTGTTGTTATCACAATGTTTAATGAACACTCATTATAACCTGGTAATACGAAATGTGTGGTCTGATTGGTGGATCTCTAAACAATTATGTCGACATCTCATAACTTCAAGATCACACAGCCTTATATTTCACAATGTATTGTCCCCTAAAAATGAAAATTGTTTTCCATTCAAATAAGTGTGGTATGAATCTTCCTGAAAATTTTCCAGGCCTTCCAAGACTGCTTCCTAGCAAGCAGTTCTGGCACGGATGCCCTTGTTTCCATGGCCTTTGTTGACAGGTTGGAAAAAAGAGTTCTCTTTCTCTCTTTCTTTCTTTCTTTCTTTCTTTCTTTTTTTTGTTCTTTCTCTTTCCTCCTGCATGACCCCCCAAAAGAGCAGACTGGTTTTCTCCAAGGAGAGTATCTCCATTCACCTGTATTCCTAACCAACCCAAGCCAGTCATCAGGGATGGAAGTCAACAAGCCAACCTCCCAATACCAGGAGATAGAAAATGTGGCTGCCACGTGGTGCTGAAATGCAAGAATGAATTGAGGAGCCCAATTATCTTAGGTGGTAGTTTTCAGAGCTGTTGGAAGGTGACACTCCTTGGCTTGAGCAAAGTGTCCTGGAATCCAAGTGGTTACAAATGGTCTACATTTCAAGTTCCTGCCTCACCCCAAGGTGCTGGCAGCTCCTTCATAACAAGGCCCACCTGGGCACCAGCAGCCCTGACCACAGGGCAGAGCGCTGCATGCTGAGTCATCCGTCCTCCCAAAGCTCCGTGCCAACAGCTACAGGGCAACACCACCCTGTTTTTCTCTTCCACCTTGACGAAAACACCGCGCTGGGCAGAGCCACTGGAAGGGAGTGCTCCCTGCAGATCTTTCGACAAGATCTCTCCAGGTTAACACAGCCTTATGAAAATGAGCAACACACTTTTATGTCCAGTGATTTGTAGAAATGGTCTTAAGAGGTCATCTGGTTTAACTGTTGCGTTTTACACATACACACAGTCCTAGAAAGGTCCAAAGCAGGAATGGGGATGGGGTTTTTGATAACCTGTTCTTCCAGTGGCCCCCCAGGAGGGTATGCCTTCTCTTCCCTGACACCAACATCCCTCAAGCCGGTTCGTGTTCTGGAATGAATTCTTTTGAAACAAAACAGTGACATGATTTTATAAATTCTTATGAGATCCACGAGTGGTTCTCATAAGAACCACAAAGTGGTTTTGTTTCTTTTTTAAAACCGTTTTTATAGAGATACCAGGATAAGAACCATAGACTATTTATGTAACAATAACAAAAAAAGAAGAATGTTTTGAGGGTCCAGAGATATAGTACAAGAGGTATGACACTTGCCTTGCATGAGGTTGTGTCAGTCATGATCCTGGTTGGAATCCAGGCCTCACTTATAGTCCCTGAGCACAGAACCAGGAACAACGCCGAGTACGGCCAGGTGTGGACCGTGGCTTCTTCTAAAAAGTCCCCCAAACTTAGAGCTTTTTGGTTTTGGCTAAAGCCAAACCTGGATAGTCTTATTTCTGAAGCTCAATATAGGAAGAATGCTGTGGTCCAATCCTAAGGAGCTGATCGCCTACTTTTAAATCATACTGATTAATAACAAAAATATATTAAATAAATTTGAACAAAATTGTAATAACACTTTTCGCAAGTGACCATTCTGTGCTGGCATGATGCCATGAGGGGCTAGTACAGATGTAAGAAGTAGAACGTAGGATTTTCTAGTAAACATCCAAACCCAAATTTAGCCAGAACCTACATTCTTCTTGAGCCAAAGATTAATTACAGGTAAGAGGTACCCCCAAAACATCTATTAAGATAAAAGGAAAATCATGTAATAGGGTGCCTTATTCAATAACCCAATTCAATCCATTTTAGAAGAACTACTAAAATGAATTCATTTAAAAGAGGCCAATACAATAAATCAAATTGTACTTTGCCACAGGAAGGAAGGAATTCTTCTAGATCAGGAGAGCATTTTTATAATTTTAAATTTTTTGGTTTTGAGGGTACACCTGGCAACGGCCAGGAATCACTCTTGATTCTGTGCTAGGTCTGCTGCTAGTAATCACGAGAACATGTGGCAGAGGGATCAAATCTCGTCTCCAGAAGCAAAAGGATGTTCTCACTGAGCATCTTTCAGTGCCCCCCAGGGCTTCCATTTTACCCATACCTGAGCCTTCCCCACCCCCCGACTGGTTTGCTACTTGAAGTATAATAGACAAATATTAAACGTTCATTCAGTGAGCAAATGAGTGACTGCTGGAGTAAAATGCTGGATTTAGCTTTCATTAGTGGGATAAAAAAAAACCCCACAATTTAAGGCCAATTAAAAAAAATACTTTAAGATTCATATGTTGGATCAACCTATCTGATGGAGGGATTAAAAAATAATCAGGGAGGATTTTCTCAGCATTTTTTCCCCCTTTGGGGAAAAGTGTCTAAAGAACACTACCCTCTGAATTACATCTAATGGATCCTCAAACTCTTGATTTCTCTTACAGGGCAGAACAGAGGAAGGTTTCAGAGTACGTTTAGAATTCTCTAACTATTTAGCGGTCTGTGTATTTTCTGGATAGTGACTGCGATGCTGGGGTGGAGAGAGAAATCAGGGTCATGGCTTAGAGGTTACTAGCAGTTGTAATGAGTACAGTTACTAGCTGGGTGATACTAAACAAGTTACTTAAGAGTATCACCTGGATCTGGAAGGATAGTTCAGCTGGAAGGATAGTTCATAGTTCAGCAGCTATGATCCCCAGCACCCACGTGGTCTCTCCAGCTCAGCCAGGAGTGATCCTGAACTCAGAGCTAGGAGTAAAGCTGGAGCAAAACTAATATATATATATATTTATATTTATAAAATATAAAATTTAATATATATATTAAAAAGAATAGTTACTGTGGGACACTTTATGTACACTAGCTTTATAGGTTTTTTTCTTTCTGTGTCATCTAATTTCATTTATTTCTCTGGACCTTTTTTCTTTGCTGTAAGAAAATACCCCAGAGGATATTTGTGAGGATAAAGAAGAAATGCAATGAGACAGGACCATGACAAACCAGTATAAACTACACAGCAAATATCAAATGCTAGACATTACTTTTCCATAATTATCCTTTTATTATGAAGCACCAGAGTCAGTATGTAAAAGGTACATGTTTACTTTCTGTTTCTTCCACTGGAACAGTGCCATTTAAAATGAATACTGGAATAAAAAGTAGACATGACTCATGAATCATATGTTCTTTGGAACCTTAATCTGTTGCCCTCTTCCTTTATCACGAGAAGGAAATGAAGCAAAGAAGGGAAAAGTCAAGAGTGAGAGAAGATGAAAAAGTGACTCGAAGAGGTGCCCAGCTAATTTCTAGAACGCTTATTTGCAAATAGTACAATCACATTGTTCAAGGCTTGAGTAGGGCCATGATTTGTAATCGATTCCCCGTATTTAATTTTCGCGGAATTTCTATTCTTGCGCCGTCTTTGGAGGACAGAAGGCATCGCAAGAAACGTGGCAGCGGGTGTTCTGGGCGGGAGAAAATGGTCATTTAAAAAAAAAAAAAACCAAGCTCATTCTGGGCCTTGAAGCTTGACGGTGTCATTTATTGGAGTGACACAGTCACCCTGTAAATGACCAGAGACATTCCAGAGTTCATGACTGTTGTGTAACAACAACACTTCAAGGGTGGCTGCGGGCACGAGGCGCGCCACGCCCCCCGCGCCACGCCCCCCGCCCCGGCCGCGCGCGGCAGCCGGGGAGCCACGCCCCCCTGGAATGTGGCTTTGCTCAAAGGCTACCAAGCGCTGGGTGAGGGGGGCGGGAACCGGACGGACTGGAGGGACGACTCTATTTTCAGGGAAGACAAACTGGTGGCGCTGATTGGCTGAGAGTCCTTACCTGCCTTCTGCTTGGGGGTCTGAACCACCAGGCCCGGAGGTTTGGTCTGGAAGGGACTTCCTTCTAATGAGAAGCCAAGAGAACCCACGCCCCCCAGGCACACAGGACCCCTGGCCACCCAAGCCCAGCTAGAAAACTGGAGGTTCTCACCTCCCCGTGTTCCTACAGCCAACAAATTGCTGGAGAGGACATTCCATTCCCCTGAGAGACAGAAGGAGACAAGATGGCAGCTCCAAATTACATGTGCAATAGCCCAAAAGGCTTGTAAACATTTAAGGAGTTGATTGTTATTTTCATTCCTGACTGGTTTGGTGGTGCAAATAACAACTCCATAAACTGCCCAAGCCCAGCTGGAGTGCTGAGGACAAGCGTTAGGGAACAGGCTCCCTCCCTCGCCTGTAATGAATATTCATGACCAGAGTGAATCTCAATTGCTCTCCAAACAGGTCAGCTGGTGCATGAACTTAAAGCAGATCTGGGCATGTAAGTCATGCCCAAATTGATCTATTTGGCCAGAAAAAAGCACTCATGATTAGCCACAGGATCAACAGAGGTTCCCCACCCCCACCCCCCCCTCCTCTAGGCAATGAGGCAAAGAGGAGAGACCTTGTTCAGTGGGGCTTGGTTCCATTTTTGCAAGTTCAACTCTTGCAAAATGAGAATGTTCCAGAGCTCTGTTGTACCACTCAGTGTCAATAGTGAATACTATGACACTGTACTTGAAATAATGATGATGGCACTTTCTGGGTTGGGGGGGGAGGCGTGGGGATTGTTCACATCAGGTGGTGCTCAGGGGTAACTCCTGGCTCTGCACTCAGGAATTATTTCTGGCAGTGCTCTGGGGGACCATATAGGTTGTGGAGATTGAACCCGGGTCTACAACATACTATGCATACTATGCAAGCACTTTACATGCTGTACTAGCTCCCTTGTCCCCAAGTTGTATTTTCTGTAGCACTGTCCTCCTGTTGTTCATTGATTTGCTCAAACGGGTACCAGTAACATCTCCATTGAGAGACTTGTTACTATTTTTGGCATACCGAATACGCCACGGGTAGCTTGCCAGGCTCTGCCATGTAGGCAGGATACTCTCCATGGCTTGCCAGTCTCTCTGAGAGGGACAGAGGAATTGAACCTGGATCAGCTGCGTGCAAGGCAAACGCCCTACCCGCTGTGCTATCTCTCCAGTCTGTATTTTCTGTAAGGTGCTTTATTTACTTTTTTTTAAAAAAAAATTTTACCATGATGTAAAGACAAAAGTGAAGGGCCAGAGAGATAGTCCAAAGGTTAAGATGTTTGCCTTGCACACCGGGTGACACTGGTTTAATCCCCAGTATCACACATGGTCTTCTGAATCCCCCAGGATTGACCTCTGAGTAATCCCTGAGCACTGCCAGATGTGACCCAAAACAAACAAGAGTGGAAATAGGGGAGAGCAGAGACAGGCCCAGCAGGTAACCCCATGCCTGGCATGTGTGAGGCCCTGAGTTTGATCCAGGCACAACTTTGGCTCCTGAGCAATCCATCCATACCCCAACAACAGTGAATTCAAAAGAAAAGGAGTGCCACTTGAGACACTGCCTTAACACAGCTCTAACTGTGCTTTCGGGCCCCTGGCTGCTGTCCTTAGCCTGCCAACCCCTTGGGCATGTTGGTAGAGGGAGGAACTGGCTCTGCTCTGGCTCTGCAGAAGTCCCTGTGGCTGCCCTCTCCCAGAGGACCTGGCTTCCCAGAGCCGGGGGACTCAGCCCCATGTCTAAAGGTCTCTCAAACCTCCAAAGGAGCAGGGGTTCTGCTACTCTGGAGTTTGGATCATTCGCCCGGGTGGGTACTACCACAGCCTAACCCAGGAAGGAAACAATCTCCCTCTCCCTCTCCCCCCCCTTCCTTCCTGACCTGGCCCCCAACAGCTTCTACACCCCCCACCCCCTACACACACACACACACACACACACACACACACACACACACACACACACACACACACACACACACCATTGAAGGGACTTTCCCTCTCTAACCACCAGGGTCTCCAGTGGTGAGCAAAGCCAGTGACAAAAGACGTGATGTGGTTTCTGCTCAGTTAGAAGCACAGGAAAAACTTTCAAACACCCTTCAGATGGGAGAAAAACCAAGTACGGAAGGAAGTCTGCACCTTCAGCACAAGCTTTACCCAACCCCCCCACCCCCCAACACCCACTTTTTTTTCTCTTGCAGAAGTCTATGCCTTTCTGCCTGTCATTTGGAGAAGCTCAGCAAGTGTCCAGGGCGCTGAGCAGGTCCTGCCAGTCTGCCTGCACCTGCTCTCTCTCGCCACCGCGCTTCTTCTCTCATTTCTCTCATGTGAATAAGATTCGGACCTGAATTTAAGATACTTTTCTCATTTCCTTTTTTTTTTTTTTTTGGTTGGTTTTGGGTTGGTGGTGCTCAGAGTTTACTCCTAGTTCTGTGCTTAGGGATGGGTACAGAGGGATGCTTCTCTCTCTCTCTCTCTCTCTCTCTCTCTCTCTCTCTCTCTCTTTGCTTTTTGGGCCAAACCCAGCGGTGCTTTGAGGTTACTCCTGGCTCTGCATTCAGGAATCAGTCCTGGTGCTGGTAGTGCACAGGAGATCATATGGGATGCCAGGGATCAAACTCAGGTTGACCACATGCAAGGCAAGTGCCTTACCTGCTGGATTATCACTTTGGTCCCAATGCTCCTTTCATTTCCAAGTAGTATAGCTGATTTTAATAACTTTCTTTCTTCCTTCCTCCCTCCCTCCCTCCCTTTCTTCCTTCTTCCCTCCCTCCCTCCCTCCCTTCCTTCCTTCCTTCCTTCCTTCCTTCCTTCCTTCCTTCCTTCCTTCCTTCCTTCCTTCCTTCCTTCCTTCCTTCCTTCCTTCCTTCCTCCCTCCCTCCCTCCCTCCCTCCCTCCCTTCCTTCCTCCCTCCCTCCCTCCCTCCCTCCCTCCCTTCCTTCCTTCCTTCCTTCCTTCCTTCCTTCCTTCCTTCCTTCCTTCCTTCCTTCCTTCCTTCCTTCCTTCCTCTCTTTCTCTTTCTCTCTCTTTTTCTCCCTGTCTCTGTCTCTCTCCCTTTCTTTCTTCTTTTCTTCACACAGCCAATTCTCTTAAGAGCATATAATTCTTTAGGCTATGGATGAGTTATAATATATTATGCTCTTACTCCCAAGTTGGAGGAAGGGCTGAAACAGCTGTAACCTATCTTAGATGGGCTGGATGGTTTGCTTCAGATAATGTCATTTTAGTCTGGAATCCACGTGTAGGTCAAAACTAGAGAACACAAAAACTACCAGTTTGAAGCTCTGTGGCTATAAATCTTGGGAATTGCTGTGGGCTTGTAAAAGCTGTCTAACAGGTGGGCATACTGAAAGTCTCCTGATAATTCTTTGACGAATCATGCCTTTTGGGATTACACTGCCTGGAAACAAAAATGTTGAGCAGACGGCTCTTTCAGCTTTCAGCTCAGCCTCCATGTATGTTGGTTAACTGTCCATGGCAATATTTAAAACAGAGCACACCTCATACTCAAACAGCAAAGTATTTTTATGTGCACTCAGAGCAGAAAATATGTCCATTTGTATGCTTTCTCTCTTCTGAAAAAAACAATTCATACGCTAATGTGAAATAAACTTACCCACTTTACTCATAAGAACGTCTCATATTTGATGGTGGGAGGGGTAAGGTTTGGACAACCCTCAGCAGTGCTCAGGGTTTGGCACTCAGAGGTCACTCCTGGTGGGGCTCAGGGGACCTCATGTGATGCCAGGGATGGAACGAGAGTCAGCTCCATGCAAAGCAATTATCCCACCCATTGCACTATCTCTCTGGCCCAAGAACATTTGATTTTTTTTTTTTTTTTGCAATTGCCCAGTGCCTCCTATCTGGGCACCCCTGTGCTGCTTAGCTGCCATTTCCAGGTGTCAAAGGGAAGACACTCTGATGGGGTGGGAGTAGTGTCCTGCCTCAATTTCCCCTGTGAAAGACTGTTGACCCAAGGCAGACACAGAGCTTCATCGGCTGAACTCTCATCCTTTGCTGATGCACATGGGGATGCCAATTCAGAGTGGCACTGTGCAGGGGTATTTGGTCACCACCAGAGCACTTGGAACCTTTCAGAACAGAGACCCCTGTAGAGACGTGCATGGCTGTGGACATTGGGTGGGAGGGGTTCAGAATGATGGCCATCTCACTACTACTGGTCCTCTTTCCTGGTCCGTCTTTCTTCTGCAGACCTAGTTAAGAATCAAGCTTCTGACAAGGCAAAAGACAGTAGCTCGTTGCAATAAAATGTGATTGCTTAGGCCAGCCTGTCCTAAGCACAAACACCACCAGTGATTCCTGGCAACCCTGCCCAGCTCAGAGATCACCGCATTGTCCAACCTGCCAAAGCCAGAAGCAGAGTCAGGATCCTGGAGTTTGGCTCCCAGCCCAGCGTCCTGCACTTCTCCTCTGTCCCTCTCAGCTCTCACAGCCCCACTTCCGGGAGGCTGCCTCTCCAATCCTCTCTACCTCCTCCACAAAAAAAAAAAAAAAACGACTGCAAGAGGGAAAATGCACTGCCTCTATCTGTGCCATCAGCATGAAGCCTGGTCCCTCTTGCAGCTGCAGCAAAAGCAGATACCAAACTCCATGTGGAGCTCTGAGGAAAACCTCGGTCTCCCTGCTTCCCGGCCAGATGTACAGAACTACAGTCTTATCCGGGTTAGTAAAAATGAAGCATTCATGAAAATGAGACCTCAGCCTTTCATTGCACAACCAGCTGTGCGCAGGGGGTTGCTGCTGCCTGGGTCACTTAGGTCAAGATGTGATCAGAGGCTGTCTTATCCCAGCCCCCCTGCAAGGCTCCCTGCGCCCCTTGAGCCGGCTCGAGAGGAAAGTGTGTTCAGGGAAGAGAGTGCTCGCCTGTGCAGTGCTCCCACACAGGTTTCCTTGGAATCTGACCACACACTTCCCACCCCTTCCGCCACCCCCACCAGAAGGAGGAAACCCACTCTGGCTGTGTGTGCGTGCGCCAGGCAGATGGAAATGCATTTTGCTCCTGGAACGAGAAGAGGTGACTAGCTCCGGACTGGGGATGTTCCTCGGGAGGCTTGGCCTGCCTTCTGCTGGGGCCTGAGCATTTCCGCTTCTCTGTCTTCTTCCTGGAGGCCGGGCAGGCGGGTTGTGCTGGAAGAACAGGCTGGCTTCTTCATGCTCTGGGCTGGGCTCGCCCTGGAGTGTGCAGGGGTGGTGGCAGTTCTGCTCCGGTGATTGGCATGTCATTGGCCAGCCGTGTCCCTGCGATGTCCCTGAGCTGGGTCAACCCTTGGCCCTGAGCCTGGGTCTATGGGGAAATACCTCCAGGAATGACGGGGCACTGCACTGAGGAAATCCTGGCTCAGTTTCCCCAAAGCCAGAGAACAGCCTGGACCTTTCCTGCCTCATTCTTTCCTGTCCTCTTCTCCTTTAATTTGGGGGCTTGGGAAGGGGTGGGGGGGTGTCAGTGTCCATCCCTGGCACTCTGTCCTGAATGTATTCTGAGGCTTCTGTGCCTCTGCAGTATCAGCAAGTGAGCGAGATGTCCTGACACGCTCACATGCTGGGGAGGCCAGGGCCCACCCGTGTCTGTGATGGCAAACGGTCACAATGAAACTCACACTCAAGTAGAAAGCAGGATCCACCCACAGGAACTCCCCTGCCCGCCGGCTGCTGCCATGAAAGTTAGGGGGGGGCCCAGCCCCACGCCCCACGCCCCACAGCCTCGGCGTCCACCAGTCTGTGATTCAGTAATAACTAGAAGCACAAGTGTTTCTTTACTCGCCTTTTTTAACGGTTTATTCATAAAGCGATTTTTCACTTTTCACTTATTTTCAACCCCTTTCACATCTAACTGCTCATGGTTTCTGTCGCGGCTCAGCCTTGCCCTCTCTCCTCCTCCCTCTTTCGACTTCATTTCTCTTTATTCCCTTTTTAAACCTTGAACGGTTAAAGCAGTTTGGAGGCCTTGTTCACCAGAGCTTCCTTTCACCAGCTTCTCGGCTTCTCTTCTTTATCTGGGTCTTATTCTCTTCTTTAGCTGCTCAGAATACCACCCCCGCTTCCAATTTTTTTGTGACAACAAAAGCAAATCTTTGCCAGGCTTCATACAAGCATGTCTTTACACCCCTCTCCCTGAAAATAAAGGACAAAGAAGGAACTACAAAAACCTACTAAACTAAACATCCTAGAATTCATGGCACTTTAGCAGAAGTTTGATTTAAGTACAACCATTATTTCCATTAAAAGCATCTTGATTCCTTTCAGATGAGCATATTAATTCCTGGGGAAAGTTCATGGTTCTCACAAATTAGCAGGACCTTTTGCGAGTCCAAACTCTTTTGCCAAAAGAAGCCACAAGACTTGTTTTCATTCAAGTCTGCCCCTCATTTCCATTTTGTCTGACATCTGCTCTCTAAATTACAAGTATCTGCCTATAGCAACAATCAGAGTTCCAAGGAAAACAAACCAAAAGGAAATAAGGCAAACGATGGAATCTTAGCATATTAAGAGACGTAATACTTCCGAGAGAGAAAGGGGGTGGGGGAGAAAGAGATCGAAAGAGAAGAGAGAGACTGACTGCAGAGAGAGAGAGAGAGAGAGAGAGAGAGAGAGAGAGAGAGAGAGAGAGAGAGAGAGAGGGGCAGGCAGACTCACACACACACATACACCACAGAGAGGCAGACTGACAGAGACACACATACTACGCACATATGCAAACACACACAAACATACACACACACCAACAGAGAAAGAGAAAGAAGGAGGGGGGGGAGGGAGAAGAGAGGGAGAGGGGGAGGGAGAAGAGAGGGAGAGGGGGAGAGAGAGAGAGAGAGAGAGAGAGAGAGAGAGATCCCTTTATTTTAAAAGTCAAAATAAGGCTAAGGCCCAGGACTCCCTAAAGTCTCAGACTTTTTGGATGGAGGGGGTGTAGGATGGTAGTTGGCACCCAGTGCCCCAATGGTGCTCAGGTTACTTGCCAATGGCTTTGTGCTCAGGGGTCACTCCTGATGGCACTCAGGAGAACATGTGCACTGCCAGGGATTGAGCTAAGGTAAGCCATGCACAAGGACTTTGCCCCTTTACTATATCTCCAGTGCCTCAAAACTTTCTAGGCCTGGTTCTGAGAACTGACCCATGACTAGAACTAAGTTCCTGACCCCTAAGTTCATTGCTATCTGCAGAAAGGTAGGAGCTCATCACTCCAGAGTTTGCTTGGGTGTTCTTTCACTCTGTCAGGAAGCCAAAACCACTGTCATGAAGTCACTGATGGTCTTTAGCTGGTTTTCTCCCAGGTTTGATGAACTAAAACTGAGGATGCAAAAAACCCCAGGAGGGTTGCACAGTAAGGGGCCTGGGTGTATCCTACTCCACTTTTCTGTGTGGATGGGAAATGGTACTCGGGGAAGCGGAGCTGTTGTGGGACGGGAGGAAGAGCCGGCTCACCCCACCCGGGAAGAACAGGCTTCTCCTGAGCAAAGTAGACTCTGCAGGTGACAGGTGGGGAGTCACCTTGTCTCGTCACACCTCTTTCAGAGGCCAGGGGGGGAAGAACTCAAATGGGAAATCTATTTTCTAATCTTTTTTTGTTTTGTTTTGTTTTGTTCTCTTCAAGGGCTACACCCAGCAGTGCTCAGGGCTTACTTCCTATCTCCTGTGTTCAGGAATCACTCCTGGCAGACTTAGGATCATGTGGGGTGCTGGGGATCGAACGCGGGTCAGCTGCAGGCAAGGAAATTGCTCTATCTGCTCTGGTGATAAAAAGATAACAGCACCCTTCATCTTAGGGTAGCCTAGCTTGCTCAGAGCTAGACAGCTTTCCAGATCTGTCTTTATCTCTGTATCTAGATACAGAGATAAAGTCTCGTTAAGAAAGCTTCAGCTCTTGCCTAGTGCTCATATGGATTTTCAGGTTGATAGAAGTTTTTGAATCATAGATATAGGAAGGACACTTTGTTAATCCTGTGCTTCCAAGCAAATGGACACCTCTTAGTCTGTTCCCTTTTTTCCATGGAAAGAAAGTCACGGTATTAATGATCCTCAAGGGAGGCACTCATCTTTCTGTGACTTACGCCGGAGTCCCTTCTGGTCCCATTTCACTTCCTCTCCTTTGCTCTGTTCCTCTCCCTTCTGGGGGACAACTGGTTTCCATGATCCACAGGTAAATCCTTCAGCTCTTCAAATTGAGTTTTACCACAATTCTATGAAAACAATCTCTTTCATTAGCACTCTGGAGGATTTATTTATTTTTGGTGTGTGCGGGGGGGGGGGGGGAGGGGGAGTCACACCCAGCAGTGCTCACTCAGGGCTCACTCTTGGCTCTGTACTCAGAGATCATGCTTAGTTGGGCTCAGGGACCATATGAGGTGCTGGGTATTAAACCTGGGCAACTACATGCAAGGTAAGCGCCCTACCCACTGTACTAACTCTATGGCCTTGACCCTGGATAATTTTGTACAAGAATTCCCTATTTGCAGAATAACCTGTCACCTTTTTAAAAACAGGGATAGGAAAAAGCTACAAAGACATTGACATTGAGGCAAACAAAAGTTTCTAAAAGTGAGAAAGAAAGATATGTGTGCGTGGCCACATATAGTTCGGCATTCACCAAACCTGGAAGGCAGAGCAGAGTAGGAAAGAGTTTGTCAATTTATAGTACGCAACTGGGTGGGGAGAGTATTTGCATAAATCCAGTTAAAAACAGCTCTTTGGAGTCTTGCTGTGCTTTTTGCCTAAATGGCATGATTAGGCTGTATTTAGATTAAAATCATTCTCACTTATTTCAGGAGCAGCTGTCAGCAGTGCTTTGAGCAAATGGACTTGAGGGCGCTGAGGACTTGGGACTTGAAAAATATCTATGATGGAGGGTTGGGGGCACAGGTTTGAAACATTTCTGGTGGCTGCTATGTCTCCAAAACTGTTTTTTTTTTTTTAATCTTCCTTTTTGTTTTGTTGTTTTGTTTTGGGGCCACACCCAGCAGTGCTTACTCCTGGCTCCATACTCAGGGATCAGTCGTGGTGGAGCTCAGGGGCCCCTCCCTATGTCGTGCCAAGTCTGTCGAGCTCAAGGACAGCACCATACCTACTGTACTATGTCTCTGGAGCCCTCCCCAGAACTCTTGACTTGGTTTACCCAGAGAGCCAGTGTCCATGAGAATCTGAAGTCTTCTGACTATAAGTGGTCAGTGAAATGGGCATGTTATGAACAGCTCCATAGTTTAGTAAAGGAACTGAAACCCTCTTCTTGATTGCTTCAACAATCACATTTTCTTTTTCCTGTTAGTCATTATTCTATTCAGTTGTCTCCTTCTGTGTACAGGCCTTCTTTCCAGGCCAGGTTATCCTACAGGCCTTTTTTTTGTATTAGAAATCCTCTGCCATGTACCTCTACCTACTTTAATTTCCCTGCTCTGGCTTTTGCCAACAAACCCCTTTAAACAAGATTGGGAGGCAGCCTGGGGAGACAGCATATGGGTTAGGGCATGTGCAAGACCAGTATCAGACCGTCTCCTGAGTATCAGACTCTCTCCTGAGCACCACTGTCAAGAGCGTCCCTGGAGACCCTCAAGCACTACTGAAGTGAACCTGATGGGTCCTGAAACTGCCCGGCCCAACCACATCCTCTGGCCTTGGACATGGTGGGACCCCGAGAATCTGGATGGCCGAATACCGTTGAGTGACTTCCTTCCCAACTTCTTAATCACCCCATGGAAGGCACCCCAATGGTCCCCAAGTTGAGGGCCATTCCCAAAAGTGTTCAGAATTTCTCAGAAATACATATGATGTGCTGAAGTCATGTGGAGTTTGGGATTGAACTCAGGTTACATGCCAGGTGTGAGTTCTCCCAATTGGGCTACATCACTCGCCTTATATTATCCCCTTTTAAAGAAGAATCCAAACTTATGGGTTTTTTGATTGTTTACCTGTACCTCAAAGGGAAAATATTCCAGAACTAGGTCCATAGGTCCATGGAAGTGTGTGTTCTGTATATTGCTTTGTGGGGGGCAATTATAGGCATCTTTGAATAAAACTTTTGTTTCAAGGAAACTCAGAAAGGATGAGCTCTTTAGACTTGCTGTACAAACAGCTGCATGAAGCCTCTGTACAACAGTGTGGCTCTAGGGTGGATTGAAGCTCCCAGTCAATATTATCTTCTCATGTAATGTTTCATTAAACCACTAAGTCCACAAGTGTTCCCAAGATATATGGATTTCAAGAAGAAAAAGAAAAGATAAGCTTAGCCAAGGAAAAAAACTATGATTTATGGTAGTAAGTGCTACACTCTGGATCTTACTGGGCTGTTTTGCAAAATTATTACCACAATGGTTCTGTAGAATTTAGTAGTGCAACCAGCACTATTTGGCACGTTTATGACAATAGTGTTCTGGTTTTCTTAACTCCACAGTTACATGTTGGCAGCATTTCAACTTCTTGGCACAGATGTTTAAGTGAATATAAGGAAGAAGCATTTTTTAAAAATGAGTTTTGAGTGTCCAAATGTAAGAAGGAACATTCTTTTCTTAATATGCCACTGGCGTGGCATGATGAACTTTGTCTTGGGTGACATGGCAAGCATGAGAACCAATACAATGGGCTTCTCTATTTTATTAGGCCTCTAGCATTTTTGAGGAAGCATTTCCTACTCACATCTCAAATATACCTCATTTTTTGTTTGTGCACGAAAATGGGTTTGTTTTTAGAGCATCAGTGCACAAACAAGTAGACGTCCTTTCACCCCCTGAGCCTTGCTCGGGACCTTCTGGCCCAAGACCACTTTGGCACTAATAATACCCAGATACAAATAAAACAGTACTAAAAAAATTAAAGTTTTGATTAAGTAATTTCTTTCAGGGGGGTGGGGTGGGATTTGGGCTCCACCTGGCAGTACTCAGGGCTTATTACTGGCTCTGTGCTCAAGGATCACTCCTGGCAGTGCTCAGGGACTGTATGTGGCGATCAGACCTATATTGACTGCATTCAAGGCAAGCTCCCTACCCACCATCATCTTTTCAGCCCCTGAAAAATTAATTTTAGATGTGCAAGTGATATCTTTTTCCCCAGATGTGATGTAATGTAGGACAGAAAAGCTATACAGAAACACATGTCTGCATTCCTTGTGATTTCCTCGGTGCTAGCAAAAATGTTTCTAGTGGGCATGTACACACACACACACACACACACACATATCCTGTGAAAGGCATTTCTGGATTGAATTCATCTTCCCTACTTTCTCAACACCCCACACCCAAATCAGAGTCACACAGAGGCAAGCAAGCTAACCTCCCAGATTGAAAACACTGTCTAGCTCATAATTAAAGAGAAACTTTACACTGGTGATAGGTGAGACCACAGATGCAGGTAGTGAAATCACTCACATGTATGGAGGTGAGACTAGATCATGGCATTACCCCTGCTTGGGGGCCAGAGGTGACCTAATCAGATCCCATTCAGAATTTGTTTGGAACCCCACCCTTTTTCCCTATGATGTTGTTCACTGGCCTTCACACAAGACCCAAAACAAGCATTGGTAAAGCATGAACATTTATATTTAATTTACATTTTGACAATTTGCACATAAATAACAATGTAAACCAGTACGTAAACATAAGATAGTTTGTTGTTCTAGCAAAGTAAAAAGCCAATAACTTTGGTCAGTTTTAACTTTGAGGAAAGGGAAGAAAATATAAAACCACTGCTGATTGTGGGCTCAACATTCACATGTAAGAGGCCTAGGAGGAGTCAGTCACAAGTAAAGAGAAGCAAGGAGTCTAAAGCCACTGTACAGGTAGGCATCGCTAAAAACCTGCAACTGTAAGAAAACAGGGCAGGAGAAAAGAACCAACAAGTAGTTTGGAATGCAAAGTACTCGGTGTCCATGTCAGTGAGATGGCTTTGGTTTGTTGCAATTAAGGATTATTTGTTGAACACTGAGAGGTTCAAAACAAATGGTCAGTTTTACCACTTACAGGAACACGTTAGTAAGGCTTTGAGGTTTCCCTGGATTATCCTGCAGCTGTTTTCTGCAGGCTGACATTAGTTGCCATGACACAACGCTGACTCTATGAACCACCTTGATCAGTGATACATCAGTTATTTAGGAAGGAGAAGAAGGCAGAGGAGTTAATGGTGAAAAGAAAATAATAATGTAAGTTTTATATTTTTTTATTTGGTGTGACCACATTAATTATGTGGTCCAACAAAAATAAAGCCATTGTTCTTAATAGTGAAAAATGATGGACTCTTTCTCCCTGGTTTTTATGTCCCCCACCCTCAGCACTAAGGTTGTGGGGTCTCTTACAACAGGCAGGAGGTGCCCATGTGCACCAGTGTCAGAGTGAGGTCAGAAGTATTGAGCAAAGTTTCAGAAAGGGTGTGAGTTTTTATTTTCTTGCCTTAGGAAAAGTAGGTTCCTTTACATGGTTTGGCTCACAATTTAAGTGGTTATAAATATATTATATATACACATGGTATAGTGGTATAAATAGATTTATAAATATACATCACTCTTTTGCTACACCTTGAATGCCAACACGTAATCTTTGGGCTTAGCAGAGTAGAAGATAGAATGGCACATTCTACCTCTGTGGAGCACACATGGTTTCTCCTCGAGGGTAGCAAATCATTCTATAAGACACCAATACCTGCAAAACTGGACACACTCAATGAGGTAATTGTTGTTGAACAACTTTGCAATGCCCTTTCATCTTCCATTAAATTAACCACAAAGTGTAAAAACACAAATACTGAGGAAAACCGGAGTTTTACAGAAAAAAAAAAATACCATTGATGTGTTGGGGATAGGAATGTTCGTTACCCGCTTTTACCCAAAGACAACGAGAATACCCGTTTTTTCACTTATTTGTTGCTGAAGAGTGGCCTGAGCCTCATCGACCTCAAATCCTTCCTGGCAGAGCACCATTTTTGTGCAATTTGGACAGAACAACAACAACAAAAATCAACAACAAAAAACAACATGCGGACTCAAGCCCCCAAACCTCACATACAGAGCCACTAGTGCTGAGGGAGGCATTTCGAGTGGCTTCAAACATGGCATTTCTTCTTCACATTTTCAGATAATACATTGGGATGCAAAAGTCACAGGACTTTGGGGTGAGGGGAGGTGACCCTGTATTTTTGGAGAGAGACACAGATTGGCAAGGCTTTTTGTCTTTCTGGTAAACTGCGGCTGGGAACTGAACTATCTACAAGGATATTTGCGATTCCTTTGATTTTTCTATGGAAGTTATTATTGGGTAATTCTGCACACATATCCCCAGGTTACTACACGATGCTCTTCAAATGATATGACTCCAAGATGAACACATCGATTGTCTGACTTTGGCGACACCAAACCATTATTCTAGAGGGAGGTCAGATGAACTAATTGTCTCTGCTTACTAAATCTTACTAACATTGTAGATACGGAAACAGATGTGCAGAAATTATCTACAAAGAATGGCCACAAGACAAAAATATATATAACATTTATACTCAAATTAGAAACAATTTTTCCAGTCATTGTAAACTCTTTTTAATTATTGCTTTTTGAATGATAAATTGTATAATAAATTATGAAGGATGATCATTGAAAAAATAATTATGGCTAGGCAAATAGTCTTACTAATGGGAAGGCTATGCAAACATATCCACACAAAATGTTCAAAATACACAGGTTCAAATATATAGATGGGGTGTAAATAAGTATATATATATGTATATATATATAAAATACGTATATATATTGTCTGCCTCGTTTATGCCCTGAGATTTCAGTAACTTTGGAGTTCCTTCTTTAATTCCAGCGAGGTTTGGGGAGGCCACCTGCCGGCGGGAGAGCTTCGCAAAACTGGAATTACGTACAAGCCACATGTGCCCTGGCTCGCCAAGTCATAAGTTAAGAAACACAACACAACACTTTTGAGTCTTCTGAAAATCTTAAGGATCCATCGGTTCGACTGTTTCTTGTTTGACCTTTACAGGTAGCAGAGGTAGCGGGTTGCTGTGAGGCAACTTGATGAGGGACGGGTCCGAGGACTCATAGAGGCTGCACCCCGACAGGAGTCCGGGGCCCAGGTTTCTTTGCAAAGACGCTTTCAGGCCCGTTTCTTCCTTCTCCTTCCGGACCACGGCCAGGATTTCTTTCTCCACCACCGAGGTCACGTCGACGTTGTCCTCCACGTCCTCGAGGCGGTCCGCGTTGTCGCTGATGTCAAACTTCTCGATCTCCTCGTTGATGCGGCTCAGGTCCTCCAGCGTCAGCGCTGGGGCGGGGGCCGCGGGACAGTTCCCTTTCAGGTGGACCTTGAGGCTGCAGAGATGGATGTAGCTCTTGTGGCAGTGCACGCACTTGTGGGGCCGCTCCCGGGTGTGCAGGCGCTTGTGGAGTTTCAGGTGCACGAACTGAGTGAACTTGGCAGGGCACACCTTGCACTGGTACGGCTTCTCGCCCGAGTGCAAGCGCAGGTGGGTCTTGAGATTGCTGGTGCTGCTGAAGCGCTTGTGGCAAACCTGCGGGTAGGAGATGGGAGGTGACGGGGAGGCCCACGGGAGGCGCCGGGGCTGACCTCCCACGTGACTCCCCACGCCTCTGGGATGGCATCAAGCCAACTGGTCGACCTGTTGGACCTGGGCCCACAAGCTGGTGTTTATCTCCCCGATCTCTTCCCCACCCGCTGCAGTGTCAGGATCTCAGCTCAAAAGCAGCGACAGGGCGGTCAGCACTTGGGGTGGGGACCGGGAGGAACAACGGGCTGACACGAGAGGGTGTTTTCTATACCAAGGCCTGAAGTTCTACCCCGAAAATCCTGCCCACCTGGCATTCGTGTGGCTTCTCTCCCGTGTGTACCAGGTAGTGTTTCTGCAGGTGGGCCAGCTGAGTGAAGCCCTTGTTGCAGGTCTGACACTTGAAAGGCCGTTCTCCGCTGTGCACTCTGAGGTGGACCTGGGAAGAAACCACACGCGTTAGCTCAGCTCGTAACCAGCCAGAGAAACAACCTTCCTGCTCAAAAGACTTGGCCGCTGGAGATGCCGACATCTCTAAAGAGAAATCCAGGGTCAGAGAGTGGCCCGGGGAGCCAAGTGCACACTCTCCATGGGGAAGCAGCTCCTCAAAGCACCAAACTGAAAGAGTCCCTGAACACAGGTACTCACCACACCTCCCGCTACAAAAACAACAACAAACCACCCAGAATATGGGGAAAGTAAAGCATCAAGATGACGGGCTGGAGGGAGGACAGGGATTAAGGAACCTGCCTTGCATCCTGCAGACCCCAGTTCAATCCCTGGCACTGCAGATGGTCGCCCCACCCCAAATACCACCAGAAGTGATCCCTGAGCACAGAGCTAGCAATACAGGCATAGCCCAAGCACCACTAAGTGTGGTGTTCCTTCCCCTACCTCCCCCACAACAAAAATGGAAAACATCAAGATGAAATCTTGCCCAGAAGAAAACCCTGACCTTTTCAGAATGCTTGGTTTTGTTTGTGCTAAATGAACAAAACGTACCAGGTTAACTGGGACTTTAAATGGAGCTTCTAGTCCTGACCCCACTGTTTTTCTGCTCTCAGGTCACCCAGGAGCTTGCCCTGGCTGCTCTGGGAAGAAACTTGTCCAAATTCTGCACTACTTTTGTTGAAGTGACAAAAGCAGTTCAGCCCACAGCAAATGTTCTCTGCCTTGGTCTCCTCCACGGAGATACCAGTTCTCCCACACACCCCATGCTCCCCCCCCCAACCCCCGGGAGCCAACCACTACTAGCTCTAGTGGGCCAGGCGGGCCATATGCCCTCTACCACTGAGTCATGACCCTGTCCCAGGGAGGCCATTGCCAATGGTAGGAACTGAGTTCCATCCAAACAGGCCAAGGTAAGGCTGGACAGACAAGATGGCTCGGTGGGGCTGATTATGTGCTTTGCCTGTGGGAGGGTTCAACCCCCGGCACTGCATAGTCACACAGGCATGGCCAGGAGTGACTTCCCTAAGCCACCACTGGGTGTGACCTCAAAACCCCAAACAAGAAAGACTCCCAGGCCATCACAGACACTAGTGGCACATTCCATTAAGCTTTTATCAAGGCCTACCTTCAGATTTGAGAGCTGACCAAAGGTCTTGGAGCACACGTTGCATTCGTACTTGATCTTGCCATTCTGCTTCTTCAGGGGGTAGGGCAGGGTCTTGTAGCCGGTCACGTTCCTCTTGTTCTTGATGAGATTCATGGCCTCGTCGCTGCTGGGGGCTGCTGAGGTAGCTTTGGGTTGCACCACGTGTTCAGAGGAGGTGGCGGCTGTGCCCGCCGTGGGGGACCCACTGGTGGGGCTACCCCCTTTGTCCTTCAAGCTGGCAGCAGCGGCAGCCCCGGTGAGGGAGAAGGCACTGTGGGGTGCGGGCACGATCACCTCCCGAGGGTGCTCAGGCTGGAGCAACCTCCGGGCCCCGTCGGAAGGTAGCGAGTTGGGGAGAGCGGCCGGGGCAAGCATGGGGTGAGGCAGGCTGCCTCCACCAAGGAGGTTGCCGTAGACGGGGTAGAGGCGTGGGAAAAGGCTGAAGTTGTTGAGGCTGTTGATGTTGCCCACGGACCCGAGGCTGTTACAGTTCATGCCGTAGGGGGGTAACAGGAACTTGGGGTAGTGAGGGTTGTAGGAGGGGAGGAAGGTGGGGGGCAGATGTGGGGCGGGCGGGTAGCCGGGGTAGGAGCTCAAGCCCTCGGTGCCATAGTGCCCGTTCAAGTAGGAGTAGGAGTCCCGGGGTTCGTGAGGGCCCGGGGCCAGGGGTGACACGGTGTTCCCCGGGCTGCTGTGAGGGCTGGAACTTCTGAAGCTTTGGTCGGGGCTGCTTCTGGCGGAGGGACTCGGCGTGGTGGAGGACGGGATGGGCGAGTGGGTGATGTAGGTGGGCCTCTCCATGCCATAGGCCAGAGAAGCTTTGAGAAAGTCTTCCGGGAGAGGGGCCCGGACGGGGTAAACCACCCGAGGGTAGAAGGGCATTTCGGGGCTCCCGTTTTTCCTGAAGTCCTCGGCGTCCTTTTCCGAAGTGAGGGGTGAAATGTTGGAACGGTACAGGTCCTTGCCTTTGGAGGGAGGGGAGTCCAGCTTGAGGATCTCTTTCACGCTGTACTCTCTCTTGGGCACGGACTTGGGGCAAAGGTCACTCTTCTCCATGCTCTGCAGCTTTGGGTTGCTCTGAGTTTGTGCTGAGGGGAAGGAGGGAAAAAAAGGCAAGGGAGGGTCATTCCGAGAAATAGAGAGAACCTGAGATCCCAACTGGGATTCTCACACAAGACGCTCCCAGACCACTCCAAACCCACCCTAGTCCCCTCCCCAGCACCCATCCATCTAGCACCGTCTGCATGACTCAATTTCCCCTGACAGAAGCCTTATGCCAGAAAGTGCTCTGTTAGTGAGGAGAGATACTGCAGAAGGGGGGTGGAGGAGGCAGAGAGATGGTTCAAGAGGATGAGAACATGCTTTTGCATCTTGGAGGCCCGGGCTCAGCCCCCTGTGTGTCACACACACAAGCACCTCCAGGAGCTTTCGACCTGCGAGCTTAGAGTACCCCCATGCGTGGTTGGGCATGGCCCGCCACCCCATACCCAAGATAAAAAAGAGGAGGGTAGAAAACTATTGGGGTGGATGGGGCCAGAGAGGTAGCACAAAGGGTAAGACTATTATTGTGCAGTCAATCCGGGTGCAACCCTTGCCATCCCACGTGATCCTAAAGCACTGCGATAATTCCTGATAATTATCCTGATAATAAACCTCAGATAATTCCTCAGTGCAGTATGAGTAACCCCTGAGCATTGCAGTATATGGCCCCCCAAAAAAAAGGAAAAAAAAAGAAAAATATTGGGGTGATGTGTCACAGGCTACCCAGAGCCACTGTGATGTTAACAGTTTCCTTATGGGAAACCAACGAGAGGTGAAAGATTCAGACTCATATCTAAGTACCGGAGCTAGTACAACAGCAGGTAAGGGGCCTGCAGCCTACCCAGATTCCATCCCTGACATACAATACAGTCCTCTGAGCACTGCCAGGAATGAACCCTAAGCCCCACCAAGGGAGGTCCCCAAATAAAACAAAAACAAAAGACTTCTTTTTTTCTCATTTCACATCCTAAGCAGTCATCAATTTCTGCCTGCATTTGCTGAATTCCTGTTTGAACCCCTGTTCAAATGGCTGAGGCCCACTGGACAGGTGAGCACCATGAGTGCCATCCTGCTCCGTGATTTTGCTGACCACAGTGAGTTCACCCAGGCATTCTGCCAGGGCCAACCAGGCTCCCTGCTGCATTCCCCTGAAATCACAAGGGGTGTGAGACGGGCCCGGCTGCCAAACCACAACAGGTACTCCCAGAGCCAGTTCAATTACTTAGAGCACCAAAGAAAACAGGCAGTTGAGATGAAAGCCTTGCACAGGAGGGCAGCAGGCTGGGGTGTGTGTGTGGGGGGGGAGGCTGGGGGGCAGCTGATGATGCTCAGCACTTCGAGTCAGCCGCGTGTCTCCTATACACCGAGCCAGGGATGCCCTTCAGGAGAGCACCATGGGAATCCAGAAAGCTCCATCTCCTGGCTCAGCCTGCCTGAGGAACACTGAGCAACTGTGGCTGGGCAGGAGTGCAGGTCCCACCACCTGCTCTTGGAGGACGGGCCCGGAACAGCCATCATCGGTACGTGCAGGTGGTTCGAGAGGCAGGAAGAGTTTGTGCCCGGCTTTAGCGCTACAAGGACACAGACAGCTTTGAAAGGCAGCTATCTTGCCACATATCACCAATACAAAGGACATAGGTTTGGCAGATGATGCTGGAGCCTGTTTTTTTGGGGTTGTCTTTTCCTTAATAGTTCATTTGTCATCTTAAAAAAAAAAAGGCCCCTGATTGAATTAACTGAGAAAGCGCCTCGGGTGTGCTAGCTGATAGATCTAGAAATGCACTGGGTGGAACTCCAGATTCTCAACTCTTCAAATGCATTCTCTCAGCTGACAGGTTTGAGGGATCTGATGCCATGAGTGAGCCCCTTGGAGAATGTTATCTCTGGCCAGAGCTGTTATCAGTAACTCCCGGGTGAGCCGGCAGCCCCAGAATAAACACAGTCAGGCCACTGCTATCAGGGAAGATGCTGATGGGGGCAGTGATGGAGAGCCTGTGGAGGGAGAGGGATTTCTGAAGCCACTAAACCAAAATAAATACCCCCTTATCAGGCCAATATCAGTCTTTCAATGAGGCCCAGCAGGCAGGAAGTTCAAATTGTCACTTTTGTTTTTTAAAGCTGAAATGGTTGAGGAAGAGAGGACTCACTTGGGAAGCTGATAGGCCGAGCACCTCACAGCCACAGGAAGGAATTTTATGGAGGCGAAAAGGAATGATTTGGAAGGAGCTGCACAGAGCCCGGGCGCATCATGAACAAGACAGACGCCACTCCAATAAAGCAAAGACACAGGATTTTTCACTGTCATGACTTTCTATCATTTTTCGGTGGCCAGCGATCTAAGTCTCATAACTTTTCCAGTGGTGTTTTGGTTCTTAGTAGATGAAAGTCTGCAGGAAAACGACCGACTCCATTCCCAGCACAGAGCCTCACTTTCAGTGAGGCGCTCACGTTAAGAGCCTCAATAATCCAATCGCTGAACTGAAACTAAGCTAATGATGGGAGCCGCAAACAAGAAAGCTAGAATTTATATTCCCCATGTAGAGCAGCCGTGCCTGGCATGTCATCTTATCCACAATGTTTGCGCTCGCTTATGCCTTCACAAAAATAGATGCGTATCTTACTCCAAACACAATACCCATAGGGAAACATTAGCTCCCTCCCTCCCCCCCTCCCCACCCCGCTGGCCATGCTCTAAGCTGGAAATGATGTAGCCCTATAAAAGTCCATTTCAAAAAATCATCCTTCAGCAGCTGAGTAATCAGTGGAGTTAGTGTCATTTCTAACTCTCCCACTCAGCAGCAATTTGAGTTAACATGAAAAAGAAAAATCAAGATCTGTTTTTGTTCTTAAATCTTAAATGGCTGTAGGCGGACGGAGTCATTTCAAGAGTGAACTGCTTCTGAAGGCTCTGAATGGCTTAATTATGCCGACTCACATTTTCGATCTATAATAAGAACCCCCAAAGACTACAAGAAAGAACCTAGAAGTTCTGCAGTAGGCAAAACAAAGTCTGTTTTCAACTGAAACTGAGAAAGCAGATTAACATTTAGAAGTCTATAATTTGGTCAACTGTTTTCTAGATGGGTAAGATACATAGAGGCAAAAAAAAATGGGTGGGGGGGAGAGCAAAAAGCTTGAGAGGGGTAGGTCGGAGGTAATCTGGCTAGTTTTCGCTCTTTGAGTTTTATAAAGATGCCTATTTGTGATTTCTGTCTACTTATTTTTATTGATATCTCAGTATTCCTGGTCTCTCTTCTCCTCAAGCCATCACTACCACCGGAAACCGACACTTGGCGATTCAAACACAGAACTTCTATTATGCTTGGAGCATGGAAACCGAACACGACTCATTTGAAGACACCATATACCTATTAGGCCTGATGAAATAGTGGAAAATTTCCTGATCGGAGTCTCAATCATCAGCCACCACACCTAAGACAACTAGTTTCACAATCAGCAGCAGCAGTCTTGGCTTAACGTGACTGGTTATTATTAACTCTCGTCCTTCGCTCTGGAATACTAGACAGTGAAAGGCTCATCTGAAAATATTGTGCCTCCATTTAGATAAAAGTTTGAAGAATCAAAAAGGGATATTTGAGACCACAAAAAAAAAAAAAAAACAACCAAAAAACAAATCACTTCATGACACACATAAAAGTCACTTTTGAACAACAACAACAAAGGCCAGGAAAACCAAGCACCGGACTGTCAAGTGCTGTGCAAAGCCTATTCCAGCTGCTGAATGCAAGGCCTTTGAAACTTCTCTTTGGCAGGAGACAGAAGTATACAAAAAAGCTCTGGTATGGTTGGTGCAAAGGCATGGAGGTGGATTGGGTCAAATAAGGTTATTGCACTTCGCTTTTAATATCATAGATTCTCTCTGAATCTATGAATTAATTAAGTTTAAATAATAAGAGAACCCCCTAGTGTAAGTGACTTGCTATGCCAACCAAGTTAGGAGAATGAGCAAATCTTCCTGTGGGATATCTTGCTGGAACAGAAACCTTTTCCCCAGGCCCTAAGCAAAGGGCCCTCCATAAACAGATGGAATATTGATCACCAGGGTATCTGGCACTTAGAGGACAGAGATTCTTGGACTGCTGAAGGGGAAGACAGAAACCCTCTTTGGTCACCATTTGTATCCATCCTGCTCTTGTTGGAGTTCAGTTTATATCTGAGCTGTTCAAAATTCTTCCTGAAGGACCAAAAATAGTTTTGGATGCTTGAGGGGAGGTCTTAAAAGCTTCTATTGTCCCAAATTTTCAGAACATAAGTATAATCTTGAGATCACTGGGGCATGAGCAACATCAAATTAACTACAAAGCTGGAGTCTGCCAAACAAGGATATGTAGTTGATTTGACAACTGCCTCTAAGGTTCAAGTTAAAATTTTAATTTAAGTTTATGCTGACATTTACCCCACTTTATTTCCAAAGACAAAATGTGAATCAAAACTACATTTAGTGTGGATGGAACAATAGTGTAGCAGTAGGATGCTTGCCTTGCATGTGTCCAACCCAGGTTCAATTCCCAGCATCTCATATAGTCCCCTGAGCCCTGCCAGAAGTGATTCCTGAGCACAAAGCCAGGAGTAACCCCTGGTCATCACCAGGCATAGGCCCCAAACAAACCAATAACAACAAAGCCCTACAGTTAGTCCTCACACAAAGCAAATGACGAGCCCATCAATGATTAGTAAATATGAGTCAAGGGTGGGTATCAGGAAATTATTAATATGACCCACACAACTCAAGCTTAAAGTGATATCAAAAGAAAAAATATTACCATATTTGAATCTAGAGATGTAGGAAGTTTTAAACCGAAAGGGGAATTTTAAAAACTATTTGATCCTTGGCAGCCCATATGGTCATCTGAGCCTGCCAGGAAAGATCCCTGAGCTTAAAATCAGGAGTAGGCTTTGACTACTGCTGAGTGTGACTCAAAAACAAAATCAAAGAAACAAACCAAAAAAAAAAAAAAAGTAAAAGCTTATAAATGTAAGGAACTGAAAATTTGTTAAGATAAAATGACAAGAGGTTACAGTAATAGTGATGAGAAGATAAGACAGGTTTTTACCATAAAGAAGATAAATATTTTTATCTTTAGTTATTTTAGAATATTTGAAAATTCATAACTATGTTTTTCTATATATAAACTTAACAATGGCTCACAGCAGATCAAAACTTGATCAAACTCCTAGCTCCAAAATATGCCAACACACTTTTTAAGTACAAATATTTTACCACAAGCCGGGGGTGCTACCTTACACACTTGGCACATCAGGGCCGGTTCTCATCCTACTCTCTCCATCCTCTCTGAACACATCAGAACTGAATATATATGTGACTATACATGCATATTATATATTCACATATATGCATATATGTCTTCCTGTACCTTTCTGAAAAATCTACTCAAAGGCGTTCAAAATACTTTTAAAATTGATTAAATTTCAAAATAAGGAAAAGGGACTAACTTTTCTCCCCCTTCCCTAGTCCCTAGTTTAAGCCACCTACTTGGCCCAACAGATGAAGCCATATAATTAAACAACATGTTATTAGCTCATAGGGGCAGAACTGACATTACTGGCATTTTTTGTTGTTGTTGTTCTTTAATCCACTTACTGAGATTCATCATTGTCAGCTCTCCGGGATAAGGATAGTGAAGCCTTTCTGCAAAGTCCCGACAATACCACACAAGAAGCTCCTGGTTGGCAGGGATGGGCTTAATGGTGTAGAAGTAGATGTTCATCCCGTTCTGACACGCAGCCAGGTTTTGCTCCCGGGCAGAGTGTGCTGGATTCACATAGCGCATCCAGTTGCTTTTCTCCTCATTAAAGCCATCGATGAAGTGGTGGAGCTCCCCTC
Source organism: Sorex araneus (assembly GCF_027595985.1). NCBI lineage: Eukaryota > Metazoa > Chordata > Mammalia > Eulipotyphla > Soricidae > Sorex > Sorex araneus. The sequence goes on along the minus strand of NC_073305.1, from coordinate 132,255,477 downwards.
TGGAATAGATCTGCCCCAAAGAGAAGACAGATGTGTTAGAAAAAAAAAAAGTCAGCCCCAAAGCAATGCAAAGCTTTCCCAGCACCTGCAAGAAGAAATACACCAAGTTCTAGACCTCCTGGGATTTGTGGCCCCCCTATTACCTAGTTAGAAAAAGAAAGGACCATTTAGCTGATGGAGACTTGAATCAGCAGAAATCGGGTAAGAAACAGCTAAGGCCCACATTCTCAGTTATCCTTTCCATTTCAAGCTCACTGTCTTTTCACCTTGGGGGTGGGGGTGAATCGAAGCGCAGCATCAAACACTAAATTTCACATAAAGTGCTGCCTCAGTCTGACTACACTGCCCGAGAGTATCAAATGGATAATGTTAACTTCTGTTCTGATTCTGCTGACTTGAATACTTTGAGTCACGGAGTAGACTAAGCCAACTAAATGCGTCAAACTGAGTCTCTCAACTTTTTCTATGGCCTCTGTACTTGCCATTTCCTACACCCCCGCCCAAGGCTTGAACTATGCAAACATCCTCCACCCCCAACCCTCCAAGTCCTAAAGTCATACTAGATCATATGAATACTTGGAACCCAGCCTTTTGGTGGAAACAGTGGGTGGGACAGAGGTGAACTTCACCTGCCGTAACCAAGTGAGCACAGGGACCGAGGCCAGAATTTGACAGTCTACTGAGAAGTCACTTTTCCTCTTGATAAACATGTCCAGCCTTGCTCTTTTCCTTCATGCCCAAGGAGGGGAGAGGGAACCCTCTTATCTGTGAGGACTTTGGATGAAACACCACTCACAGAGTCATCGGCATTTGTTTGGGGAAATAGCCCAGGAAGAAGCTATGCTATTCTCTGAAGGCAAAGCTCAATGAAGAATTCAGTTTGTCCACAGTAAAAAACAGCTGTTGGAGTTGCACTCATTTAGTTCAGATAAAAGGCAGAGAAGAGGAAAACTTAAAACACACACATCCTGACTGTGCCTCACGAACTCCGGATCTGTCCAAAGACTCTCTCTCCCACTTAAACAAGAACCTCCACCTCTTCTCCAGACTTGAAAAGCTTCCTTACACATCTGTAATCAATACCTGATTATCTGCGACAGGTAGCCTCAAAGTTGCAGAGCCTGGTTCGTAGCAGGTATTTCGCTCTAACTGGACAGCAAGTTATTACAGCCCGGTTCACAGTCACAAGCTGGCTATGTCAGCCTAATATGCATTTCTATAGTTCACACAAACGTTATCAGAGATGAAAAAGAACTCTGTCCCTTTAATACAGGCAGTAAACACCAGAATCACTTTCTTTTGAGAGTAACTTCCTGTAAATTGTGAAGGGGGAAATACATGTGGCTTCATCAAAGCAGCTTGTGAGAGCTTTTGCGGTGTGTTTTGTTAAGAGAAAATGGAACAAGGCTGGGTGAATTCTGCTATCAAGAGGGGTTTTCAAGTTTGTTTACTCTGATGTGCAAACTTCCAGGAACATGAGGTGCCATCGCAGCTCACTGCACAGTTCAGAGGGCGGAAACGGCTTTCTAAAGCTACGGATATGCGGATTCCAGGCAGCTTTCCACAGACTACAGTTCACTTTAGCCTCATTTAGAAACAGAAATGTCCACGCCATGAAGTCACAGGCACAAGACACACACCCCCACAAGCCAATGAAATAATGCCTACGTCGCGCGAACACTGCTCCCTGTCACCTCACGACATTTCCATATATTATCACGAAGATTAAAAATGTGCTGACTCATAAGTACAGTTACAAGAAATGTCACTGGTTTCTCAACTCGCACATCCCTTCTCTCCTCCAAGTGTGTAATCTGCATGGCACTTTTTCTTTCTTCACAACAGATGTTAGTATTTCCGCCAGCAAAAAAGCAGGATGCTTTTAGTAGGAGATGTAGAATCGCCCACAATATTCTTTGCATGTGGATTCTAACAGGACCTCCCAAGGAAGGTAATTCAGTTACCTAGAGTGACTCTTGAATGAATGGGAGAAACTGGAACTGTGAAGGGATGGGTGTCCTTAGGTTTCCTGTCTTTCAAGAAAAACAAAATCACTGTGGCACTGGGAGTATAGCTTGGCAGTGAGACACCTGTCTTGTATGTGAGGCTCTGGGTTCGGTTCTTGACATCACATAACAAACAAAATTAAAAAAAAAACACACCTAAAAATGACCCCATGTTAACGAGACTTTAGCTGGGCTGCTTTAACTCAGACCTTTGATATATACACACTCCCTTCTCTTCTAAGACTTTATTGGCAATAAAGGCAAGCATGCACTCACGTTTTGACCATTATAAGTCATGCCGTAAATATAAATTAAGAATGAGTAATTCTTAAATGAAAATTGTAAGTATACAAATGCAAACAAACGCAAAATGCAAACAAATCGTTGCAAACAATTATTGCTCTCTTTAACTTAGAAAATAGTGAAAATCTCATTTCTTTGGTGCAATTCCCAAATATGTCTATTTTTCTTTTTTGCCAAGCAGGGGGCTAGATGAAGCAGCACTGGGGTAGGGGTGGATGAACAATTGAACTCAAGGCTTCAGACATGCTCTACATATGTTATGTTGCTTGAACTATCTCTCCTCTACTAGAAAATATATTATAAAGACATTTGCCCAGAAGATTGAAGTGTTCTGAGGAAACACTGGCAGAGTAAGCATAACACAGTTTTTGCTGTTACCCTCTTGAATGATGGTGAGCATTTTTCTCATGCCATGGAGCAACCTACATACTGTCAAAGTTTCATGTTGCAGATGCATTTGAAACAGTCCTAGGTTAGGCTGAGCTCTATTCTCCATCTCTAGTCCACCAACACCAACTTCTACTCATCCTTCCTTAATAATTACAAAGGATCATTTCTTTTGATTAATTCATTTGTGAGTACTCTTCCATTCAATTAAAAGTTAACTCAGCAAGAAATCAAGAAGGAGTGAAATCTAAGACTTGGTGACTCATCACTACTTCCTAGCAGAGAAATGCAAATAATGCTACCCTTAAAGCAAGCAGCAGACTGTTTCCTTTTGGGGGGCCTGAGAGATGGTAGAGCAGATAAAACAACTGATTGCCAATATTCCACATGGTCCCCTGAGCACCACCAGGAGCAATTCCTGAGCACAAATCCAGGAGTAAGCCCTGATTCTTGCTGGGGGTAGCTCCCAAACCAAAAAACATCCCCCTAAGACCTCCCAAAGCAAATAAAAGCTCCAATTAATTGCAGAAATTGATTCCCAGATAGTCCACGTCTCTATGTCCGTTACCCATAGGCTGTGCTTCCTGGCTCAAACACGAAGCCAGTTTCATCATACTTGCTCAGAATTCCCTGTGTGCGGATTACTGGTGGTGAGTCCAACACAGGTTGAAAAGGAAATGATCCAGGCATTCTAACTCCTTTCCTCCCCCACCCCCCACCCCCTTATTCTTAATGAGTCTGGAAAATTTTTCCTTACTTACCCGCCAAAAATATTTCCTGCTAGCGTTCTTAGGAACTGTATCATTGGTGTAGATTTCACCTATTAGAGGCCCAAAACGTGTTCCTTTTGGTATGTATTCTTTACTCACTACTCCAATAACCTAAAGAGGGTAAAACATAAGAAACAATTACTTTGATTCTAAAATATCAACCAACCATTTTAATTTCAATGAATTGTCAAGTGGTAATACAACCAACAACGACAAAATTGTGATATGGAGAGCAGGTGTTCCTGGCGTCTACACTAGTTTAAAAAATAAGTTTCTTCTTTTCAACTCTGCCACAGATCAAAAGCAAGCACACTCGACTTTAAGCATAAAAAAGTCTAGAGATTATGCAGTAACTGAGGATCCTATATTTTTGCTACCTTTTTTTTTTTTAATGCAAGAACAGAGAATAACCATTCTATCCTGCAGAATTAAATGGTCACAATTATACCATTTCAGCCTATTCCCACTTTCTATTTCTCCTTCTCCCTCAAACCATAAACATAGTGTTTGAAGGAAATAAAATAATTTTGACCTCAGAAACCAAAATAATGCTCTTTGGTTGTGCCACAAGGCCCCAGGAACCAGAAACCAAACATATTATACACATTTTTCATTTTGGATGAGTTATTTTTTTGGTTTGTTTTCCTCTCTAGTTTGCAGGTTTTCTACAATAGATTTTCAAGAAACTTCATTCTTTACCATCTTCTACTTGATTGTGGTCACGTCTTCTTTTAAATGGAATTTAAACAGAGTGGAACTGTGGGTTCTGAGATCTGAGGAAATGACCTTCTCAGACGGATGTATCACACATTTGACTTTGTTGGGCCTTGCTAAAGAAACATGTTAACTATGCCAGTTCCTCCTTGATTGTAAATTTCTTTAAGGTGTGGGGGATGGGGATAAAAAAAAAATCACCAACCACAATCAGGAAGCAATTCATCACTATTCAAAAGAACTCCTCTGTAAGTAATCCTTCATACAATTTGCAGTTAGAGTTCTGTTTTGGTTTTGATTTACTCACTTTCCCACTTTAATTTTTGTTCAAATCTTTATGTTCAGAATGTCCTACAGATTACTTATTGCTACCTTACTGAAATGGACCACAGAGAAGATATGTATAATGTTTATTTTATTTAGTTACTATTCTATTATCCTTAGTGACTCCTGTGTAAGTGTGCATCTGAAATGGTAGCCCCTAATATAAAAACCAGTAACAGTTCATGATGGAATATAAAATTTTGGTTGTATCATCTATCAGTATATCGTATCAGTGTACACACACACATACACACACACACACACCACAAATATCTCAATAAAATCTCCAGGAAATTTAAATTTGTTTAATCACTAAGGAACAAGCGCTAGTCTATGTAGTTGTGACAGTTTAGATAGATTTCTTTTCAACGATGTATTTTTTTTAATTGGGTATTCTTTTAAGCCATATTTATATCTAAACTGGAAAGAGAGAGAAAAAAATTTTCTAAACCTAATGCAAGTTGAAACCAAGTTGGTGAGCTAGTGTTATTTTGGGTCTTTTATGAATTTCTGGTAGAGCTGAGAAAAGCAGATGTTTATTTCATTTTTCTTCTGCCCCTGCCTTCATTTACATCTATCTGCCCTTTCTGTAGCAGTTCATTGTTATTGATCTTTGTTAGCAGTATAGCTACTGGGGACAGGATTCTGTCAGCACAGTCTTCAGATAAAAATATTCACTACAGCTTAATTATACTTACTTATTCAGAGGCTCATTGTTTATGATACACTATTAAGCCTAATTAATTTAAGAAATTCATGGAACTGACTTCCATGACACGCAAACCATTCGGCATTCATATTTGAGTGATTATTCCATAATATTAAAATGACAAGCAGGAAAAACAAATAATGTCATTTGTTGGTGAGCCAATAATTAGCAGTTGATATTTTCAACATATCCACTTTAAAGCAGTAATTTTAAGAAAGACACTCAACTGGTTCATCAACTTTGTTTTAAATTATAGTCTCCTGCAGACAGTGTCTTGGGACTCAGAGCTTGATTACCAACAAGCAGCATGACATGGAGGTCAGAGTTTTTCTCTAGAATTGTCATTTTGCTAACCAATGGGCCTTTAGGTTTTCAGTTATTACTCTTACACGGAGAAAACATACAACAGTCTCTTATGGGCAAAAGAAGCACCGTGGAATTTTGTTCCTACAAAGGAATTTGGGGAAGGCATGATTGAGCCCAAACCCCTTCGTCTATTAACTGGTAAGTGGTATGTATACAGCGGGAAAGACAAGCAAGTGAGTAAAAATAATCTCTGGTAGTAGAGGTCTATGGTAACCCTGAAAAATCCCTGAAACAAATCAGTCTCAATATTAGATCATCCTTACAAGTGGAACAGAACCTTCACATTTTAAGATCTTCACAGACACAGAGCTCAAGTGTACATAAACAAATACACAGATGGATCAAGAGATGTAAAATCATAGAATTCGGGTTGAAAGGAATCCTGTCGCCTACATAATCTATAGCCATTTTCAGCCCTTCTGCCTTCTAATACACATTAAACATCTCCGTAGCAAGATTAAAAGCTGCAACTGTCAGATTGTGGGGCTCAGCCAGGTAACTGGAAGGGGGAGTCAGAATAAGAACCGAGTATTTTTAATGCAGTGTTGAAGACCAAGTCTTAGCTCTCCCCCAGCCCTGAGAAGATCCAGGCATGACTCTTAGCCGGCCACATTATATCCTAGAAGCAAATTCATGCTTCAGAGAAACCGGGTGTGGTGCGGGCCTGCCTTCAATCTCGCAAATGGGAACAAAACCCACTAACAATGTGTGCACCTTGCTCAGGAAGGAACCTTCACTGGAACTGACCAGGGTCCTAAAGAATTTCCATGGGGGACAGGCTGCTGCGTGCCACCTGTTAAGTCTCATACCAGGAGGACGCTGCCCTACTTTGGCCACACGAAGCGTTGGATGCGGAGCTGAACCCCGGTGATCAGTGTCAGCAGTTACAGGACACACGCACACGTCCAGGGACCCCGGGCCCAAAAAGGACTTATTTTCCACTTTTCAAAATAAAAACTTCATAACTTGGGGATGGGGGAGTGAGTGAGGACCTCAATGTAAGTATGGGACAACAGACACCTTTTTCTTTTTATGGTCAATTTCTCCCTTCAAGGGATCAGACACTCAGAATGGTGAATTTTCTGCAGCATTTAGGTCTGAATGGGGCGAGCACATCTTCCTATCAAATGACATGAAAGTCTAAGTACCGCCTGGCTCTCTCCTCCTCCCTGAATCCCACCCCATAAAAAAATGACTTTGAAGTAAAGTCCTATTTTGAATATAAGGACATTTGCATTAAGATGACTAGAACTCCTAAGGACATCAAGCCTTTTAGCCTGTAATTCATGATTCCCTCCTCCCCTCCTTTTAAGGGGTGGAGTGAATGGGGATGTTTTTAGAAGGTTTCCTCCTTAATTATCTTTATATTAAAGGAAACACGGTAATGTCCCAGTATACTGTCTCCTAAATAAAAGGCAGTATGAAGAAGAGGGAATTGCATGTTGGGGAGAGATACTTGTTCTAGATGGCTTGAGTTAATAATGGACTTCAATCAAAATGGACACTGAGGGAGTCCCCATCATCCATCTGATGTTTATCACCATATGACTCTGGGAGGTCAGACCCACAGGGCCACAGTGCCTTTGAACCTGAACAATCTCAGTACAAGCCACTGCTTTTAGGCTATAAACGTTTAAATTGATCTGCATTCAAGTACTCCGAGAAGATTATTTCTGTTTGACCAGGGGAAAATCCCCCCTAAAAGAATAACCCATCAGTTAAAAATGCTTAACAATTTTTGAATAGTATGTCTATATTTGGTTTGAGTTCTGGAAATAGGAAGTAAGAACATGCTCATTAAAAGTGCAGTACAGTTCTAAACCCAATCTAAAAATGAGGGTCACGATCAGAAATATAGCTGGTATGTTTTGTTTCTAAACCAAAAAAAAAAAAAGGCGCTGACACATAGCACAAATTCATAACGAAAAAATGGTCTTGTTAAAAAAATCCCCAGTATGTCAGCACAGCAGTACAAAATGTAACATCTTCTGCTACTTAAATGAAAAAACTTACAGAAGGGTAAGATAAATCAGTTGGGGGAAAAAATGTACATCTATACATAGGCTTTCCCCCACGATTTTCACAGCTCTCAGGACTGAAAGGGCTAACTGAGAAATGAAAACGTAACGTTTCATCCATCCTGGAGAATTCTGTCCTGGGACTGGTTTGCAGATTTTATACCACAGTACTCTCTCCCTCCAAAGGAGCTGTCCTTTCCCAAATTTCATAAAAGGGAGGGAGAGACAGAAAATGAGGAATAAATTCTAGAGTAAATTTAAGACACTAGAATGTCATTTACATGGGTTTCCTGATTTTATTATGAGTAGGGACTGAGGCTATGTGACTCTTCAAGTATTTCAACTAAAAAAAAAAAAATGCAAAAACATGGAAGAAAACCCTGATCTGAACTCCCAGGATAGTTTGAAAAAGACCCTCTTTTTAGAACACGGGCATTTATATATATATTTGGGGGACCTCCCTAATTGAAGTAGGGAGTTTGAGGTTCACAGAGAAACCACCATAGACATTAAATGAAGGATCAGTGTGAAATACGTGAAGACAATAAATAAAACCACAGTGACACCAAGAGGGGCCACTGTAGCACAATCATGCAGCACTGGCTGAGGAAGTGAGCGAACTCCTGTCCAGGGGTGACTGTCTCTGAACCTTGCACTCCCTAATCTAGAAGCACTCAGGACCTGATTTAGCTGTGACTTTCCGTAGAATGGTAGAAACTGAAAAAGTTTTAACAGAGCTGAATTGTCGATAAGACAGAGGCCAAGAGCAGCCACCAAAGGGAGATCTTTATTTCAGTCCAAATGAACTGGACGGTCACCAAACAAATGACCCCCAGGCATATACTAATATTTGGCTGAATTTGATATGAGGGTGGTGATGGGGGGGTACTTTAAAAGCCACCACTAAACCTTAAATACCCAAACAAATCCTATATTGATTTCCATGGGCCACACATATTCAGAGACTTTGTATTCAGGAGAGTGTTACTTTCAGGAAGAGGCGTAATTAAGGCTGACCTCTAGGGTTAATTTTTTGGTAATGCTCACGTCTAACTACTATTTAAATTTTGCTTTTTATAAAACCTGCCTCCACTCTCTCAGCAGAGAAAAACAAACACCAAACACACACACACACACACACACACACACACACACACACACACACACACTCAATGGTGGCGTTTTAATGAAACTCAAAGCAGAGTTGCTCTGATTTAATTTTAGACAGCTGTGTCTTCCCCTCACCAAAAACACTGGACTCAGACACACAAACAGGAAAGAGACAAAGTATTTCCCAAAGAGGCTTCCCGACTCCTTCAAATGCTGTTTCTTAAGGGAAGGAAGAAAGTGATTTAACAAGGCCGTAATGAATCCTGTACTAAGCTATGGATTTCTACGGCTAATGATCTCCTTCTCACCCCTCTCTGAAGGCATTCACAGAACTGACAGTGGCCTGCGGTTCATGGTAAAGTCTATGGAGGGGCCATTCCTGCCTCTCAGCTCCGCAGGAACTAGCCAGAGCGGCTGAAGTGGCCGATTTCTCCACACAAGAGGTGGTTCTACTAGTTATTTCACAGCTAAACATCACGCCTCGCTCTAAGAGTTCTATAAAAGGGTAAACACGATTCCTCTGCTCATTTTAAGTTTGGGTTTTCAGCCCCTTTGAAACAACAAAGAGTGTACCCACTTCAGAGGCCCAAAAGGAATGGGCCTGCCAGTCCGGCCCGAGCAAAGAAGCTGCCACAGATAAACAGTGGTTAGCGCTGAAGTCATCGGACAGAGGACACTTTTACATGAACCCCTGTGTGCTTTATACCAGGCCTGCAGTTCATAAACACGTCGAGGTCTTGAAAATAATTTTAGAAACCCAGCTAATAAAGCCGGCTCGTTAAAAAAGAGTAAAGCCACCTCCGGCCCAAAAGGAGACAAAAGAAACAGGAAAAAACTTTTTCTAAGAAAAAGTTTCCCCCTTTCTCATAGGCTATTGTACAAGAAGGGGGCCAGGGCCAGGGCCAGGGCGAGCAGTGGCCGGTGGCGTCCTCAAGGTTCCTGAGCAATTCTGCTCCAAGATGTGTCAACTTGTCCCCAGTGAAGAGCTGAGCCCTTGTGGCCCAGTTTTGGAGGAGATGGACTGTGGCTGCCTGGCTGAGAGGAGGAAGGAGAAATCTAGGGAAAAGTGAATGAAGCCATCCAGTGCCGGCGGCTTCTAACCAGGGTCTCCCAGATCTGAGGCCTGAAAGCAAGGAAGGAGATGGGGCACTCCAGAAATGCCACACGCAGGGAGGCTTACCTCTTGGCTGTTGGTGGCATATTTGAAAAGCAGGTTCCTGGGTAAAGATGCCTCGGCCTGAACCGAGGTGCTTCCATCGGCACCAGAATCCCACTGGTGGTCGTTGACGATGTATGTACACTTCTCTTCAAAATCAGCCTCTGTCCACAGAGTCATATCGGCGTCCTCCATGTCCATTTTCATGGTCCCCTCGGCCAGTGCTTGCAACCTCACAGCGCCGGAGCTACTACACTTCGGGGCAGCCTGGAAGAGAAGGGAAAGGCCTTTAATCCCCATTGTCCTGTGCTCCCTCCAGAGAGCCGATGACTAATACAGGAGTCCAGGCCTTTCAAAGCAGATGCGGACGGACGGAGTGCTTGGCACTGTTGAGTAAGCGCCAAAAAGCCGTATAAAGAGTGTCTTCCACAAGCAAGGATCTTAAATGCTGGTTTAAAAAAAAATAATTCAAAAGTCTGGCAACCTCATGGGGGGAAAAGGGTGGGGGGGGTGGCGAGAAACACACCTCTGATCAATCCCTGGGTGTTTTTTTTTTTAACCTCTCATAATAGAAAAATGTGGGCGCTCAAGCCTGGGTCCCAGAGCGCCTGGGGTCATGGCCGCCAGACCCTCAGCCCTGGTGGAAAAGCTGCCTCAGAAAAGTGTCACAAACAAGGAGAGGAAGAGGAAGGAGCTCTGTCTGCCTCTGAATGAAGCTAAAAATGGAAAGCGCGTGTGGTGCAGGAGCGGAACCCAGCCTGCCTTTTCCAAATGGGGAAGACTGAACTTTCCCACCAGCTCCCTACGCAAAACAACTTTCAAAACAACTCCCCCCCTCCCCCGTCTCGCCCCCCCTCTACTGTTGAGTTCTTTCATCCTCTCACACGCAATAATGAAAAAGGGTGCATCCTGGGGCATCACTGAGCTGCAGCCTTTCCGAAATTGTTAGGACCAAAGGAAAAGAGGAAGAAAATAAAAACGGGGGTGGGGGCTGCCGATGGCTCCAACCGTTGGGGTGGTTTTTTTTTTTTTTTGGATTTGGGGGCATCTCGTGCCAAATTGGAAGGAACCAAAATAAATAAATAAATAAATAAAGTTGTTCAATAGAATTCCCTGGAGGGAATTCCTCTCGGAGTCCTCAGCTACAAATAGCACTTTCCATTTAAATCTGAAAGTGTACCAATTCCCAGAAGTTACTGAGGGGCTACAGTTTACTGTAACTAAAGTTACGACAAATTTAGGAGGGATCCGGAGGACAAGCTCCGCATCCATCCACTGGTATATTGATAAGGATATTCCCGCAACTCCAACCCAGCGCCCCAGTTTGGAAAAAGTGCTTCCGAAGAGAGAGAAAAAAGGGTAAACAGCTTGAGCAATGTTTTCCCAGATAGTCATGTTTGATAAAAAGTAGAAACACGGGCATCATTTCCAGGGAAGGCGTCCTCTTTCAGATGTAAACATAATCATGAAAATCCTTCAGGGAAGCTGAGCTTTCTATTTCTTTATTTCTTCCCTAATACATGAGCAATAATCCTTCCCCGCGCGCTCTTAAAAAAAAAAAAAAAAACTTAGATGCGAAGTTGTCTCTCCCCTTCCGTCACGATTTAAAACCAGCTTGCTTGTTTTTCCCTCCAACATATACAAGTCACGATGCCGGAGAAATCAATAACTCGTCACTGGGACAAAAGAAAAAAAAAGGAAAAGCCAACTAACCCGATCCGTTTCCCCCTCACCACCGTGGGATGGGAAGAGGAGGAGATGGTGGTGGGCAGGAGCGAGGGGATGAAATTTCAATAATGAATTGTGTCAAATCACGCCTAGAACTGAAAGGGTTAATGATTCATCCAGAGAAGGGGGCAAAAGAAAAAAAAAAGTCTTATAAACGTCTGACAGTGCCTTAAAAGCAGACGCTTTTCTGGCTTCTGGCGATGTTAGCTCAACATGGGAAAAAAAGAAAAAAAAAAGAAAAGTTTTCTGATCAACTTCAGAATTTCCCAAAAAAAAAAAAAAAAATGAAGTTCCTTACCGAGGTCGTACCCACACGTTTTTCCAAGCAAATATCCAACATCGGAGAGGAGTGTGGCGCATCGCTCCCCAGTCCGCCTTCCCCCCGCGTCCCCGCGCGGGCTGAGTCCGGGCGCGCACCGCGGCTCCCGCGGTTCCCCCGGCGGCCGCCGCTGCCGCTGCCGCTGCCGCTGCCGCTGTCGCTGCCGCCGCCGCTGCCGCCGCCGCCGCGCGCGTCCGTCCCGAGCCCGCTCGCGGCTCCCGGCGGCGGACAGGTGCTGCTGCGCGCTGCGCCGCCTTTCCGCAACACTGGAGGCCCGCGCGGCGCCCCAGCACTTTCAGTCTGCATTAACGCGACAGCCGCTCCTTTCCCCACCCTCCGCGGATTTCCCATTCGCCTGTTACAGCTGCCCGAGGTGGGGGCGTGGCCACACCTGGACTCGCGGGACGCGGCCGCGCTCCAGCTCAGGGCTTTCCCCCCACCCCTCCTCCTCCTCCTCCTCCTCCTCCTCCTTCTTCTCCTCCTCCTCCTCCTCCTCTCCCCCTCCCGCACAGGGGGAGCCGCAGCAGCAGCCGCCGCCGCCGCCGCAGCAGCAGCAGCAGCCCCGGAGCTTCCTCTCGGAGCCTGTGAATTTCAACATTTGCCTTGGAAGCTCCTGACTTCCCTTTGAAGGCGCTTGAAAGTCCTCGGCGTGGACTCGGACTGTATTGTATTCTAAATACTCCAGACCGCCCTCCTTCCTGCTGCGGCTTAGTGAGGAGGGGGTGTGGGGCGCACACATTCCTGGCGGGAAGGGAAGCCTAAAAAAGTGCACCTAAAACGTGCGTGCCGTGACTCCCCTCCTCTGTACAACCGCCACCCCCACCCCCCACCCACGTCCTCGGGGATGATCTTTATTTTTGGGCGTCTTTTTTATTTCTTTTTTTTTTTTTTTTTTTTTTTGCGTTTTGGAGGTGTCTGTCTGGTTCTCCAGCCATTGCCTATGAAATGCGCGTTTTCCCTTCGCCCGAACCTGAAAGCTTCCGTTGCTCCTGCGAACTGAAATACCTTCACATTTGGCAGAAGTTAACTTCCCTCCCTCCACTATTTGGTAAATAGGGAAATAGGAAAAAATTATAATCCTACAGATTAAATTTTCTTTGCCGACCCCTTCCCCCAGCCCCCAGCCAGACTTCCGCGGAGTGTGTGAGTAAAGTGTAAAGAGAACGTTGAGACCGAAGGCTGCAAGTGGAAGGCAGACAGAGGCAGTAATTAGTGGGGCTCTTTCTGAGCCCTGTCCGGCTTTTCCTCCAGCCCCAGTCAGTCCTCTGTTGAAGGAAGGACATCCTGTGATGATGGCATACAATGTCCTGTTTGTTTATTATTAAGAGCGTGGACCTTGCATTCCTGCTTCTCATTACAAAACAAACCAGATGCTTTACTTCCTTCAATGGTCTTGTGCCTTCAGCAAGGAATCCTCTAATTCAGAGAAACAATGATGCAAAGGGTCCATTTATAGCCAGCACCCCATTACAATTACTGTTTAGATCACAGAAACACAAGTCCCCCCACTTTCCTGCTTGCCTCACATAGGTGGTTTTTAAACTCGTCTCTCCTTCAACCTTAGGCTGCAATGTCATTTCTAACATTTTAAATACACGTGTGCGCACACACCCACATCCCTACACACACACCCCCACTTACCCACACACCCAGTCCCAACCTAATGATACCAACTTAGTCATAGCAGAGTGGACATTTGAGTATTTGTTTACAGGAAGACACAAACAAAGCAAAACAAAAGTTCAACTCAATCATAAAAATATGTCTGTTGATCTTTAAAAGGTCTTTCTCCTTTTTTTTGGGGGGGGGAAAAATTTTTTTTTTTTGGCAGGGTGGGAGTGGGTGGGAGGCAAAAGAGTTTTTGCCAGGAAATGATCTTTGTGTCTAAAGTCTTTCCACGCGGATCTCTGTGGTCCAGAACAATGACGTTCGCACCAGAGAACATAAGGAACACACAAGGCTTACCTACTGCCTGGTGACCTGCGAATGCCAGCGATGCCAGAGGGGACGCTAGCACCGGAGGAAACAAGGACTTTGAGAGCAGCTGTGCTTGGGCGGAAAACTGAATGAACATTTCCTCCAGGAGTTCTCAGAAAGCTCCGAGATGATAATTAAACGAGAGAAATCCAGGATCCTCAAGAGGGTTTATTAAGTGATGCTGACTCAGCGCCACCATGGACAGAAAAACAACGTAGTCATCCTGAAGGCCGGCCTGCTGCTCAACTGTCTCGCCTGCAGATGTTACAGCGGACAGAGCTGTTCCCGTCCCTCTCTGCATCAAACTCTGCTCCTAGACCACAGCCACTGGCCTGGTGCGGCTGACTCAACTGCCGTGGTGTACGGGAGCAGGCAATATGTTTGGGGATTTGAGGTGGGAAGAGCCTATTTGAAGCTAAATATTTACTTTAATGACTGGAAGATGCCAGTGAATCAACTCACTGTTAATTAATATCAGCCTGCACTCACCTTCTGAGGTGGTGAAATGGGCTTGAGTCTGGGGAGGACGCAAACTTCAAATACCAGTGTGGGGCTTAGCCAGGCAACCCTAAAATTAGTTCCAGGTGTTCCGGCCCAGCTGGGCAAGGCCACGAGTGGAACTTTAAGAAAGTAAATTTGGTGACTTTCTGGTGTTGGAAGATAAAGTCCTTCCAATGTATGCTCCTTGTCTCAAAATGATAGCCCCAAATACCACCCGAAACCTACCGTTTTTTAATTTTTGCATTGATAGCAATCAAGAAAAGGCAGGAATATAATTAAAAATGAAAGGCAAAGAGGCCAAAGAAGGAATGTGCCCAGGGATGTGGCTCAAACTGTAGAAAAGTGCACGAGAGGTCCTGGGTGGGTTTAGTCTTGGCCACTGAATGTCTCCAGCACCCCTAGGAGTGACCCCTGCAACAAGTGTGACTGCCCCCCCCACCCCATAGGAAGTATACACCATCATCAGGACACGCATACCATATAATTATATTAATATATTGTCCGGCACCAAAAAATGATAAGGAGAAGGAAAAGAGAGTAACTTTCTGATTTTATGCATCTCTTGTACAAGGCCTAAGCATGGCATTTAGAATGCTGACTAAGTAGGCGGTTGTTGACATTTGTCCCTGAGTACACATATAGCTTCTGGAGGCTGGCACTCGAGTCTCAAATGTGTGCTTCTAAAGAATAACTGAGTGCACTTTCAGTTACTGTACTATTTTCCCTCCCTTCCAAATAAATAAATAACCCGCTGCTGTTACCTTTGTTAATCATCATTTCTCAGGATTTATCTCACTGGGCATGTTCACAGTGGCAGCAACTTGCCTCTCAGTAACCTCCCACCCCTTTTAGTCACCAAGTTCCATCAGCCCCTGCAAGGAGGGATCCATCCTGAGTCCCTGTGCCCTTCCCCAGGCCCCCAGTCTGGGGAACTGCAATTTAGGCAGCCAGATAACTGTGGAGGTAAAGAAAATGATGCTAGAGTGAAGAGATGTTGAATTCCCAATGAACAAACACCTCATTCTACTTAGGGGGGGAAAATAATTTTTTTTTTCCTAAAGAAAGTTTTTTTTAAAAAGGAATAAAATGTGCCCAAGATGAAACGTGTTTTCATTTTCTAATTCAACGTCTGCTCTACCCAAACAAGGTCAATGACAGACTAACCACATCAAGAGAACACCCCCCACCCTCTACTCCCCACTCCCTACCCACCCACTCACCCTCACCCCCCACACCCATTTCCCACTTCCTGCAAGTTAGGCATCTTCACGCTGGTAAACATTTGGGGACCAACTGCAAGCTTGAGCTCTAAAAGAGGGGCACCAAGGCTTTGAAGCCCTCCCACATGTCTCAAAGCCAGGCTGAGAACCAGAGGGACACTTGCTTTTTAAACTTTAACAGCCTGTTCAACTGCAGTCCCGGACTCAGCTTTCTAGCTGCTTCCTTTCTTTAAAGCCGGACAAGAAGAACAAGTACGTGTGTGAGTGAGAGAGAATGTATGTATGACACATGCCATGTTACAATGCGGCCTGTGTGTCATTGGTATGATATGTGTCTGATATGTTTCGATGATGTGTTGCAGCAATTTAAAAATAGCACAGCCTCCCTTCCAGTGACGCAACTCACAATTCTGGGGTCTAAATGCTGCCATGGGGATCCTGGAGGGCTGTGGGTGTTTGGATGTGAGGTGGGAGTTTGGATTTTATAAGTAAGAGAGGCAGAATTTACACAAATGGGAGAACCAGTTAAGAGATGATCCCTCCCTTGCAGCAAGGATCGATAAGTACTTTAAACTCTGGAAAAAATCCAGAGGCCTCTTTTAAACCTAAGGAATGTCTGAAATCTCAGTATTTACAGAACTGTCTCGTAGCATCCCATCGCAGTGTCACTTGTCTTTATTGACCCATTGATGGTTGATGAGTGTGGTTGGATTACACCTGGCAGTGCTTAGGACTTACTGGTGGCTCTGAGCTTAAAGATCACTCCTGCAGAGGCTTCGGGGAGCAAATGCAATGCTGGGGATAGAACCTGGGCAGGCTAGGTGCAAGGCAAGTGCCTTAACTCCTGTACTGTCTTTCTGGCCCATCTATTTTTAAATCATGTATCGAGTTGGACAGCTACCAACTTAATCAGTAATATCAGAAAATGACATCATGTTTATACGTTTTGTGAGAAGACCAAGCTAGTCTTCCAATATTTGGTGTTGTTTCTAATGATATATACTTCCAGTGACTCTTCAGACAAGGGAATTTGTATTTCTGAAAAGGCTGTGAAGAAGAAAAGGAGAAGGAATATTTGAACCCAGAAAATATATCCCAATGTTACATTTTGGGGGAAAAGTTATAGACAATGGAATGGACAGGAAGTCAAGTATGAACTGTCAGTAAAGGTAGGGACAGAAGAGGGGTATAGGCTGAAATGCAGTTTTCTCTCACCTCTTGGTGTCTGCAAAAGGACAAACAGCTTCTACATAGGAGAGGGAAGACCCTGAGGTCACACAGACGAGTGGGAAATTTTAGAAGAATGTTTTTTGAGGCTATAGATAGAAGTGTTTCACAAGAGTAAGAGGAAAGGTGTGTATGGTGAGGGTGAGGGTGAGGGCGTGTGTGTGTGTGTGTGTGTGTGTGAGAGAGAGAGAGAGAGAGAGAGAGAGAGAGAGAGAGAGAGAGAGAGAGAGAGAGAGAGAGAGAGAGAGAGAGTGAACTGACTTTAAAATGGGAATAAAACAGGAGCCAGAAAAGCATTTGTGTGGTCTGGTGGTCAGTCAGGTGAGCTATTGTGGCAGGTACAGTCTCCTTGGAAGAAGAAAAAAAGTGTTCCCTCCTCCCCCCCCCAACTTGGGCCTGCCATTCTATGCTCCCCTAGACGTGCAGGATGTTAAACAATGAATCAAGGAAAACTTATTTCTTTTTGAAAATGGTACCCACAGCTTCTCCTTTCTTTAAACAATTTTTGTATTTTATCTGGGGGAGCTACATTTGGCGCTCAGGACCTCCACGTTGATGCTGTAGTGGCAGGGATCAGACGCTAACTTCCACACACCAAGCAGGAGCTCTAGCCCTGCGAGCTGGCACTCCCACCCTTTTCCTCCTTTCTCAGAGAAGATTCAAGGAGCAGAGGCTGAACTGTTCTGAGCCAGGATGAGTGAGAAGACAGGATTGTAAGGGGTTCACCGTGCAAGCATGCGCATTGCCTACCTAAGAGGGAGAAGGGGGCCACGGGATACACTTTATTCGTCTGCCTATAGACATGAAGATGCCCCATCGTATGGTTCTGCCCCACAGGGGATTTATGTGGCCTGGGTTGAAGACCAAAGATCCAGCCTGACATTTCATTTTCTTGTTGAGGAAGTTGAGGGCCAGAGGTCAGAAGGTAGAAAGGTCATATCTGCTCGGCCTCCTTTTGATACTTGGACCTCACATCCCACGGCAAACGTGGCAGATGGCAGCTCACAGATATGCTGCTGCTCAGCAGAGAGCAGAACCAGGATTTCCAGTCGAGTTCTAGACAGAATTTTCAGTACAGAGTTACTAAGCACCGAGCAGCCCTAAGCTAAGGGCAGGTGGGCTAGGAAAGTGGGCAGGAGCTATGCACCTATTGGAAGAAACAAAACAAAACAAACCGTTTAAGGGTAGGTGTTGACCGAGTGGAATTCAATGCTCCAATTGGAGTTGCTGAAGGGAGTCCCTGAAAATCCTTCCGTTCCACCTGAAGGGTTGAGAGGTGAGGAAGAAAAGACAAGCGAGTGGTAATACAATGAGAACCCTCATTTAAATAGACACCTTATCTTTTGAAAAACTCTCTCATGTTGACTAAGAATAAACCAGGAAACCTTTTAACAAGAAGATAGTGTGGAGATTCGGAGGCCAACAGCCAGCCTTATCTGGTCCCCATCGACAGCCCATTGTTCTGGGGGGCAGTACACACCAGGGAAGCCAGGCCAGAGCAGTTAATATTCAATAGGCATCTTCCCCTTTCAGGGGTGCCCCGGAGCAGAAGGGCAGCCCTGCATTACCCTAGAATGGCACCAATCACTGGGAAAGCAGCAGCTCTGTGTTTTTCAGGCTGCTCCTCAGGAGCTTCTTTCAAAAGTAGAGACACTGTCTCTAGAGAAAGATAATCCCACAATGGAGGTCCATTAAAAGTATTAGCATGTAGACTGCCACCATGATCCTCAGGAGGAGAGCTGGGCTTCACAATAGACAATTAAGGCTGATAAATCCAAGCTACTTGTTGCTGTTCTAATTCCTCCTAATTGAATGCTACTGGTCCCGGGCTCCTGCATTCAGGGATGAAACACGGCTCCTCTAATCTCCAAGATACCTGACCTACTTCCTACTGAACCTTTGTAGCATTCTTGTCTTCCCATCTGGACCCCCTTTCCTTTTTCTGCTCCTCTCCTATTCCTCAGAGCTTGACGAGAGGAGAAGCAAAGACATTGGTGGGAGGAAGTGAGTGGTGGAACGGAAAGGTCCACTCAAATCAATAATTCTGAGGCCTCACGCAGTTTCTTGATCAGAGGGGCTAAGTCACACTCCTGGGCACAGTCAATAACACAACTACAGCCTATGTTAAGACTCAACCAGTGGCACTGGGCACACTTAAGATCCAGCGTCAGAGCATCGCTAGCGGTCAAGGCTGCAAGTGCTTATGGGAAATGAATCTGTCTTGGTCTATTTGCAGATGACGATACTACATTTGTGTGGTGACTTAAGATTTCAAATCCTTGTTCTCTTTTGGGGATCTAGTTGTTTGTGGTTTAAACTATTGAATAACTTGTTTTGATGAAATTGTTTTGAATCTGGGTATCAGGACTGTCTAAGCCGCAGGAGCCTGGGCAGGATAGTCACTGGCGTTGTGCTCTGTGGTGTTTATCAATATGAACTTAAGAAGGAGCTCTAGGACACTAGAGACTTGAGGTATCAAGTATTTACAAAAACTGATGAGAGTATTTGGGCAAGGCTACTTGGAGGTGATTCGAACAGCTCACTGGAAAACCACAGGGCATCAGCTGCAGCACAGGGAAGGCCCCCGCAGCAGCCTGTGTAAGAAACTGTCTCACCCATCTGCCAACCCTGGAACTGTCCCTGTGTCACAGGGCCTGAGCAGCAGGACCTGCTCGGCTGGCTGGCAGATGGACAGCAGCGCTTGGCTGGGGAAGTCAACTCAACAGACCTGGTCAAAAGGTTCACTGCAACTAAACCTGAACTTTTGTTCCTTTATTTTCCCTTGGCCTTAATCTATCCCTGGTTTGGATATGTTATTTCCTTATTGGTTTGTAATAGACATTATCCAGTAGGCTATTGGCGGATGCTGTAGTGTAAATGGTAATTCCTGTCTTGAACCTGTGTTAATAAATTAGGTAAAGACAAGCTCAGCCTCTGAGAATAACTGGCTGTAGACAAACGAGCCACTGCTACCAGCTACTCAGAACAAAACATTTCTTCTCACCTGGCACCCCAAAGGATAGAATTCTCTCTAAACAACAGAGTTTTAACGGCCCGTTTGGTGCCCGGCTTCATGGGCATCTTTCCCTTCAGCAAAGTCATCTTTGAAATTAATTTTTGCCCCTTCTATAGTATTTTTAATGCTGGAACGTTACTATAGACTCCATCTCTTCAAACTCTGGCTTACTCCAAGAGTGTGAAATAATCTGTCCTTTACAAAATATATAGGACTGGATGCGCTTACTTCAGCAGCACATATACTAAAGTTGGAGCAATACAGAGAAGATTAGCATGGCCCTTGCATAAGGATGACATGTGAAAAATATATAGGGCCAGAGAGATAGAGCAGCGGATAATGCACTTACCCTACAGGCAGCTGACCTAGGTTTGGCCCCTGGCACCACATATGGTTCCCTGAGTACCACCAGGTGAGATACCTGAGTACAGAGCCATTATAAGACCCTAAGCATCACTGGGTGTGGTCCCCAAAACAAAAAAATAAAATGATTTAAAAAATTGAAAATCCAGGTTTGGGGTTAGAGATGTAGCTCAGCAGTAGAGCACCTGCCTTGCATGTGTGAGACCCTGGGTTCCAACACTGGCACTGCAAAATAAATGATAAGTAAATACAGGCTTGAAGTTAATAATAATTTCAACAATAAATCATAATATGTTGTTGGTTGTTTTAAAAAGAGAGCCTTACATCATATATGTATATGTGTGTATATAGAGCATATATACTATATACTATGCACGTATAGTATATATACTCTATATACACACACTATATATACACATAGCATATATACTATATGTTTATATATACTTAAACACTTTTAAAGGCTACTGTTTTATTTATTAATTTTTATTACTATTAAAATTGTTATATTTTGGTTTGGGGGCCACACCTGGCAGTACTCAGGGCTTACTCCTGATTCTGTACTCAGAGATCACTCCTGGTGGTGCTTGACAGACCACATGCGTGATGGAGATTGAACCTGGGTTGTCTTAACCTCTGTATTCTCTCACCTGTCCCATATATATATATATATGCATACATATATATATATATGCATACATATATATATACACACATATACATATGTATACAATATGCGCTCTCAAATCTGTTTCAAAAACACTGGCATAGAAATTAGTGTATAGACAAAACAAGACAAAGCAACCCAGGTACTGAATTCATAACTGCTGAACTGGACAATAGGGGGCATCATATTATTCTCTCTCTCTTTTTTCAAATGTACTGTAAAATATAATTAAAAGGTGTTGGGAAGATGTAATGGTGGTGGGATTGGTGTTGAAATATGAAACATTGAATGTAATCAATTACTGTGAACAACTCTTTGAAAATAAAAATTAAATTATATATATAATTAAAAGTTTTCTTATAAAAACATTTCAAATTCTGGGGCCCAAAACAGAGGTTAAGGTGCTTGCCTTGCACATGGCCATCCCTGGCTTGATCCCTAGCATCATATATGTGTTTACTAGTACCTCTACGAGTAATTCCTGAGCGCAGAGCTGTGGTCCTGAAACCAAAAATAAATCAATATACATGTTTATCAACACTTTGAATCCCTCCTCCCCCTCCACTCACATTTCTCATCATTCAGTGTGAATGGAGTGTTAAGCTGTGAAGCAGCTAACTAAAATGAAGGAGTCTGCCTGCTCTCCTGTGCCCTCTTCAAAAGAAGCACCTCTGGAATTATAATAATTGGGGGGTGACTGTATTTTTTTTAGCGTATGTCAAATGTGAGCAATTTTGGTATACTTCAGGCATGATAAACAACCACCCAAGATGTTCAATCTTGTCTTTCTGACAAAATTTAAAATTATGCCTTTTTTAAAATTTTATGGTACAACGACCCTACTGAAAAATGAATCAGGAACATGGCAGGCTGGGAAAATACAAGAGCAGAAAAACACAGGTGCTCAGGGCAATACAAATCCTCAAAATCATGGGAATCTACTCCTTGAAAGACATATTCTCCTTTAGAGAAAGGAACTAGAAGCAAAATATTGTAGATAACTCACTTTTCCCCTGTAGTCTCTGTCTGAGAGGGAGGGTGGCAACACCCAGCAGGGGCTCAACTGATAAACTGTCAAAGGCAAGCCATTTGTCAGCTCCAAAGAGAAGAGAACAAGCTGAAAGATGGACTCAGGAAGTAGATTTATCTGGTACAACACATTAACTAGTATAAATACCAGTGGAAAAAGTAAACATATTCCTCCAGCCAGAAAGGTCTAATCACAGGTACCACACTGCACGACTCAGTGTTCTCTGAAAGCTTCTCACTCATCAGAAAAGTGACACCAATTCATCTTGATGTTCTCCCCCGGATGTATTTAAACAATTCCAAGGTTTATTTCCTTTATTGGCCTCTAGTTCATTAACAGCTAATTTACACAAATTGAAAAGGGATTTACTAGATGGAAGAAAATGTTTCTTGATCATCATGTTACTCTATTCCTTAGCAGGAGTTTTTCCAAAATACTAGGACAAATGAAAACTCAGCGTGAGAACATACTTTTCAAAAGCTTGTACATGTTGAACATCTGCGTTTATAAGTGATTTGGGACATTCTTTGAAACAAACATTCATTTTAGAAGTTTCAACCAGTGGAGATGGGTGTGACAGTTGCTTGGTTTCTGCTGGGTCCTTGAGGAGTCTGCATTGCTAAAGACAATAGTATTCGACCCAGCCATTGACACTTGGCTTCCCGTCCAGATGGGGCCTCTGGGATTCATTTCTTTTTATTCTTTTTATTCATGCTCTACCATCACACTGAACAAGGACCTCTCTTTTTGTTCTTTTACTGACTGAGCTGAGAGCAAACTCAGACAACTCAAAAAACCCAGCACTTAGCACAGTTGGCCTGGTCTATATGAATGTAGATTAATGTGTGATAAATGGCTAGATTGGAAATGATTCTCAGGTCCCACCTGTGAAAGCAGCATGGTTGTAGGCTCCAGGAGATATTTTCTCTTTTCTACTGAAAGGACACTGACATTTTGTTCTTGTTCATAAAATCTTTTTAAAAAAGATCCCGGATTGGGACCAGAGAGAGAGTACAGGGTTACAGCACTTGACTTGCACGCTAACTAGGGTTGATACCTGGCACCACATACGATCCCTGATCACTGCCAGGAGTGTATTTTTACTTTACTTTCATAAGTAAAAATATAAAAGAAGATAAGTTTTTTAAAATTCCCGTATCAGATGCCAGAGACAAAAAGGGAATAACCTACATTTGACAATAGCACCTGGAAGGAAGTTTGTGCACCAAAACCAATAGTTTTCTAAGCAGAAATGATTTAGTGAGTTAGGAGGCCCGCCTTGGTCCTCTCACGTTTGCACACCTCCCAGTATTAGACACCTCTTGCTAAAAATTTCCCCTGCCAGTCTTTTGCCTCCCTCCCCTTTACAAGCCACCCCACCCCACAGTAATTAGCTTTAACAAGAGCAATTAACAAAACAAACTCCTTGCTGCTTAGTGAGCTGATAATTCTGATTGCAAAATTGTTTTCGGATGTGCAAGGCAGTTTAAAACGAAGATAAATAAGTTATGCAACCATTTTGCATAAAATCCATTTGTTTGTGTGTGGAAACAGGGCCCCAGTCTTAAATAATGCACCTAAAATTACCATTACATTTCAGCTACACTGAACTAATATGTTTTCCTATACTATTCTAAATTGGCTCATTTTATTCAATGTTACAGTTATTCAGTTTATCTCTGAATCCAATGATTCAGAGATAAATACCTTTTTTTGGCCCCTATCCCTATAATATGTGAGTCATTTTATTTCTTTGATTTTTTTTTTTCACAGTGCTGGAGATGGGACCCAGGAACTCACACAGAGTAACTGCTCTACTGCTGAGCTACATTCCTAGCGCTATGTGTTTTTCAAATGTAAGACTGACATAGACATAATGAACACACTCTATGTCACGAATGTTTTCCACACGAAATGTTAGGATTCCAAGTTTGTCAAGTCACTATCACTATAAATTCTTTCATACAACAACAAAAATAATATAACTTTAATGCTTTGCTTATCATTCAATCTGATAAGTAAATGCCACATGACCTCTAAAGTATATATTTGGAGTTTTTTTTTATATATTGATTTCATTGGGAATGATTTTTGTGTTAGTCTTAGCCAACTCCTTTGATTTTCTAGTAATAATAACAATGCTAATAAAGGAAATAGAAGTTTTCTGTAACTATACCTGAAAAGAGAAAGTCTACATTCAATTAAAAGCAGTTTCCTTGCCACTAGAAGTCCTGATGAACATCTGACAGCAATAAAATTCTCAGTGTGTTAAAACTGGGATAATCCGACAAGAAAACAAACACAATAGCTTCCCAGGGCCAAGGAAAAGACCTAACAGAGCCAGTGACATTCACTGGTTAAATGAGGCCATGTAAAACGTTTTCATCTCTTGGATTTCCCAAGAAGCCATTGTTGTTAAATATTACAACCTTGTTCTGTATGACACAGATGACTGGAAATAAAAATCTCGCTGTCTCAAAAGATTCAGTAAAAAGCTGCAGCTATAGCCACAGCTGGAATATCACTGTACTTCAAGAAATCTACTTTAGCACATGAAATGATGAGGTATTTTAAAACATGCTTACTTCAGAAAAAAATGACACGAAAGGATTCCTTTAAATAGCAAAATGTCCTTGCTTAAATACAGAGCTGGGGTCAGAGAGATAGTACTGGGGTTAAGGTACATACTGCCTTGCATGTTGCTAACCCTTGTTCTTTCTCTGACCATGAGCACAGTCATGGTGACTGGGGTGATCCCCAGCCTTGCAGACCCTAATAACACCACACCTGTGGGTCCTAGTATTGAACTCCCACCCAGTTGACCAAGAATCACCAGGAGTGGCCCCAGAGTACGTGAGTACCACTTGGGAGACCCTCTCCCCACCAACTAAAAAAAAGATATGGTTCAGTTTATAAAGATTTGGTTTTAGAGATGGTCTTATTAACGAATATTGATTATGCAAATTAAGTTCTATTAAGATGTAAAGAATTGCCTCTTCCCATTTTTGTAAATAATCCACACAACTGATGCATTTCTTATTCAATGTGATTTGGACCAATATGCTATTTTATCATTACTAGGATGGGGGTCCCAACCAGTGCCCAGGGGACCTGGGAGCCAGTCCTGGGGATCCATGATCAATGAAGCCTGATAGTACTGGAGACCAGCAGGATACCCCAGTGGTGCTTAGGGGGCTACAGGACCATACTCAGTGGTGATAGGGGTTAGGTTGGGGACTGGGGCTTGAATCAGTTTCCCTGTACATGTGAGGCATACATCCCTGACCGCCGACTATGTCCCTGACTATATCAATCTTTAAATTATCTGGTTAATCATAGATATGTTAAATGGTGAGTACTAATCTTAAACACTTGAAACCGAAAATAATATTCATGAATGCCAAGTTCTCTGTGTTGAGTGGTGAAGCAAGTCCTTCTTCCAAAAAAGAACCTCTGTATGCTACAGTTCACAATGTTCTCTCTGCCTAAACCCTTCCATAATCCATTACCTTTAGTCCAAGACACTGAGTCCAAAATCCTCCTAGATTTCTATCACCAGCTTCAATATTTTATAATTGTTTATCCCACACCTATCTCAATTACAGGATTTTCAACTAGTACTTATCAAGTCTTTCCAAAGAGTTCTACTTGGTAGAACAATTCGTAGTACTGACATTTCACTAGTTTACATAATATTTAATTAAATCACATAATTACAACTAGTGTAATTAAGTTTAAGAACAAATAAACAAGTCTTGGTAAGCATCCTGATCAAGGAGAAATGCAAGAATATTAAAGAGGAGGTGACATTGGAGTGATATTAGAGAGGTATGGGTAAAAGGTCAAGGTCTTATGCAAAGGGCAGGAGAATATTAAAAAAACAGGGCAAGTGTGTTAAGTGAGGTCAGGTAAAAGCACTTCAAGGTAATCAGCCAATAACTGAATTAAAAATTACCTGTTTGTGTTAATACATTGTTTTCAGGACCAAAGAAATAGTTCAAAGACATAGGTGCTTGCTTTGCATGAGGCTGCGAGTGTGACCCTTGTTCAAATCCCAGCAGCATATATAGTCCCCTAAACGCAGAGCCAGGTATGGTCCCTGAGTACCACTGGGTATGACCCAAAAGTAAAAAATAAACGAGAGAAATGTTATGGCAGGTTTACTTGCCAGGTCAGTTACTTTGCAACGCAACTGATCTGGATTCTATCCCTAAAGCCCATATGGTCTTCCAAGCCCACCAGGAGTAAACCCTGAGCACTACTAGGTATAGCCCCAAACAAAAACAAACAAAAATGCCAATAACATTAATTTCAAGTAGTTAATGATATATGGAACTAAGAAGAAGCTGCATCTTCAAGTATTACTTTATTATTTCTTATTGTCCACATTTCTTTTATACCATTAAAATTATTATGAATAACCTTGAAAGATTCACTCCATAAAATAAACATTCTAACCTAAAATACCTTTGGATAGGATCAAAGCCATAAAACCTATGCTTAATTAAGAGGATATCAGGCAAAAATAATAGTTACTTTTTTCCATGCGTTGTTTTTTCTGCAATGCATTCATTGAATTTAGCCTGTTTCCAGCAGAATTCAAGTCATAAGCAAGATGGGGGTTTTATTTGTTTCTTTGTTTTTTGTTGTTGTTGTTATTATTGTTTTGGTTTTTGGGCTACACCTGGCGATGCTCAGGGGTTATTTCTTGCTCTGCATTCAAGAATAACTCCTGGCAGTTTTCAGGGACCATGTTGGGTGCTGGGGATCAAACCTAGGCGGGTCATGTGCAAGGCCAATGTCCCAACCACTTACTATCCCTCCGGCTCCCAGACCCAAGACCATTTTTAAAGTTCTACTTGAAATTTAACCAGTAGCAAGACTGATAAGGGAAGTGTTTACTTGAAAGTTAGCAGTTTTCAAAAACTTTTTTAAAAATTACTTTTATTTTTAATACATAAGTAATTACTTTTTATGGCATAATTTGTATAAATCCTCACAAGTCTATCTCTGATAGGATTTAAGTAGTATTATAATTCCTTGCAACCAAATAGCCCCTCAAGAAAATAATTATTGCCAACCACTTGGTACACATATGTTTTTTTCATCTACCCAAGTATCATTTTTCAAAACAAAGTCATATTGAATTTACTATCTTATAACCTGCCACTCTCAGGTGAGAGAAGGAATCCGGAGTTCCGACCTCTGTCGACTATCAAGAATCAGGGACGCTGTCTCATTTGCCAAGGTGTCGAAAATCAGATAGGCCGGACACGTAAAGCAATTTGGAGATGACCACTGGACTAGAACTGTTACGACTGGATTCCATTGAACATCAAAAGAACTCCTGGCTGCCCATCTACGAGATAGTCAAACTTCTTCGTCAAGACCTTGAGAGAATGGTTTGAGGCTCTTCCTGTTTCTGGAGTGAGCAGACGCCATTGGGCTAGACTAGCACGCGATATGAATGGAGATGTTACTGGCACCCACTCGAGCAAATCAATGAGCAACGGGATGACAAGTGATACGAGGGATAACCTACCATTTCCCCTGTCCACATAATTTTTAATTGCTATAGTGTACCTCAGAGTGTATACTTATATCATATCATGTTTTATTTAAACAATATCCAGTTCATATTGCTAGTGTCCTTTTTAAGCCTCCCTCCCCCCCCCCCAATACACACTTCTGTTTTATGATGCCACACCTGCTGGTACTCAGGACCTACTCCTGGCTCTGTACTCATGGACCATTGTTGATGGGGCTTGGGGAACCATACGCAGTGCCAGGGACGGAACTGCATGCAAGGCAATAGTCCTACCTGCTGTTCTACCTCCATGGCCCCATCAAAGGGATTTTTGCTGTTTGCTCTTGTTGGTGGCCTCTCGGTGAAGGGAACCACCCACAACCAGCTCTCATCCCTCCGCTACACCCTTTAGCATCACAACTTCCCCTTCCTGGCCCACTGGAGTAAATCTGTGCACAACACTGTCTGCTTCTTCCGGGAAAGCTCAAAGGCCTGCTGGCGTAATGCTCCCTTCAAAGCATCCCCTGGAAGTCTGTGTGGGATGAGGAGTATTGAAACCATCCAAGAGAGAAATCCGCCCCACCGCCACGTTTCTGTTCTCGTTTACTCAGAGCTCTCGACATGAATGGCTGGAAGGTTGTCCCGTAGCTCCCCCACACAGACAGCAGAAGCCACACACACATCTGGGCTGAGGCTTCCGCACGGGGCCTGCTGAAATCCAGCTATTTGCTCTTGTTTTATTAGAGCTGGGTTCCAGAGAAAGGACTGACTGTGGGACTAATTACAGGAAGGAAGAGGGACTTTCTCGATCCATCCCCCCGCCCCCTTTTTCTCCTTACTCTGCAGCAATATTTCACAATGCTTGGGGGTCCAACAATATAGGAGGGGAACTTTACACCCAGGAGGCCTTTGAGCTTTCCCAGAAGAAGCACAGATTTGGTGCACAGATTTACTCCAGTGGGCCCAGAAGGGGAAGTCTTTTGCCAAAGGAAATAGTCAAAGGATGAGAGCTGGTTCCCTTCACCAAGAGGTCACCAAAAGCAAATAGCAAAATCCGTATGATGCGGTCGGAGAGATAGGTGTGCAGCCTGCCACAGATGCAGGTTAGATCCCTGTTCATATAACAATGAACAAAAGACTTGTGCTTGGGAAATATGAAATACCTTAGCTTCAGGTAGACACACCCGGTTGTGCATTGCCCTTCAGTGTGGAGAGAATCAAGGTGACGATTTTTGGAATAACCTCATTTATGATCTCAGTGGCTTAAGAACTATATGTTGTTCCTCCAAACAGGAACAGTAGACTTGTAGCTATTTATTAGAATGTCAATTGGCTCCTTCCTTCTCTTTCTCCAAAGAAATGGCCTTTTCTTGCAGTATGTGTAGATTTATATCTGTGTCTTGGTCTGAATATAGATGCAGAAGGGCAAGCAAGAGCATCAGCAAATAGACACACCGATCATTAAAATACATGTCACAAAAGAGGTCAGTGTTGCTCAAAGTTTCTGCCTATTACAAACGCCCTATGGGGCTTTACCATGTCTTGATGCCATGTTCAAGCCCGAAGCTATTAAATCACCACTTGGGCATGGGAGCTGGGATTCCATTAATTTGTAAAGATTCTCATGTGTTGCCAGGTTTGGGGACCAACTGGTTTACTTCATAAATATGACCTTTTAGGTGTTCCCTATGTTTAAATAGCATCTTTCTGGGGTAGACAGATATTTTGGTGGTTAGTAGGTTAGTCTTGCATGTAGCTAACCCCAGGTCTATTCTAAGTATAGCCCCTAAATACTGCCATCTACAATGTCCCAAATAAATTGTATATATGTATATATACATGCATATATATTGAGACACACATATACATACACAGAGAGAGAGAGTTTATAGCTTGGTTTCATTATTAGGCAATAGGCAATCAACCTATTGACTAGGAACTGAGGCAATGAAGTCAAGACATGAGCTCTGTATTGAGAAGTGTCTGTGCTCAGGGATCACTCTTGGGGACTGTTCAGAGGTCTAGATGCAGTGTTGGGGATCAAACAGGGATTGATCACATGAAAGGCAAAACATTAGGGCCTTGAGATAGTACAGTGGGGAGGGCACTTGCTTTGTACTTGGTCGGCCTGAGTTAGATCCCTGAAACTCTATATGAGATCCTCTGAGTACCATCAGGAGCGATCCCTGAGTGCAGAGCCAGGAGTAAGCCCTAAATACAACTGGGTGTGGCTCAAAAATAAAATGAAAAAAAAGAAGAAAAGCAAGCACCTTACCCTGGTACTATCTTTTCAGCCTACACAATTCATTCTTAATGTTATATTTATTATTATAAATAACATTCAAGTCTTGAATATTCAATATTATTATAAATAATATTCAAGTCTTTAAAAAATAATAATATTCAAGTCTTTAAATATGCAATATTCAAAGAAAAATTTTGGAAGGTTGTTCTAGGAATAAAGATTTGGTGATAGAGAGTACAGCAAGTAGAGTGCTTACCTTGCACCCAAGTTCAATTCCCAGCACTGCACATGTCCTTTAAGCAATGCCAAGAGTGATCCCTGATCATAGAACCAGGAGAAAGCCTCTAGCACTGCCGGATATGCGCCCCCTACCCCTCCAGAAAAAAAAGAATAAAGATTTAATTTGAGCGTAGTAAAGGCTATGGGCTATAGCATGGTACTAGCACAGAGCCAGAGCCAATATATTTAACTGAACAAATTAGAGAAGCACTGTGTCATAAAACAATTAAATAGGATTAACTTCACCAATATTTGCATAAAGAAAATATAAACACTTAGAATGTTTAAGTTATACTTAAGTGTCAAAGTATTTGCAAATGATACTTTGTTGGCATAAATTTTCTGAAAGGAACTTTAGCTATATATAACAAGAGTCTTAAAGATTTGTAAACTTTTGGGTCAGGGATGTAGTTTAGTGGTAAAGTCCATACCTCAGATGAATGAGGCACGATCTCTGGTATCCTCTCCCCAGAGAGTCATAACTTTTGATCAAATGGTTATACTTATGAGAACCACACTGACATGAAAACAATTTAAGCACAGTTATACACACGTACTAATTCCAGTGCTATGAATAATTAGGACAAAAGGAAATAACCCAAATGTTCAAATTGACAGAAACTGTTAAGTAGATGATGGTCTGGCCACGTGATATGCATGTAATTATTAAGAAGCACTTCAAACAAATGAGATATGAGAGAACAAGCCTGACACATTACTGTATCAGGAAGAGACCAGAATGCAAAACTATACTATCATATGATTCTATTTATTTTCTTTTTACAACTACTAAAAAATTCTGCCATTTATGTAAAAGAAAAGCATATGAAATACTGAGAAGAGGTTTTCTGATGGTTGATTCCCAATTCGATTCCTCTAATTAGTCTTAATGAAGTCAGCAGTTTTGACATAAATTACAATTAACTATAATCCGCATCTGACATACACCCTCTAGTCCATATGTTGAGTCTCTTAGTCAACCAAATCTAACCGTCTTCAGAAACTGATTTAGCTGAAAAACACACAACAGACTCAAAATGACAGCCACCTAGGAAATCTGAATCAAAGATAATCATTAACACCAAATTAAAGCAGGAGAGGGGGAAATTGCATTACATCTTGTTTCTTCAATCTCTCTTTTAAGCATAAAGTAATCCAATCACAGACCATAAAAAGCTTAGGGATAACTTTAAGGCAGGAAAAACATAGACAGGACATTTGGGAGCCAATTTCTAATTCTCATTCTCTTCACCAAGGCAACCCCTTCCACTAAGGCAGGCAACCAGCTCAGTGTGGGAAGCACAAGAGTGCATTTTTTATCCAGCAGAAATATTTAGCTTGGCTGTCTGCCAGAGAATGCTGGAAGAACGGACTGAATTAGGGGATTTACCTTCCACGTGTTTGGCACGCGTCATTTAGAGTATCTGAGCAGTGCTCTCTTTCCCCATGGCATCTGAGCAGTGGAGAAGGCTGAGTAATTAGGAAGAGTAATATCACTCACTACTCATGCTACATTCATTCAGGTATGAACTTACAGACTGGGCACTTTATTCAGGTTCCACTTTGTTTTCTTTTCAAGACTGATATACATGCTAAAGGACATTCTCAGTCTTCACCAGAAGGTAAAGAAGGAAGAGCTAGAAGGAAGAGCCTGTATTATATATTTTCCCTAAATTCTGAGATGCTTACTTTTAACAAAACTTTGGTACTGTAAAAGTCTCTCAACAATTTTTGATGAGTTTGATTTCTTTCTTTCTTTCTTTCTTTCTTTCTTTCTTTCTTTCTTTCTTTCTTTCTTTCTTTCTTTCTTTCTTTCTTTCTTTCTTTCTTTCTTTCTTTCTTTCTTTCTTTCTTTCTTTCTTTCTTTCTTTCTTTCTTTCTTTCTTTCTTTCTTTCTTTCTTTCTCTTTTAAGGCTCTAGGATGAGGGGGAGACTATAGTAGTAGGGCACTTGCCTTTCAAAGGGCTGACCCAGATTTGATCCCTGAAACTACAGTTTCCCCAGGAGTGATCCATGAGCACAGAGCTAGGAGTGATTCCTGAGCACTGAGTTAGGTGTAAGTCCTGAGCACCACCTCCCAAACAAACAAACAAAAAGGCTCCATCATAGTGTAGTTTTAGCATCTTTTTTTAAAGCTTTTTTTGGGTCACATCCAGCAATGTTCAGGGGTTACTCCTGGCTCTGCACTCAAGGAATTATTCCTGGCGGTGCTCAGGGGACCATATGGGATGCTGGGAATTGAACCCGAGTCAGCCGCGTGCAAGGCAAACACCCTACCCACTGTGCTATTGCTCCAGCCCCAAGTTTTAGTATCTTCATTTAAGTGTTATTAAGAATGGTTATTTACTTTAGATATTGACATCATTAGGAGTTATGTGGTCAAGTTACTGAATATATTGGAAGCTGTGTATGTTTTTCAATCTTTAATTGATTAAATTCTAGGCAAAGCTAATACTCAGTAGACTCTAGAGGCCAGAAGATTCTATAGATCATCTCCTTCATTTTGTGAGAGTCTCAGTAACCTGTCCAAACTATTGGTGAGTGGAAGAGTCAGCTCTTTGGTCTTTACTTCATGTGCCATGTTATCCGTAATCCCATGCCAGCACCCATGGGCACAGAGATCAGTGAGTAATGGAAAGTCACCAGCAGTTGTGGAAGACTCTGTCCATGTTTATAAACAATGGCCAGAAATGGGGAACACCCCACAGTGTCCAAATTGAGAAGGCACAGTTAGTGCAAACACCTCAAGAAATGGCCAGTTTTTATCAGTTAAACAACAGACGCAATCGTGTAAGTTTCCTTCTGCGGTGGGGCACAGCATGTCTGCTCCACGTGTCCACTGTGCAGGAAGTGACAGGAGGCTGTCATTCTATCTAGAATTGAGAAAGTCACCCCAATGCTGCTCTGTGTTTCCAGGCAAGGATGTCTATCTCTTGGCCCAAACCCCAGCTCATTATAATTCACTTAACACCGACATACAATTGTACCACCATGGATGAGAGAAGGAAACTTTAATCAGGCTTTTAAAAGGGCCATGAAGCAGGAGCGGTTTCTATAAATACAAACTTGAATGAATGCTTTATGAGATACTATTTATGTGAAAAGGAAGGAAGGCGAATATTCTTAATAGCACACACATACTCTCCATATGGAAGGCTAGAGGAGTGGAGAGTGGCCCTGCCTCTGTAGAAAAGGAGCAGGGTTGTGCGGGTGGGGGTGCGTATATAGAATCAGAATTATTGTATACCTGTGGCATTGCTTACTTTAAAACTAGGGGGATTTATACTTGTCAATGTTAAAGAAATTTAATAGCTGGAGAGACAGTACTGGGTTGAGATGTTTGTCTTGCATGCTATCAGCCTCAGTTTAATTCCAGCACTATATATGGTCCTCCAAGTACACCAGGACTGACCCCTGAGTGCAGAGCCAGGAGTAAACCCTGAGCTCCACCAGGTGTAGTCCAAACCCCTGTGCCCCCTCCACAAATAGAAATATGATAGCACTGTAGCCCTTTCGTCCCGTTGTTTATCAATTTGCTCGAGCGGGTACCAGTAACGTCTCCATTGTGAGACTTGTTGTTACTGTTTTTGGCATATCGAATACACCATGGGTAGCTTGCCAGGCTCTGCTGTGCAGGCGAGATATTCTCGGTAGCTTGCCGGGCTCTCTGAGAGGAGCAGAGGAATCGAACCTGGGTAGGCTTCGTGCAAGGCGAACACCCTACCCACTGTGCTATCGCTCCAGCCAAGAATGTCAGAAATGTGATAAATTAAAGAAATAGCTTCATGTTTAAAAATAACCTTATTGTCACAGATAGGCTAAATTTTGATTCAAGACACTGTGAAATATATATGTATACACACACATATATATATCACAGTTAAAATGGCAAGCTTTATACTAGAATACTAGACATATTTTACCACAATAAAACACACAAACACACACATATATAATTGTTTTTAGCAGAGCCTGGCAAGCTACCTGTGGTGTATTTGATATGCTAAAAAACAGCAACAGCATGTCTCACAATGGAGACGTTACTGGTGCCTGCTCCAGCAAATCGATGAACAGGACGACAGTGCTACAGTGCTATATAATTATAATTGCTTTGCATTAATTACATCCACATGCTAAAAAAAACCACTCCCATTATCTATATCTGAAATGTATATATATATGTATATATATATGCTCTACCCACTGTGCTATTGCTCCAGCCCCAAATGTTTTTATATCTTGACATAGAAACCTTTTATCTATCAAACAGTAATTCCTCACTTACACAGCCTGATTCTGGCCCGAAGCCCTGCTAACCTCTAGTTTCTTTTAATTTTCTTGTATTAGGTAGCTCATGGAAGTGGAAACTGAATTAGTTTTTCTGCCTTTCTTATTTGACATTTTTTTTTCAGGGTTTATCTATACCATATATACCATGTGTCAGAGCCTCATTAGATTTCACGGCAGAGTAATATGCCAGAATAGTGCTGTTTGGTTTGTCCCTCTCTGGAATCCTTTTGTGCATACTTCAAAGTGCTGATGGACACTTTAGAGGTCTCTATCCCTTGGCTCTTATGAATGCTGGCATACCCATATACCTGCTATCGATGTTGGTATACCTGTATCGAAGTTCCTGTTTTTAATTGTTTGGGGTATATATCTAAGAGTAGAATTGCTGTGTCCTATGGTCATTGTTTAGCTTTAGAACCAATTCAAATGATAGGTTAAAATATTTATGCCAGAAAATTTGATTTTTCGAGGCAGTGAATATAAGAACTGTCTCTAGGTCATTCTGCCTGGGCTAGGATGTTGTCTTTACTGCTTACAAGCTGTCTTCGAGTAATTAAATCGCTTTCTTTATCTCTCATATTATTCATCAGCAAGATGGAAATAATACACTAAGTTTATTGAGAAGTTATAAAGCCTTAGTCAGTCTATGCTCATGAACCATGGAGAAGAGGACCTGGCAGAGAAGAGTGACTAGTTATCCTTGGTTATCCACATCTTCTATTGGGGCTGGGGATGGCTCAGTGGCTAAAAGCTCCTGTCTTCAAGTCTTTTTTTTTTTTTTTGCTTTTTGGGTCACACCTGGCAATGCACAGGGGTTACTCCTGGCTCTGCACTCAGGAATCACTCCTGGCAGTGCTCAGGGGACCATATGGGATGCTGGGATTCGAACCTGGGTCGGCCGCATGCAAGGCAAACACCCTACCCGCTGTGCTATTCCTCCAGCCCCCTCCTGTCTTTGAGTCTTGAAGATTCAAGTCTTGAAGATTGAACCATTGAGGTCCATCCTCTGTGCTGCTTATATATACCAAGAACTATCCTGGCAGCTTTGTTGCTGGGGAACTCAGAAGTCACAACAGAGTGTGCCATCTGCACAAAACTACATATGTGTATATGTATATATATATATATGTATATACATATACATATATATATATATGTGCGTGCGCGTGCATGCGTGTGTGTGTGTGTGTGTGTGTAAGCACTTCAAGTAAAGTTGTGCAACTTAAGATGTGCAAGAACCAAGGCTAGGAGTGTGGCTTCCCAGTGAGCATGTGTATGAGTACACCGTGACCCCATGAACACTACAACCATAAAGTGAAGAGCACCACAACCAAATGAATGTGACCGCTGGTGAGTGTGGCAATCCAGTGTGCAACAATAGTGGCAACAAAGAAAATGGAAGGGAAAAGGAGAGTACTTTATCGTGAGCATGTGCTCATTTTATTTTATTTATTTTGGGGGTGGGGTGGGTCACATTCAGCTGTGCTGGGAGCTTAGTGCTGGCTCTGAATTCCTGGTGGGGTGGCAGGGAGGGGGCACCTTATGTGCTTGCCCCGGATGCAAGGCAAGCACGCAACCTTCTGTACTATCTTTCCAGTCCAGAATGTCCTAATTTTATGGAAACACTATTTCAGAAGAGACACAGAAAAAGGAGAAAAAACTAGGTATGGTTTATAGCTGACAGTTTTGTGATGATTGTGAAAGAAACGTGTGTTTTAGTAAAAAAATCTCCAAAGGAAAACATTAAATATATTTGAAAAGGAATAATTATATCCAGATGGTAAACCATATATTTTTCTTTCTAAATATTTAATTATGAACAGTACCTTTATCATCAGAAAAAAATTAGAAGAGGAGCATAAAATGCTGTTTTTTTGAATACCCATTACATGTCTGATTTGGGTTCCAAAGACTAAACAGATTTTGTCGGTCTATCTTCAAAAATTCTAGGTTCTAAAATTTAACCTACTCTGAAGGAGAATCATAAACGAAAAATTCTCCACAAAATTCACAACTCTATTAAAATCTTTCTATTGAAAACTTTTCATTGAAATCTTGTAATCATCTTTGAGAGTGCAGTTCTAAGACTGCCCCGATCAGACCCCCTCCTGCTCCCTCTTGCTTTACAACATGATCCGCTCACTCCTGTACGCCAGAGTGATGAATTAAATGTATGACAGCTATGACAGGTGAGGAGTGCATGCAGGGGCTTAACCAGCAGGGATAAATAAGATAAAGTCCCCATGTAAGACAAAAGCCCCCACCGACGCTTGCCCACTAATGACCACAAACAGAATCTCTCCACTTGTCCTGTTTGCGAGGAGCAGCAGGAATCACAGACAACGTCTGGCAGGGCATAAGGCTGCTTCTCCAAGGGTCTCTCCACCAACTAATTGAAAAGCCTTGATTTTCTGCTCAGCACATCTGAAAGACAAGCTCAGCTTCGATGCACACAAGTGTGGCTGCCTTTCAATATTATATTAGGATACAATAGACTTAAATTTACAGCTGGGCTAAGTGGAATTACTGTATATAAACCATAATATCTATCTGCAGGGATCCAGCTAAGCCCCAGAGAGACAAGTCCAGCAGGGCAAATCCAAGGAATTTTGGAGTCAATCCATTAGGATTATCAGGGAGCCCCTTCTTTTGGAAGTCATAGGCTCAATCTATGGTAGCAAAGAAGTCTCAATCTTCTTTTATCCTAACCTCTTATCTGGAAGTCTATTGACCCAGTTTTTATTTAAAATAACCTGATAAGCTACAGATGATATTATAATCATTTTCTACAATACCAATGTGACTTTGTTGAGCTGGCATCTCAGGCACATAAAAACTCTTGTGCAGTGATTAAAAAATGAAACTTTGGGGAAAGTATTTGCATAATCAAAGGGCAGCCCTCTTAATTACAATAATCTGAATATTGCCAATGGTACGTGATGCTCAAGATATGTATCAGAAAAACTGATCTACTGGTTCTGATCTTTTCCTTTTTGCGTTTTAGTCACTGTTCATTTCCACTCCTTAATAATAATACAAGGCATTTTCAGAGGAGTGCACACAACAGCGTGTTCTACGAGAATACACAGTCCTCTACAGTCTAGCTCTTGGGGACTAGTTCACGTAATGTCAGGTCTGTGTGAAGCAGATATTCAAGATACAAATGAAAAAAATAATAATACTGAAGAAATAAGACATAAGATCCAAGACATCGATAGCCCACAGGTATTCTGATATATACTGTTTTTGTGCCACTCCCAGAGATGCTTAGGGGTTACTTCTGGTTCTGCATTCTGGAACTACTCCTGGCAGGCTTGACAGACCATTGAGGGTACTGGGGGCCAATTTGAGGTTCAGGGGATTGAACCTGGGTCAGCCATGCACAAGGCAAATACTCTATCCACCCTACTAACGCTACACCCCCAGCTTCTAGGTATTCTGGAGATGAGAGCAAGTTCTATGAGATCCTCAGTCCTTCCTGCAGGCTGCAAAGGTTATTTCTAGCAGCAGTGGCTGACTGAGGTCCTCCCAAGGCCCAGGTAGATTTCTCCAGGGGAAGCGACTCTCCTCCCCAGCTCAGGAAATGATGACTCAGTATAGCAACGAACTGGCCCAAATTCAAAGAACAATTTGGTGACAGGGCTGAGAACTCCACCCCTATCTGTGGGGCACCAAAGGCTCTTGCTCTTTGTCAGGCTTCTAAACTCCACCCCAGTGGAAAGTTTCCTGATCAATGCTAGCTTTAATTCCGCATCTGTGAGAACTTTGCTTAAGTGTGCATTCTTTCCTTCTCACTAAGGAGAACCAGCTCTGGGAACATCTGAAACATCAGGACCCAACTTATGCTTACACTGCCAGGAAAACTCCAGAGTGCCTTTTCCTGCGGAGAGAGGTCAAGATACACTGGCGCTGCCTCCGAGCTCTCAGAAGACAAGCACGCGTTCTTGCATGGCCCTTTCTCCAGCATTACAGAGCAAGAGACAGATCCAGATGTTGGTTAAAACATCAGACTCAAGTCATTTGGCAAATAATCTTCAAGACTCCGGACTTGGACCTCTCGTGTAAGGAAAAGAAAGAAATTAAAACGCCCACCTGTGTTTCAATAACAGACAGATTCCTGGCCATCTAGGCATCTCATCAAGAACTCATGGAGTGAGGGGTGGAGAGATAATACAGCGTGGACCCAGGTTTGATCCTGGCACCTTGTATGTTTGTATGTTCCCTAGAGCCCTTCCAGAAGTGATGCCTGAGCAAAGAGCCAGGAGAAAGGCCTGAGCACAGCCGGGTGTGCCCCAAACAAAACAAAAAAAAAAAAAAAGGAAGAAGTAGAAGAAGAAGAAGGACTTATGGCAGGCCATGGCTGAGCCACTTGGGAACGGGCCTGGGTTTTGTCTGTCCACAGCTCAATACTCCAAGGGGACATTGTGCAGAAGTGCCACAATGACACTGAGGCAACCTCCTTTCGGGTCTTATCTGAATGGCAATACTTAACTTTTGCCACCTGGGTTAGCCTTGCAGAAGAAAGAGTCACATTCAATTACTGTCTCTATTGCCTAGACAACTACTGTTTAATCCCACCTCCAGCCGATATTAACTAGTGGAAAACATACCACTATTTTTAGATGGGACTGTGATTTCTCCCTTTCATCTATGAAAAATGTATTTCCTTTCCCAGTCATGTCCATCCCAGATGCTAGATTTGATACAAAATTTTAATACAACGGTATAATCACCCTTTGTAGAAGTGAGCTTTGAACTTTGTTGTATATTCAGAATGTAGGCTAAGGCCCAACAAACAACACTCTTGACACAATCACGAACGGTAATTTACTTTAAATAAAGCTAATCTAAAAGAAGGAATAAACGAAATAAAACTCATAAAGCTCGTATTTCTTCCTCCCACTCTACCTTCCTCGGCTGTTACCTTCACTCCATCTTTTCCATCTAAAACTTACAAATTATTTGATCCAAAACTTGGTCCGGCCTCTAATGCACTTTAGATGATATTTTCAGAATTGACTAATAAATACTTTTAGGATTGATCATAATGCCGTTCATACTTCTTTTTTTTTTAGAAATTATATTTTGAGGAATGATGAATTGCTAAATGAATTATACGTCAAGTTAGGACTAAGGGGAAAAACACCACACAGAACAGGCAATCATACCTAATTCTCAAATATCTGAAAATGTGGAAAAAACTTGTGCCTGCCAAATTAGTAATTCATGTTCTTGCTTCAAAATATGATTGCTCATTTTGGGGGGGAGAAACAGTGGGAGAACATTTACAGGCAGAATCTGGATGAAAATCAGGAAAATATCAACTTCAGATCATGCATAGTAGGTGCCAAGATTACCGGCTCTGTTGGCAAGATGTGGAAATATTGGGGGTGCAAATGCTGATGTACAAGGCAGCTTTTGAGAATCTAAGCACATTATTTCCCCTGGTAGTTTTTGCCATTTGAAGAATGATCTGGAAAGGAGGTGTTGAGTTAGTTTCCATTGACCTCAGCCTGACCTGGAGGTAGGGGTTTTAAGAGCTGCGCAGGCACCACCGCCAGGAAGCCCTAAGCAAACGGCATGAAGAAAGACCGCATTTGTGGGATCCCACGAGTCACCCCACCATTCTTAATGCAGACGGAGGGCATCCTTTTCACCGTTTGGGTGGGAGGAAATTCATCCATCTTCATTAAGATTTTTTGGGGAGGGTGGAAAGAGAAGGGGTTGCCATTTCCTTTAGCTCTTAGGACAGAAGCTAGCAGTGATTATTCATTTCAACTCCTGTGTGCCCTCCTGGCTGCTCCTAGGGGTGACCAGAGAAGGATGGACATGACAGTGTCCACAGTGGCAACCCTTCCAGTAAGCTGAGTTACAAACTGAGCAGCAAGGAAGAACTTCATCATCAAAACCCACGATGTGAAAACGTTTGTGTGTTGGGGAGGAAAAGTGTGAAAGGTTTCGACAGTTATTGCATACTTTTTCCTAAAGGGGGATAGTTCCCTGTGAGCACTTCTATGTCAAGGTTATTTTACTCCTAGAAACGGTCTAAAGCAAGCAATAATGTTTGCCTACGCCACACTAGTTTGCAGAGTATCTTCAAACTCTCATGAGCGAAGGTGCTGATGGTGGTCTCTAGAGTAGAAGCATTGCTACACTGTTTCATAGTATAAATGGTGGAGAATTTGATTTCAAGGGATAAATATCCACATTAATGATTAGTCTTGAGGGGGAAAAAAGGGTTACATAATTTTCTTCCTGATTAAGAAAATTAAAAAAAAAATAAAATTAACAATATCCACAAGACAAAAAAACCTAGCAAGTTACCTCTGGTACTTATATCTTAAAGTAGGTTAAAATAAAATACTATGCATTTTTAAGATGTTTCAATAGAGAGAGAAAAAATTGTGTTCTTAGGATTCTATGGTTGGTTCCAGGTTGGAAATTATAAAAATTCTCTTTATAAATATCCTAGAGAATTTTTTTTTTAAAGAGAAGGAGCAGCTAAGATATTTGTTTCCTTTTAATATATCTTGCTTACTTTCTTACTATTGCTCATGGATACATTCAAAATTTCACTGAATCTATTTTTGTCTATTCTGACATTTTCTCAGTTATATCCACCTTTGCCAATTAAATAAGCAAAATGGATTGTGGTTGTAAGCTTTATACCAGGATAGATTCTCTCTTGAATATCTCTTGTAACCAACTGAACTTATAGAGCCTTTCTACTTCCAGGTCCTGACAGTTTTAATTCTAAGTACATTTTCTAAAGTGGAAACTTATCGTGAGGGACCAGGCTGAATTTGCCTGTTGGTTATCATTAAAATCACTGAATGCCTCTGAAATGCATGAAGACCTCTGCCCCTAATTAGCTGAAAGCTTCGAGCCCATCACTCAATGTCTCTGAGCCTCAATTTCCTTATTAAGAACCTCCCCCACCCCCGAATTCAAACCAAAAATACTGTTTCTTTATACCTTGATACTTGCTGGAGATGGCTGAAATTTAGTAGAGGAACTTCG
The DNA here is from genome assembly GCF_027595985.1 of Sorex araneus. Classification (NCBI taxonomy): domain Eukaryota; kingdom Metazoa; phylum Chordata; class Mammalia; order Eulipotyphla; family Soricidae; genus Sorex; species Sorex araneus. The sequence continues at coordinate 132,214,205 of NC_073305.1, read as the reverse complement.
AAGCTAACCCCATACTGGAAAATATATTTGAAATCACAATGAGCTCTGTGATGTAATTACCATGCTCCAAAGCAGATATACTAAAAGAAAAGCCAGAGAAATACTGACTTGGGTGCTAACTCCTAAGCCAGGTGTTGAAGGACAGGGCCAGTATGAATTGCTAAAAGGCATTCCATACATTTCATTCTGACTGTATCTGGGGACATGGTTGAAAACCAGAGAAACATAGGGAGGATTTGTATTGGGGTTAGGTTTCTCCTTGCATCTAGTAGCTATTTCAGGATCATTTCTCCCCATCCCAATCCTAGTTCTTTTAAGTAGATGACATCAGGCATCCGCTGTACCTCAGCATGTGGCATCCACAAACCTCCCTTCACTGACAGATGACTGTCACACATGGCTCCCCTCTCCCTCAATGCTGTTACTTGCTGCCTCTGACATCACCTGAGATCACCTTTCCCACCCTTCACTCCATCCCCAGCCACTGGGACTTCACTTATGCCATGCTTCCTTCAAAGCCACTATCTCTAACCCCTCTCCAGGCTTGCTAGTGCGTTGACTTCTACTCTCAAAATTCCTAAAATCACATTAGATCTTCTAATCGATTAATCAGTTAGAAGCCCACTTGTTGTTTCCATTTTGGGGGCACAACTGGCTGTGATTAGGGATTACTCCAGGGTCAGCACTCAGAGAGCGCTCCTGGAAATTATTGGGATCATTTGTGGTATGGAATTGAATCTGGGTCAACTGTGTGCAAGGCAAGTGCCTTACCTGCTGTACTGTCTCTCTGGCCCAGTTGCCCTCTTTTTCACTCCACAATATTGACTCTTGTCCTGAATTCCCTTAGCACCCAATTTATAGTCTATCAGCATCCTCCTTTGCCTATAATTTGCAATTTATGCTATGCTCCAATCTCCACTACTCAAGAGATTTATTTATACTTTCAGGCTCTACTTAATTCATCGCAATTTCTCTCCAACTTATTGAGTAAATCTTTTACTCCCACAATTGCATGGAAATCCTTCCAATGTTCACTCATGACTTCTGTGTGCCAGATGAGCAGGCAATTCTGTTCTCATCTTGTTTTTCTCTGGGCAGCACTTGGCACAATCACGCTCTTCTTGAGAAATGTTTCATTTGCTTTCTGAGCACTACATTTTCATGTTTACCTCCAGCTTCATGAACCCTTTGTTAGATCCTCTTCTTCCTTCTTTAAAAGATGGAGTGACCTTGAGTTTCAATTTAATAACTGATAATACCCATTTTTAGATTTTCAGCTCAGGACACAGCCCTGACAATCAGACTTCTACAACCAGCTCTGGACTTGACATCTTTATTTAGATATTTTATGAACATCTGCAGCAGTTGGTCCAACAGAATTAATTATCTCCTCTCCAATGGACTCCTTATCTTCCAATGTCAGTGAATGGTACTCCATTCAGGAATTAACGGAGTACTCCAAATTCAGCTATCATCAATCATTTACGATTCTTTTTCTTTTTTCTCTCCCCCACTCTATCCAACCCATCAGCAAGTTTACTGACTCTACATTCCAAATATATACCAAATCCTCCAGCCAGATCTTATCATCTCTACTACTATGAACCTGGCCCAAGGCACTCAACTCAATATCTGGGCAGTAGCCTAAACCACGGTAAGAGTCCAGTATCTCCTCTTCCCCTGCACATCTTGTCTTCTTCTCACAATTCTCCACTCAACAACCAGAGATCCTTTCAAAGCATACATGAGGGTCCAAGAGTAATGGTACATGGTTAAAAACACCTGCCTTGAAATCCTATAATCACAGGTTCAAATCTCTGGCATTGCTACATGCACTGAGCATAAATGAGCTTAAATCAATCCCTGACACCAGTATGGAAAGTGATTTCCAGGTATATGTGGGATCCCTAGTTATTTCCACAACAACAATGAAGACAAGGAGGAGAAGGGAGGAAATAGAGCAAATACCTAAGATCAATAGGAGTATTTCATTCCAGTGATAAAAACTGAAGGGCTTTCCACCAGTCTCAGAATAAAATTACACTCCTTACTTACAATGATATAAAGACCTTCCAAGTCCTTGCTCTTGAATCTAATTTCCTTTCTTCTATTGGTTCTCCAGGTTCCAAGCAGTGTTTGGCTGTTTTTCTATTGAATAAACCTATTTGCCTCATTCCCACCTTTGAATTTGTACCCTTCTCCCACCAAACTTTACATATTGCTCACTTATTGCATTAGTCTATACTTAAATGCCACCTTCTCAGTTCTTTCTCATCTTTATCTGAAATAACATCCTAGGGACCAGGGATATAGCTCAGCAGGAGAGCCTGAATGTATGAGGTCCTGTGTTCAATCCTTGGCATAGCAGTAATAATCATCATCATTATCATCATCATCATCATCATCATCACTGTCACTGTTACTGCCATCCTGTTGCTCATCAATTTGTTCGAGCGGGCACCAGCAACGTCTCTCATTGAGAGACTTATTGTTATTGGTTTTGGCATATTCAATACGCATGGGTAGCTTGCCAGGCTCTGCCGTGTGGGTTCCATACTCTTGGTAGCTTGCCGGGCTCTCCGAGAGGGGCGAAGGAATCAAACACAGGTCGGCCGAGTGAAAGGCGAATGCCCAACCGCTGTGCTATCGCTCCAGCCCAATAATAATAATAATAATAATAATAATACCCAATTTTATCATATCCATGTCTGTGTTCTGCTCCATTTCTATGATCATGATCACTGTCACTGTCATCCCGTCTCTCATCGATTTGCTTGAGTGGGCACCAGTAATGTCTCCATCATGAGACTTGTTACTGTTTTTGGCATATGGAATATACCACAGGTAGCTTGCCAGGCTCTGCCATGGGGGCGAGATACTCTTTGTAGCTTGCCGAGCTTTCTGAGAGGGATGCAGGAATCTAACCTGGGTCAGCCGCGTACAAGGTGAACGCTCACCCAATTCACTATCGCTCCAGCCCATCATGATCACTATCCTATCAATATAGGGTTACAGTAAATAATTTGTTGATTGATCTTGCTACCTCTTTCATAAGACTATAATCCAATTAAGGTTACAGAATGCCATAGGTTTTTTTCTTTCTTTTTTTTTTAATTATTAGATCCTTAGCACTCAGAACAATATTTGAATTAAAGAAAACACCTATTGCATTGGAGCGATAGCACAGAGGGTAGGGTATTTGCCTTACACACGGCCAACCCTAGTTCGATTCCTGCATCCCTCTCAGAGAGCCCAGCAAGCTACCGAGAGTATCTCGCCCCCATGGCAGAGCCTGGCAAGCTACCTGTGGTGCATCTGATATACCAAAAACAGTAACAAGAAATCTCAGAGTGGAGATGTTACTGGTGCCCGCTCAAGCAAATCAATGTGCAATGGGATGACAGTGACAGTGATCTATTCATGAAAGAGTTATTGTATGATTGGAGAACTTGAATTATATTATATCAATTTGGTTCGTTAAGTATTGAATACAGTAAGTTCTTGAACAGGAATATTGACGTTAGGAAGTTTCACAGTGGGTAGGGCGTTTGCCTTGCACTCAGCCCACTGGGATTCGATTCCCAGCATCCCATCATCCCCTGAGCACCGCCAGGAGTAATTTCTGAGTGCAGAGCCGGGACTAACCCCTGTGCATCACCCGGTGTGACCCAAATAGCAAAAAAAGAAAGAAAGAAAGAAAGAGAGAGAGAGAGAGAAAGAAAGAAAGAAAGAAAGAAAGAAAAAAAGAAAGAAAGAAAGAAAGAAAGAAAGAAAGAAAGAAAGAAAGAAAGAAAGAAAGAAAGAAAGAAAGAAAGAAAAAAGAAAGAAAGAAAAAGGAAGTATTTGTGCATGCTCTCCAGTCCTTTGAGTTATTTCTTTGGCTTGGAAATTTTAATTTTTACATTGACATGCTTTCTCTTCCTTCCTTCTTTCCTTCCTTCCTTCCTTCCTTCCTTCCTTCCTTCCTTCCTTCCTTCCTTCCTTCCTTCCTTCCTTCCTTCCTTCCTTTCTTTCTTTCTTTCTTTCTTTCTTTCTTTCTTTCTTCCTTTCTTCCTTTCTCTCTTTGTTTTTTAGGCCACAACTCATGATGTTCAGGAGCTGTTTCCAGATCTGTGCTCAAGGGTAACTCCCGATTGCTCTGGAGACCATATGGTGCCAGGAATTAAACACAGGATGCCCATAGGATGCCTTAGTACTAAGTGTGTACTCCAGCCATTAGTCTATTTCCTTTGGATCCCATGACTTTCTTTAAAACACAGTAAAATTTGCATAAAAATAGAAAGATTATTTATTGAGAAGTAATATCAAATATCGTGCAATAAACCAATAAACAATTCTTCAAATTTAGAATACACACACACATTCCTATCAACTTTGACTCTATACAATATATACCGAACCCAACAATTGGGGGATGAGAAAGAGAATACTGTCTCCTCTTGAAATTTACAAGAAAAAAAACCTGTTTCTATGTAAATACATTTGGCAGGTGTATGTGGCAAAAGGTTTCTCTTTACCTTTCTGTACAAATATAACATTCACAAGAGTGCTTGGACATGCTTTTCTCTAAACCACTCATAAAAATTCTTGAGGTTCTTAACCTTACTGGAAAAGAAAACCTCAGATGACTATAAAGTAAATACACAGCCTATTCTCAATATCATGGCCATCTTCAAGCAATTTCTCACACTTATAATGCATTTATTTTTATATAAAGCAGATGTGTGTCTTTGGGGCAAACCATGCCTTTTATTCTTATGTTGTGAAAGTCCCTTCTAATTAAAACAGGAAATACAAATTTCCTTGTCTAGTTCTAAGGATAAATCCTACTTAGCACAAGCAGCTGTCTGCAATTTCTGATGAACCGTTTCTGGCTAGTCTAAATGTGCAAGGCTGCATTCAGAGTTCGTGGGCATGTCTGAATCCCTGGCCCAGGGAAAAAAAAAAAAAGAGGCACACCCAGCGCCCCTGCACGGTCACCCACCAGCCCCAGGCCCACGGGGATCCTTCGCAAACTGAATTGCAAACCAGCAGTGGCTTCAGAAACTAGGTTCATATCTGTGGAGGCTGTTGTTCTTGTGTGTAGAGGAGGGCTTAAATAAAAAAGTGTAAAATTGAGAAGCCATTAAAAAAAAAAGAGGGAGAGAGACTGACTGATCATAAATGAATTTCTTTTTTTTTTAAAAAAAATCATTCTTCTTTAAATGCTTTACTTTATAGCTCAATTTGCAATTAAGGAGACTTTGGTCCCACCCTTCTAATTAAAAAGCACAAGTAGTTCCTTTACTGACCACAACAAAGGGCAAATAGACTGAAACCCACTTCCTGTGCAGGAGCTTCTCTTGTTGCTTCTGAGTGGTTTGTGTGTGGCTGATAAAACAGGCGATTGGGTCGGAGAATTAAAGAGCACGCAACTTTATCCACTTTGCTGTGGATGAGGTATGGTATCTGGTGAGTGAGACAGTTTTTCCACTCTTGTCAGGCTTAGATTAATAGTCTTACTAATTGCATTTTAGGAATGGCCAGTTCACGCTTGTCATATCACCTGTCCAGCAGAGGCGGGCAGAAAGGGCCTTCCACTCCACCCCCTCCCCAGAGAGATCTGGGGGTTCCAGTCCAAACTCTTATGCTTCCTCTTTCTCACGGCTCAGTCACTGGACACCGGGGTAGGAGGCCAATTGCCTGAGTCCTGCTGGGATGTAACAACAGAGTTGGTGATGCAAGTTTGCACTGAACTAATGAAATAAAACTGCTTTGTAGTTTCATCTGCAAAAAATTATGATATGGAAATACTTAACTTGAAAGGGGTTTCTTTTAATCTTAAAAACCTCCATTTCTACCTTTCTATCAGAAATGATATTTTTTTCCCCCTTGCGTAAAATATGTGAAGTTTGTTCTTAAGAAGGAGCCTCTCTCTTGGCCTCCTTGCCATGGACAAAACTCTCATTTGTTTGGCTTCGAGAGTCTTATGATTTAATCCAAATTTGTAAAGTCGGCAATGTGCCAGCTGTGCCTTGAAATTATAGCACACACACTAGCAACCCAAGTGCCACTAATACAGAAGAGCCCTTTAAAAATATAGTCAGAGGCTGGGCTCTGGATTCCCCATTCTCCATAAACGTGGCAAGAAAGTTAATAAACACCAACTTAACTGTTTTCAACAGCAGCAATAAACTGTTCAATTGGTGAAATGTCTACAAGTCCTGCTCAAAACACCTTGTGTATTGTTTAATTAGCAAACTCTTGCAACACTCAACAAATAGGAATTGGCAAGTAAGGGAGACACAAGGTCCCTGAAGTATTAACTGTGCTGATAATCTAATCTTCAGGCTTTTCAAAGGAGCACAAGCACATATTCTATTCTTCGTCATCTTCTTCTTTTTTAAAGATTTCAGATGCTCAAATGACAAACATTTTCCATTTAGAACGTTCTAACAAGGACCAGAGAGATAACACAAGGGTTGGAACACCTCCTTTGCATGCAGGAGACTCTGGTACAGTCCTTGGCCCCACATGATCCCCAAAGCACTGCCGGGTATGAACCCAAAACCAAACCAAAAAATAAATTAAATGTTCTAACATGTAAACAAAAACATAAGAGGCATACACATAATGAGGCATACCAGTGAAACAGGCTAATCACATGCTAGGCTTCAAACAGATTAACAACATGTCTCATGTGTAGAATACTGCAGAACGTGTATGGATCCTCCTAACATAACAAAGCATTTTGTTCACACAAATAAACATTAAACCAAAGGAAAAAATATTCTTGTCAAAGATAAGTTTCCCTTTCATTTCACCAAATTGTAAAGCAGAGTATTCTATTCTGATACACATTTAAGGCCCCAAGCAGTTGTCCACAAGCCAAAGGAATAGGGAAGGTGTAGTGAACAGTGCCTTTTTTATAATTATTGAACAGTTTAGTGTCTGCATGGCATGTTTTAAACTAAGAAGTACTGAATAGAAGAGTCATTTTTAAAAATAAACAAAAACGCTTCTATAAAATATTCTGGAAGTACATGAGCCATTTGGGGGTGGTGAGTTGAGTTCTAAGTCAAGAAATACGTAGGAAGGGGCTGTAGTGATAGCACAGCGGGTAGGGCGTTTGCCTTGCACGCGGCCAACCAGGGTTTGATTCCCAGCATCCCATATGGTCCCCTGAGCAATGCCAGGAGTAATTCCTGAGTGCTGAGCCAGGAATAACCTCTGTGCATTGCCCGGTGTGACGCAAAAAGCAAAAAAATTAAATACTTATGAAGAGAAGGTGGAGCCAGGCTTTGTAAGCTGGTCTACCCCTGGTCAGATCATCTAGGACAGATGACCCTGAGAAGTACGGGCTAGGTGTAGAAATTTGGTGTACAAACCAGGAGCTGTACGGAACATTTCGATATTTTTTGTTCCAGAAGTATAAGCCAAGTGTTAACATTCACAGTAGTAAGAGCTTGAGTAAAATGGTGCATAAGGAAATATCAAAGCCTATCCTGGCAAGCAATTAAAAAAATATATATCCCTTCAGTCAAAAGACAGTAGACACTATGTTTGTTTGTTTGTTTGTTTATTTATTTATTTATTTATATGTGTGTGAGGGGGGGAGTTAGGAGGTAATCAGGGGTCTAGGGATTGTAGCCAGAAATATTCTAGGCGGCCATGTGGAATAAAACTCAGGTCAGACAGATGTACCACTGTACTATCCCCTGACCCCTAGCAATTTGGGTTTCTTAAAAAAAAAAAAAGGGTTTTTTGTTTGTTTTGCATACAAATCAATAAATAAATGTCTTTATGTGAGTGTTATATGAAAAAAGAAATCTTTACTTTTTCTTGGAATAGAAAAACTTGAAAAACATTAAATTAAGTGCTTTTGCCGCTTAGAAAGTATAGCTGTGTTTCACTACAATCTCCACAAAATGATTAAGCAGGTCATGAGTAGCCATGCTTAATTCTGCCTGAAAAAGTTAAAGCTCAGCCACAACCCACTGGTGCTTAGGGCTAACTCCTGATTGTGTCCTCCGGGACCACTCCTAGTAGTGCTCAGAGACCTTATGTAGTACCAGGACCGAACTGGGGCCAGCCATGTGAAAAGCAATAATCTTATCTCTTGTACTATTTAGGACTGGTCTCTCTTTTTTTGTTGTTTTTTGGACCACTCCTGGCAATACTCCAGGATCTGGGGACCATATGTGGTACCAGGGATCAAACCTGAGTCAGCCACATGCTAGGTAAGCACTCTATCCACCTACTCTGGAACCCCTGGTCTCTGTTTTAAAGGTATTTATGTATTCACCTGGCACTAAGCTTAGGTTGAAATGTCCAAGTATTTCAAACATTAGTTAGAAATGCACAAAAGGAAACACATAATCTTCATTGTTTTAGCTGAAGAGCAATAGTTTTTATCTAATGCTCTCTTAAATTCTCTCGACACACATAGCAGTTCAGAATCCATTTTAAATGAGACACAGATAGAAAGGAACAAATAGTAATTTGGGTTTTTAATTCAGAGCAGAAATATGACCAATCTTTCACACAAAAGATTTTAAAATACTTTCAAGGATTAAAAGGCAAATCATTTACACAAAGCCAATAGACGTTCTAAATCCTTTCTGCAAAATATCTGTTTGTTTCTCCCTTCTTTATACATATCTGTTTGTGTAAAAACTTTTAGATATGCTTCCTCTCTATGAGTTTGCTTTGATCAGACAATGACAGCTACCTCGAGACACCATTAGTCTTTGGGTGAACCACTTCACCAAGCAGTGGGCAGACGGATGCTGCAAGTGGGTGACCTATGATCCAAGAATTTAGTCTCCAGGAGGGAAAAAGAAAAAAGCAGCAGCTCAAGGATCATGATCTGTGGTGAAACCCAGAGGGGCTTTTATTCTGGAAGTTGTTACAAGTAGTTCATAACCTTTGTACTCTAGACACTCATTCAAACTCCCTCACCACTCTGTATATCAGGGGTTAAGGATGCTTGAAGGCATGAACTTTCTACCCAAACAGAGTATTGTAAACATTTGAGGGAGGATCGGTGCTACTGCTAAAATAAACCATAAAAAAGAACATTAACCAAGACACTTTTATTCAGGGAGCCTCTTTCCGTTCAGGGAACCCAATTTCAATGTCAACCCTTTTCTCTTAAGTCAGGGCTCTCGGAGAAGAAGCAAGCCCCTTTAGTTTCAAGTTTTATAAGCAAACTTAGGTGCTAATAAAAAGTATATTTAAAAGAAGGAAAGAAATGGAAGCAATAGAATTGCATACTTTTGTACTTATAATCTGGCTTCCAGTGCCACTTTTTCCTTATTAAATTGTAATAAGCTACAGGGAAAAAAAATTTGAGAGAATTCTCCTGAAAAGGGATTATTTATTACTTGGCTTTTCTGCTTCATGCTACTTTCATAGTTTTCATTTTCAGCTGAGCTTTAGTTTTTTATGAAGTGATGTTAACTGTCAATTAAAAAAATGTTTGACTGCAAACTCAGATTAAATTTACAGACTAAATAAGTATTTCCTTTCTGAGGAGAGGAGAATCAAGAAAGGTGGCTAGTGCAAAACCCATTGATAAATGCTCCTGAAACTGCTACAAATAAAATCATTAAATGAAGTAATTAGTGAAAATGGATCCAAATTTGCTTAAGATGAATAAAATGTTCTTTACTCTAAAATGTAAACTTAAAACAAAAATTTAATCTAAAATTACATTAAATCAAGAAATAAGGTTATGGAAAAAATATTATAATGTTTAGGCTTTGATAACCTCTGAATGGTGGCTCAATTTTTAAAGTTACATATAAATGTACTTAGGGTATTTAGGTACCTCTTGAGGTATCTGCCATTCTACCAATTGCATCTTAAACTTTTAATAACTAGGAGACAATTTCTCTTCCAGCAAATAATCCAAAATAATTGTTGAACTTAATGTGTGAGACATCTTACTTTGCTAAAATCTGATGGGCTAATACTATTAACATCAAGTTTATAGACATTCAGAATTGTTATGTGTAAAGCACATGTAAGACATGTGGGATTCCAACAGAAGACCATGCATTCATACACAAGATATAAAAAAAAAAAAGATAAATAAAAACACTCAATTTGATGAAGAAAAAACTTGCTGTGTCATCATCATTATAATGTTTAAGTCACTGAACCAAGTTTTTGCCTTATTCCAGGGGTTTCCTTGGGCATACCTTTCAATTAAAAAGTGTTTGAATAATCATTTAATAGCTGATTTTTAATAATGTGGTAATTTACCAATAACATAAAATTTACTATTCTAGCCATGTTTAAGTGTCTAGTTCTACAGCATTAGCACATCTATAGAATATCACCCACAGTTGTCTTTAGAACTTTCCATGGCCTTAAACCCATGAAACAACTCCCCATTTCAATCTTAGCCCAATCCTTAGTAACCTCTATACTCTGTAATGGCTCGTGAATTCAGCTGTTCCAGGTACCTCAGATAAGTGCACTTCTACAGGATCTATCCATTCATATCTTGCTTATCATGCTTAGCTATGTCCATTTAGCATTTAAATCGTAATTATCCAATTTATATGTGAAAAAATAAGGAAAACATACATATAAACCAGAAAATAGACAGGGAACACCATTTCCAACAGAAAGCATAAGCATCACGGACTACCCACTCACCTTCTCAAAAATAAATTTTGCTTGCTAAACAAGAAAATTCACCTCTCAGCATCCTTTCTCCCTTCAGCAGCTCTGACTTCAAAATTGATCCGGACAAGCCATGCTCTGGCCTTCCTCTACTTCTTGACTGGAAAAGAAAGTTATGCCAGCTATCCTAAGCAACCCTTTGCGGTACCACACACCTGTTCAGACAACGGGGTCAGTTAAACAAGCAAAATAACAGCTGAGAAAGCCAGGTCAGCCACCCTAGGATCTGAAGACATTGACAGAACCAGTTCCCCTTCTCTGCCTTCTTGATGTGAAAATAGCCCTTGAAGTAACATGATTCCTTCCCTTCCTGTTTGAAGAGACAGTGAAAGCCCTCCTGCTGGGAGTCCACTCTCTATGTCTGGGGAAGAGGCGGCCTCAATTCTCCAGTTTAGTCCTAAACCCAGATCTACAGGAAAAGAAGAGCCTTCCCACTGTGTGTATGTTTGTTTAAGAAGCTGGTCTAACTCAGAGTAAACCATTAACAAGGACCGTATTACATGTCACATTTTCTTGTTGCCATGCTTTTGACTCCCAAGTATGATTACAGAGACTTTGTGGCTGTCTCATCTTTTCCAAGGGTCTCTTATTTGGAGTCCAAACACTTTGAATACAAATGGAACAGATAACATTTGTGGCCTAGTAATGAGAGAAACCTGACTACAATAGAAAGACTCATTAAAAAAGACCTCGATATAACATTAGAAGGGCTGGAATGATAGTACAGTGAGCCGGGCACTTGCCTTGCCCACAGCTGGCCCGGGTTTGATCCCCCTGACCACATATGGTTGTTTGAGTTGGCTAGGGGTGATCCCTGACCACAGAGCCAAGAGCAAGCCCTGATCACAACCAGGTCTGCCCCCCAAACAAAACAGAGACAGAAACAAAACCAAAAAAATTATAACATGACTGGCGGAGAGAAAAAGTCAACCAGTGAGGTATAAAGATTTTTGAATGTGCCTCTTCCCAATGTAATTTTATCATTCCTCCCCCCCACTATAACATCTCACTAGATTATAAGTACAAGAAACATACAACTCTTTAAAATTGAAGTATATGACTTTTTAATAAAAGTTTTCCTTATTTTTAACTTTTGAATGGTGTTTCTCACAGTTCCTTAAGGGTGGACATACTGGCTTGCTTTACACTTTAAGGAAAGAAAAAAGAAAAACAAATGGCTAAATGTACTGAAGTACCAACATATAAGATGCATCTAATGTCTGACTTTGCAAGACACCTGGCACACTGGCAAGCACATATAGAGCCTCTGCAGAGTGTAATTTTATCTTGGTAATTAGAATGGATCAAAGGAAAGAGGCCAGGAGACCTAGAAAGCTCACAGTTTGAGAATATGCGTGATTCTGAAATAATCTAATTTGGTTTTGCAAAAAAAAAAAATTATAAAAACCCACAATAATTTGTACTTTAAAGGACTTTAACAAACTGGCTAAACACACACACACACACACACACACACACACACACTTCTTTTGTAAGAGAATTCTCTTTGGGTTTTCATTTGGATTTTAGTTAATGTTTTTCTTATGCACTCTTTTTTTTTTTTGCTTTTTTGGGTCACACTCGGCAATGCTCAGGGGTTACTACAGGCTTTGGACTGAGGAATTACTCCTGGCAGTGCGTGGGGGACCATATGGGATGCTGGGAATCAAACCTGGGTCAGCCGCGTGCAAGGCAAACGCCCTAACCCACTGTGCTATCGCTCCAGCCCCTCTTATGCACTCTTAACTATAGATTTCTGTAAGGAAAATTACAGAGACACAGCACAAGGCAAGGGTATGAAAGTGTGTGTCTTATAACTCTGCTCACTCAGTGGAAAGAATGTGACTACAGGTGTGATTCAGAGCACTAGGCCAGATGCAGGGCACCAGCTTCCAGGCTGGCATGATGTGTGCAGACACGGGTGTTCTGGGCAGGACATGAAGATGCCACAAAAGCAAAACAGGAGAGGTAAGAGTGAGGAAAGAGGGGTGAGGGAGGCGTCATCTTGAAGAGTTGCCAAGATAAACCGTGGGGGCTGGCAGTACTAGAGAGGGATTCCAGCATCCAGGAAGGAAGGATAGGAAGGCAAGAATAAGAATCCAGGTCTTTTTGTCTCTGTAGAGGCTGAATCTGAGCTGAAGACTTCCTTAAGAACTGTGAGTGCCTCTCTGGCTCAGGGAAGTGAAGGGAACTCTGTGTGTGTGTGTGTGTGTGTGTGTGTGTGTGTGTGTGTGTGTGTGTGTGTGTGTGTGTGTGTGTGTGTGTGTGTGGTGTTAACATTAAAGGGACGCATGACAAAGCATTCGTATAGAAACAGATGTGCAAATATAGAAATAGGTGCGTAAGATTAGGTCAGCCACTTAAGGGTGGTGGGTAGAGAAGATTATAGTTGTTAGAACTTGTTCAATTACTTTCTATAGAAATGGGAATGGGAGCACAGGTAGCTGTAAGTAGTTTGTTTTCTAGAATCAGTCTCTTTACAGCTTACCCTTCTGCTCATGGGTCTCCAAAAGTCTGAATATAAAAGTAGAAAGCCTTCGGCAGATGAGAGAGCTCAACTGGCTGGAACATAAGCTTTAATTGCAGGAGGCCAGAGTTAAACCCTAAGTCTAAAACAAATTAGAAAACCTCTCCTACCTCCAGCCATACTAACACAAATTAGAAAGCATTCCCCTGAAATTTAGAGAGAAGAAATCCAAAATATTAAGGAATGGAAATAGTTAAGTCTGAAGCAAGACTGAAATAACAAGGAAAAAGAGAAAAGCCTTCTCCTACCTTTCTGGCCTTCAGCATTCCATAAAACACATTTCTCTTCTGATAAGACCCTGTGCTGACCAGGCAACCACACTTTACTGCGGCTTCCTAACTGAACTAAGTTGCCTTTTTCAAGGATATCACTGCAACCAGAAGAGCCATAAAATTGTGAAATTGTGAGAAAAGGGGGCTAAGTCAAACAGAGGCTTGGCTTAGCCTGATCTGCACAGGTGTGGACAGAGCTGAGCCGCTGATGCCGTGACATGCTGTGTGGTCAGTTCTGTACACGGAGTTCAACCTCTTCCAGTCAGAAAAGTGGTATTGGAGAGTTGGGCGGCACATGCCATCAGCAGTCGGGAAAAGGGAAAGGAAACCCCTCGAGTTCTAGTAGTCACTCGTACTAAATAGCATATAAATACAGGTACAGAACTCATTTGCTATTTTTAATCACTGCAGTTTAGAATTTTGGGCATTAAGTTGTTCAACAAGTGCCAAATTTGGGGCTGGAGAGACTTCTGTCAGGGGTCAAGGCTTATGCTTTGGATGTGGCCCACCCTTGTTCTATCCCTGGCAGTACATGGTCCCCTGATGATAAGTAGGTACAACCCCGGATACCCCTAGAGCAGTATCTGGTGAGGCCATCAGGTCTCTGAGCATTGCCTCTGTGTCCAGGACTCAGAAGATCTCATCCCCCAGTTCTCACATTGAACCACCATCCTGGCCAGCTGAGAACTACCAGAAGGGACCACCCTCCTAAACTGACACCCGCCCCCCCCCCCACTTTTAAAAATGAAGTGTCGGGGCTGGAGTGATAGCACAGCAGGTAGGGCGTTTGCCTTGCACGCGGCTGACCCAGGTTCGATTCCCAGCATCCCATATGGTCCCCCAGCACTACCAGGAGTAATTCCTGAGTGCAGAGCCAGGAATAACCCCTGTGCACTGTTGGGTGTAACCCAAAAAGCAAAAAAAAAATAAATAAAGTGTCAAATATGAAGTTCTTTTACGATTGAAATAAAAAGCCTGTTCTCTTCTACTTTGAATTTATTTATGAAAATGCCCTTGTCTTTTAAAATGATGCAGTTCTCAAAGGCTGGCCTGTATTTCAGTTTTGAGGAAATCAGGTATCCAAGAGTCTGGGACTCGCCTCATGTGGCTAACAGCTAAAATGAACAAGAATTCAGGCCTCTCAACTCCTAGCCCTTACTATGACACTTACCAACATGGTTTTCTTTTTTAATCTTTACATTTTGAGCTAAGTTTCTTGTAATTCTCATTCCTTTGGTACAATCATTATCAAATAATAGAGCAAAATACACTTCTGAAGATAAGGAAAACAAACAGAAGAAGATAGTTAGCTGGTGATTCTGACATTTTCCACTTGGAGGGCCCTCACTAACTTATATCCCAGGTCCTCATATGATTATAGTTAAGTCACACAGCACAAACACAGGATAGGCAATTTCCAATATTTCTTTTAATCCAACTAGCATACGTCTGTCTCTCTACTGCCCTTCCTACCAAGGACTCTTAAATGTTTGAGACCTTTTAAAAGACAGACTATGCCAGGGTCAGGGATGTAACTCAGCAGTAAAGCCCTTTCCTTGCCTGTGTGAGATCATGCATTTCATTTCCAGAAGTGAAAATAAAAAGTACTATGTCATTGAAATTTAAATGAACGACTTCTCTCCTGGTACTTACAAAGTAAAGAACTGGCATATACTTAAATCTGCTAGCAGGACCCCCTGCACACTACATGTCCTACTTTGATTTAAAGACACATGAAGATTCTTCTCTCACATCCACAAGTTGTTCTTTTTAACCTTCCCCAGTCTTTCTGAAATAGATTCCAGTGAAGAAATCAAATAGACAGAGTGTGCCTGAGCACAGGCAGGCCTAGGACACTAGGTCCTGTGCACTTATTCATTTGTTGCCCAAACCGGGAGAGATCCTAAAAGTCACTTTATGTGGAGATCATCAATCTCTGAAGTGAGTTGATTTTCAGAGTTCAAAATCAAAATGCCAAAGACCTATCCTGGTCTTGCCTGGAACTTCCGAGTAATTGTTATGAAAAGGAATGGTATTTCCCCTGTGTGAGGAAGAATGTTCTCTCAGGATACAGTTAGAAGCTTAGAGCAATGTTTACCCCTGACTACACTTGATCCTCATTTTTCCCTTTAATTTGGCTAGCACCAGAGTCTCTCCCGCCCTGGATGAAATACTCACTGTTGCACTCAGGCAGCTTGAACTTCTCCTGGGATCTCAGAAAGGGCTTCCCCTGGCCAGGGCTCTCCAGGTGCTCCCAAGGCTGAGCGTCAGCTGGGCAGATGCCACTCGCTGCTCTCCGGCCCCAGAAAGTGGATCTGCACGGGAGGCCCGTCTCAATAGCCCTATCCGAACGATCACATGACATGGCCTTTGTCTCTTTCCTGCCAGTATGTCAGTGGTCATGGCCAAAGACGGTGACCCGGGATTGCCAGGGGATGAAAAATGCCTCATCTGTACTCGAGCTGTCAAAGGGGCAGACGCACAGCCTCTTGCACGGCCTTCCATCACAGCCCAGGGAGGACCTGCCCCTCCGGCTGAAGGGCTCCAAACGCCCGGGAACTAGAGACTCCGGAAACCAGATCTCTGGCTAGAGCCCACTGTCCCGTAGTCTACAGAAAATGAAAGACAGGTGGCTTTGATCACCTTGGAGACCAACCACCTCCCTCTCCCGAAAGCCAACCCACCTTGGCGGTGCCTGCCTCCCCTCCCCCTCCCCAAGAGTCCCAACCCCCGCCACTCAGGCTTGAGTATCAGCTAATCAGTTTGATCTGACAGATTTTAATTACATTAATTAGGGCTTCTCTGAATAGGCCCGATTAGCCTCCTACCAAAGGATGTGAGTGTGTGTTTTCTTCTCCAAAGCTGCTCTGCTAGGATCAGGACTAATGCTTTCCTCTCCTAACACCGGTTAATTTTGTGTCCGTGTGTGGTTCAAGATAACAAATCAGACATTTGCAAGCTCTAGTGGCAGAGTGGGCTTTAGAATAAGACACCTCGGAGGAGCTGGTTTAGGCTTTTCTAGGACCTTGTGAGTCTTCTTGGTAGGGGCTAAGAGATTGCTATTTAGGACCTTTTTTCTAGAATATAAACATTGGTTTTGTTTAGCCGTTGCCTAGTAAACACTGCGTTAAGCTTTAAAAATCCAACTTCTTGGGAAGGAGAGCTAGCTCAAGGGCCTGAGTACATTCAAGACAGGTTTTGCCTGTGAGAGGCCCGGGGTTCAATCACGGCATGGCCCTTAGGAACCGGCAAGAGGCCCTGGGCACCCAGCTGGGAGATGCCTTCAGCATTCTTGAGAGTAGCCCTAAAAACAAAACCAAAAATTCAACTTCTTTTAATTCATCCCATGCACCCTCCTCAGAATGAAACGTCTCTCTGTATTATTTTGTCCATCACGTTTTAAGATAGTCACACACACACAAAAAAAAGCCAGGGAGATGTAACCTTTGTTCCTCCCTTGTCTCTTGGAATAAAAATACCTTGAATGTCAACAAAGTACTTCGTAACTCCTCTCAGCCACTCATAAAATAGAACAACATCGATTTCTCAGAACACAGCACAAAAGATTAGCAGGACACATATATTTAGTCTTGTTGAGCATCTGTACTATAATTATTGCTTTAAAATATGCTGTTTTGAATAAGCCACAATAAATGAGGGCATAGTACCAGATAACCAGGAAGAAAATCTACCAAACTAAATAAAGTCTGTTTGCTTTTTCTAAATAGCCTAATATGAAACTAATTTTTTTAACCACATATCTTAAGGAAAGCAGTAAAAGCATGGACTTGCGACCCTAATCCAAGTGTTGAATCCTATTGCCTGACACCCCTATCTCCCTTCTGCAACTTGTGCAATCACCACTTCCCTGGGGATTAAGCTGCTATTCTCACCCGAGCAATGTCTTAATTATGATAGAGTCTGTCTAGAACAGTTCCTGAAGCAGTTGGAACCTTGGCAAGACAGTGGAGAAAACACATTCTCTGAAAACGAATGTGGTCTTACCAGAAAGACAAAGTAAAAGGTTTTTTAATTTAAAAATAAATTCAATTTAAAAATAGTCTAATGTCATATTTTTAATTTGCCAAGTAGCCAATTCTTGTCTGTAAGGGTTAACTTGGATTTAATATTTCTAGCCAGTTGATTTCCAGTCACTCGGAAGTGAAAGTTTCTAAATTGCTTATAGGAATTCACCATTTTTTCTGTTTGTGAGGCCAAAAAAACATCAGATAATATTCTTTGCCTCTTTGTGACCACCCAGTTCTCTCTGGAAATCAATAATCTTGATTCTTGGACTTCCTCCTACCTCTGTGTCAGGGATTATTCCTGAGAGATCAGGGGGACCATATGGTACCGGGGATAGACCCTGGGTTAGGCTTGTGCAAGCATTAACAGACAACAAAATAGAACAACAACAACAACAACAGCAACATAACCACACACTATAATTGAGAGCAATATTTTGCCCAATATTCAATTTGCTGCTTAATATAACAACAACTTAAAAATTTTCTAAAGAGTTTTAGGGAGATATAGCGAGAGTCTTGTCTGAACTCATAACCTGCTAGCAACAGAATTTGGTAGACAGAAAGACTAGAAAAAAGACAACCAAAAGTGAGAGAAGAACAAAAGGGGGAAAAAGTAGCTGGTAGGATAAAAAAAAGTATTTATACTTTTGATTCCAAATTAATGGATAACTATAAAATGGATAGCAATGTAAAAAAGTATAGACATAGACTCAGAAGTGAAGTGAGGTTTATAAATCGCTTATAGGAATTCACCATTTTTTCTGTTTGTGAGGACAAAAAAAATCAGAGAATGTTCTTTGCGTGTTTGTGTGTTTAAGGGAGAGTGTTGAGAAGAGGAAAGGGAGGGAGAAAGGGAGTATGGATTAAGCACAAAACCAACACAGAAGGAACTGTAAGAAAATGCCTTTCTGTGGATGTTAAAGTCCTCCAGGATAAAAATAAGAGGATCCCAGTATGTTTCATTAAGTTAAGATATTCTGATGATCACTAATCTCAATGCCACTTATAGCTAATTTGGTTTAAAATATTAGAATGTGAATGCGAGCTCTACAAATTTTCATAATCGCTAGTCTATGTGTTATTAGGGAATAAGAGCTCTTATTCGTTAAAGATGTCAGTCAATAATTACTTATTAGTTCCTACTAGGTACCAGGCACTGTGGCATGGGTGAAGAGCATATAGTATAAAGCAAACTTGACATGATTCTCATGTGCAATGGAACTTAACTCATTGAGAGAGACTTACATTGAACAAATAGACACAAAAATACAATTAGCAACTATGGAAAATAATTTTTGAGGTGATTGTTTTGGAGTCATACCCAGAGATGCCTGGATCTTACTCTTGGCACTATACTCAAGGATCATTTCTGTTGGTGCTCAGGAACCAGTCGGTGTTAGGGATTGAATCAGGGTCAGTCACATGCAAGGCAAGCACCTTATCCTTTATACTATTGCTCCAACGTAGGGAAGAAATAGTTTTTGTTTGTTTGTTTGTTTTTAAATAAGAGTAACCATGGAAATAGCTCAATGGGCAGGAGGGCATGCTTGGTTGGCATGCAGTAGCCCAGGTTTGATTCTTACCTCCACACAATTACTGAGAACAGCCTGAAGGGGCTCCCAAGCACCACTGGGTGGGTCTCCACCCTCAAAACAAGGGCTCTGTGAAAAAGAAGAATGAAAGAAAGAAAGGGAAAAGGTATCAGGATGGTGTGCCAGGGATCAAACCCAGGTAAACTGTGTGCAAGGCAATTGCCCTACCCACTATACTATCTCTCCAGCCCCAAAAGACACAAATCAAAATAGCACTGTAGCACTGTCGTCCCGTTGTTCATCAATTTGCTCAACCGGGCACCAGTAATGTCTCCACTGTGAGACATTACTATTTTTGGCATATCGAATACGCCACGGGTAGCTTGCCAGGCTCTGCCGTGAGGGCGAATACTCTTGGTAGCTTGCTGGGCTCTCTGAGAGGGATGGAGGAATCAAACCTGGGTCGGCCGCATATTATTGCTGTGCTATTGCTCCAGTCAAAATCAAAATAATGGAAATAAAAATCATAATAAGTAGCAGTCCTGTAAAGCAATGACTTTTTCCTTAATTATTTTAAATAAGTGTGCCTTAGATTTTTTACACTTTGGAATCTTTCTCAACTAACCTATTTCTTTCTGGTGAGAACTAACTGTGAGAAGGTGAAACTATCATTATTAGGGATAGGGTTTGAGAAAGATGTTATATTCTCTGAAAATACACTCTCAAATGAATAATGGAAATGTAAAACAATAGGGAGACATCTAGTAACAGTAATAATAGTGATGACAGACCCAAGACCTGATGGGGAGAAGAGATGAAATTAAACAGAAGAAATATTCTTGGACAGGAGATCACTCAACTGTATAGCATTGGGCTTGCATGTATGTGCAAGGTCCTAGATTTAAGACATACTTTTCTTTTAATGCATTAAGCAGAAATATATATTTCTATGAAAGTCAAATTAAAGTAGATTGTTATCTTCTACTTTATCTTCTACAATGGATTGCAGTATTCCTACAGACCTTGTCTTTTCATCAAAACCCAAATAGAGTATAACAAAGGGGCTGGGCAGGCCTAAAGAGTGGACAGGTTTTGGGTTCTGCCTGAATGAAGGAGAGAACTGAATGGAGGGGCTAGAGAGACGGTATTAAGGATAAGGCACTTTCCTTGCACGTGACAGACTCAGATTTGATCCCTAGCACCACACATGGTCCCCTGAGCACCTCCAGGAGTAAACCCTGCACACCACCAGATTTGACCGAGAGAGAGAGAGAGAGAGAGAAAGAAAGAGAGAGAGAGAGAGAGAGAGAGAGAGAGAGAGAGAGAGAAGAGAGAGAGAGAGAGAGAGAGAGAGAAAGAGAGAGAGAAAGAGAGAGAGAGAGAAGACATGAACGGCGAGCATTGGGAAAAATTAAGGTGGAAGACCTTAAAGGCCCCAAACAGGATCCAGGCATCACCCCATCCTATCATCCCTTCACACCCCCGACCCCACCCCCAAAGGACTCAGTCTGAAGGTCTACCTTGGGCCTTTCTTCTAGTCACAGAGCTGAACAGGTGAGCTGAAATATTTTTATCTAAGGCAAGATAAATGCTTGACTTTGCAGCCAGGAAGTCATGGGCAAGAAATACTTTCATTTTCTTCATTTTGCAGAGAAGGAAAATGAGGCTGGGAGTGGCCGAATCACTTGCCAAAGATCTAGAAGTTGAGGCCTGGTGCTTCAGAAATTGAATCCCTGCAGTTAAACCTCAGACTTCGTGCCAATGCCACCTTTCTTAGAATGTTGTGATGTTCGAATTAACAATAGAATTTTTTTTAGCTTAGAGGCCCCTGAGGAAACTCTGCGGAGGCACATATGGGATGGTCTCAGTAGTTTCCAGAAGACTCGAGTAAGAAAATGCGTGTGCTTTGTGATTGCTCTGGATGGGAGATGTGTGCTGAAAGTAGGAAAGACATCAGACATGATGGGCTCTCAGTATCTGTATTGCAAACATTAATGCAGAGAGAGACAGAGAGAGAGACAGAGAGAGAGGGAGGGAGGGAGGGAGGGAGGGAGGGAGGGAGAAAGGGGTGAGAGAGAGACAGAGTGAGAGAGAGAGGGAGAGAGGGGGAGAGAGAGGAGAGAGAGAAAAAGAGGGGAGGAGAGAGGGGAGGGAAAAGTGCCTGCCAGAGAGTCAGGCTTGGGGGTGGCAGGAGGGATAAGAGGGAAATTGGTGATGGGAAATGTACACTGGTGGAGAGATGGGTATAGAACATTGTATGACTGAAACTCGATCATTGAAAGCTTTGTAACTACCTCATGGTGACTCAATTAAAAACTATGAATGAAAAAATAGAAAAGAAAAGAAAAGAAAAAAAAGAATTTTTTTAGCTTAATAAAATGCAAGTTAATAAACTATCTAGTTATCTACTATCATCTATCTATCTATCTATCTATCTATCATCTATCTATCTATCTATCATCTATCTATCTATTTTAAAGATACCCTTCTCATGTAAGCCAGTCAGGTACGTATTCAGAAAACACCTGAGCCAGGAGAATACAGGTTTGAACTAGAAAGTGTGCTTTCTTCAGAGAATTTGCAGGCTCCTGCAGAAAGAATTTTTAACAGACAAGAAAGAACAGAAACTAGGAGTCTAGTGTTTAGGCAAACTCCATCCAAGCCCCTTCAATCCTTTTGTTCAAGGCGAAATACACCCTCCTCTATTAGCAGCTTCAATGTGGATGGAGTCTGTGCCTGTACCTGTGTGTGTGAGCAGTGTGTACACATGTATTTGCTTTAATCACACCACACTTCTCATTGATACTGGTTGGAAGATCCTAGAAAGATGGGGAGAAACAAATCACTTTAACTGGTCATGATCTGCCACCTCAGGAAACTTGCTAGATGCTCTGATTTCTTCATTAATGTTAAGAAAAGGAGAGTAATGGGCTCCAGCCATTAAGTGCCTTGCAGATCAAGAAAGAGTTAAACAGATGATAATTCTGTGTTTAGCTGGGTTTCAAACATTGGGCTGCATAATCATTCCTTCCTGGCCATGGACTGCCCAGATACACAGGGAATATTTGGAAAGCTTGGTCTTGGGGTGGGTAGAGAAAGAGGGTTTCTAGAGACATGAGGGGAGAGAAAGAGGGGAGTAGAGTCTAGATTTCCCAAGCAAACCATACTAGGAAATGGAAACATTTCTTAATTGCCATTTGGAAAATAAGTTAAACACAAGATAAACTGATTAAGGCAGGATGCCAGTAAGAAATTTTTTTTTCTAATATTCTATGGCAATAGATATGTAATTAACCCATTTGGTACTATTGCTTTTCAAAATTGCTTATTTTAATTTTTATGTAACATTTTAATCATGTTTTGTAAAACACTAGGTGGTAAAATCACACATATGAATTTAATGATAACAAAAGAAAGCAAATACCAAGGCCTATACTTGAATCTTTATAAATAAAGGCAGTAATGGACCTGGAGATATAGTGCAGTGAGTAGGGCACTTTCTTTGCACACCACTGACACAAGAGCCCATGGAAAAGATCTGAAAGTTGAGGCTGGTGCTTCGGAAATCAAATTCCTGCAGTTAAACTTCAGACTTGATGCTAATGCCACCTTTCTTAGAATGTTGTGATGTTTGGGGGAATATAGAAATGAAAAAAGTGCTTACTTACAGGGAATGGTGGAATACAGTGTGATACAGGCCTGCAAGGCACAAAGTGAATAAAAAAAGTTGAACCCAGAATTGTGGCCTGAAGGATTTCCAATCATCCATTTATTGAAAGAAGCAAGATATTTAATCTAATTTAATCCCTGGCACCACAGATGGTTCCCCTGAACTGGCCAGGAGTGCAGAGCCAGGAATAAGTCTTGAGCACTGCCAGGTGTGGCCTCAAAACAAAAACCAATACACAAAACAAAAAATTCAGCAAATAAGACTGTAAAAAGAAAAATATAGCTCTAGTTATTTCCTAAAATGAGTGGATATACAAATATAATTTGTCTTATAAGTTGGCACAGTGTTTCAGAAATACTTAAGAGTATCCAAAATAATATCAATTGATAATTCATCTTTCTATAATCAATGTACTGATAATACAGAAACTTATAAAACTGTAACAGGAATTAATTATCTCTTAGGTGAAAAAAAACTCAATGTAAGCTTTAATAAATTCAAGAGACAAATATAATCTTATATTTCTTTAAAATTTTTAAATTTTTTTAATGATGCTGGACCCACCATTCCAGCAGTGAGTCCCATCAGGGACATTAAGGATGACTTGTAAAAATGCATCTGTGATGTTTGTGATTGAACCTAGGGTCTCCCAAACATAGGCATATGCTTTACCATTTGAGCCACATCACTGGCCATACTTTCTATTCTTGATATAATTATATTCATTTCAGAGCCAAAGAGAAAGGATAAGGCACTTGACTTGCACAAGTCAACCCCAGTTCAATCTCCAGAACCTTACATGATCTCCTAGTATACCTAGGGGTGACCCCTGAGCAAGAGCCAAGAGTCATGGCCAGATATGGCCCACCCCTCTCTTTCTTTTCCCCAGTTTAATCTTCATGTTAATCATAAAGAAAATGATAAGAGTATGCCAAAATGCGGCCAACCCAGGTTCAATTCCTCCATTCCTCTCTGAGAGCCCGGCAAGCTACCAAGAGTATCTCACCCTCACGGCAGAGCCTGGCAAGCTCCCCGTGGTGTATTCGATATGCCAAAAAACAGTAACAACAAGTCTCACAATGGAGACATTACTGGTGCCCGCTCAAGCAAATCAATGAACAATGGGACGACAGTGATACAGTGACACTGAGGCCTAAATGAATAAAAATTAAAATATTTTATAGTAAAATAAAAACTAAACACAAAAGTAGACAGTAATGTCAGAAATAAGAGATCAAAAAACTATAAAGCACAAAGGAAAAAGGTAGCAAAACATGGGCAAATCCACTCTGATATGTATTTACTTTAAATGTAGAGGGAGTAAGCTTGAATAAAAATAGGGAGATTGAACTAAAAAAGGTGTAGTTCATAACACCCAAAAAGAGAGAGGACAAAGGGGAATGCCCTGCCACAGAGGCAGGGTAGGGTGGTGGGGGATGGGGTGGGGGCGGTAAGAGGGATACTGGGATCATTGGTGGAGGTGAATGGGCACTGGTGGAGGGATGGGTAAACGATCACTGTATGAATAAAATGCAAACACAAAAGTTCATAAGTTTGTAACTGTACATCACAGTGATTCTCTAATAAAAAATTTTAAAAAAAGATGTAGTTCAATTGTGTGTTATCTACAAATTCTATTTAGAACCAAATTCTAAATTCTATTTAGAACCAAAGATGCATATAGGCTGAAAGTCAAAAGAATGAAAAATAATGTTCCATTTAAGTAGAAACAAAAAGAGAACAGAGATGGTTAAATATAATTCCAGACAAAATAGACTTAAAATTTACAAAAAGATTTTAAAGACAATGAAGGGCATTATATATTAATAAATATTCAATATAGGAAGCAATGTGACAGTAACAAATAATTGTACCATCCACATATATTAAACAAAGATGGATAGATTTGGACCAAGGAGGTAGCTTAGTGATAACAAACTTGCTTTGCATGTGAGAGTCCCTCGGATTCTTCAGGGGGCCCAGAAACAAACACACACACACACACAAACACACACATGCACACACATGCACACACATGCACACACAATTGAAGGAGAAATGGACAGTTCTATAATTGTTGATCAGTTCAATGTTTCACTCTCAACAGAGTAGAGAATAGCCACACAGAAGGTAAAAAAGGAAAGAGAATTTGAACACGATAAATGAACATATCTAAGAGACATACACAGAACATTCTACCTGACAAAAAAACGCATATTTTTCTCAGCACATGTGAAATATTCTACTGGCTAGAACCTGTTAGGTTACAAATCAAATCTCAATAGATTTTAAAAAGCAGATAGAGTAAGGACTGAAGAGATAGTATAGCAAGTAGGACACTTGCCTTGCAGCTGTCACAGGTTCAATTCCAGGCACCACATATGGTCCCCTGAGCCCACCAGAAGTGATTCCTGAGCATAAGGCCAGGAGGAAGCCCTAGAGCACTGCCGGGTGTGACCCAGAAACGAAAAAAAGCAAAAAGAGAAAAAGAAAAGTCAATACAATACAATGTTTCTTTTCTAACCATAACAGGATAAGGCTAGCAGAGGAAAGGAAATAATAAAGATTAAGCCAGAGATAAAGCAAAAAATTTAAAAAGTGAAGAAAGCCAATGAAACCAAAAGTTGCTTTCTCAAAAAAGATGAACAAAATTGACTAAAACGACTCAGATAATAAAAATAAGAAATGAAAGTGGGAGCAATACTATCATTCCTAGACCAATGTAAAGAATTATAAAAGAAGTATGAACATGTATGCATGAATAAAATTTTAAAAACCTAGATAGCTCATACAAAATCCTAGAAATACAAAACCTATCAAGGCTGATGCACAAAATAAAAATTCTGAGTGTACCTATAGATAGTAAAGAATTGAACCAATAATTTTTTAAAAATCTCCTGACAAGAAAACCTGTGAGCCTGATGGCTTCACTGGTGAATTCTGCCAAATATTTATTTGGTTTTTGTTTTGATTGCTTTGTTTTGGGGCCACACCTGGCTATACTCAGGAACTGCTCCTGGGTCTGTGCTCAGGGATCATTCCTATAGTGCTCAGGGAGCCATATTAAATGCCAGGAGTCGAACTGGGATCAGCCACCATACAGGTCACGCCAGGAAAATGCCTTAAAGCCTGTATAATCTCTTTGGTTCTCTGCCAAACATTTAAAGCCAACTAGTGACAATCCTTCCCCAGCATTTCCCAGGAATTGAAGAGGAGGGAACGCATTCTAAATAATTCTATGTGGTCAACATTACCTTGATAATAAAGCCACAAAAGTACACTACAAGAAAAGTCAAGACCAATATTCTTTTGAGCATTGATGTAAAACTCCTCAACAAAATAGTAGCAAAATGCATCAGGAAAACAGAAGAAAAGATTACATAACATAATCAAGTGAGACTTTTTTTTTGGTGTTGGGAATGGAACCAAGGGTTTCTCATATTCATAATGCACTCATTAACAACCTATAGGAGCCACTTCACTTGCCTTTTGAAAAACTCATTATAAGAGCTTTAAAAATCAACCTGTGACTATCACTGATTATATTCATAAATTAATATATGTCAATTTATATTTCCAATTGTGAGTAATTAGTATTTAATTGGTTATTCAACTCTAGGACCCAAGTGTTTTCAGATGGAGAATAAATAATATATAGAAAACTATAGACCCTGAGACATGGAAAGTTAACAAGATGAGCTTTACCATTACATTGCTTCCTACCTCAGGCACCTTCCAGATACTGTCACTGTCACTGTCACCCGTTGCTCATCTATTTGCTTGAGTGGTCACCAGTAATGTCTCCACTGTGAGACTTGTTGTTACTGTTTTTGGCATATTGAATATGCCATGGATAGCTTGCCAGGCTCTGCTGTGTGGGCGGGGATACTCTAGGTAGCTTGCCGGGCTCTCCGAGAGGTGCGGAGGAATCCAACCCAGGTCGGCTGCATGCAAGGCAAAAGCCAGAAACAAAAGGAAATTCAAGAAGATAACTGCCATATATCCTGCCAGATCAAAAGAACAAGATGACAAAAGAAGTTGGAATTTGTATGGCAAAGAACCAAATAGAAAGGGGTGATGCAGAGAAAGAGCTGAAGAAATCCATACTAGAGTCCCCTGAGTCTCTAGCTAGAATGTGCTTAGTATTTTAAAGATTAAATTCCATAAGTCCAGAAATAATTTCCATAATTCCATAATACCAGGGATCTATAAATAGAAGAATGTCTGTCAAGAGCTGAGGAAATGACAGACTACTTCACAACAATATAAAGAAAGGGACTCTTGATAATGAAGTAAGATGGGTGAGTCTCAAAACGATGCTGAGGGGAAAAGGCCAAAACAAAACAAAAGAGAACAAAAAACCTAGTCCATGGTGCATGATTTCATTTATATAAAATTCTAGAAAAGCAATTTAATTTAGAGTGACTAGGTCACTGTTTGTCTGAGTGGACACAGAAAAACAAAAAGATTCATAGATTACTGAGAGGTACAAGGAAAGTTTTATAGAGGAGACTGATGGAATGTTTATTATTGTGATTGTAGGGATGATTTCATAAGTGTCTGTAAATGTCAAAACTTATTAAATTGAACCCTTTAAATATGAATCATTTGGTTTAACTCAGTGATAGTTCATTACATTGGAAAAGTAAAATCAAACATTAATTATTTTTTCAACTTTACAGGATGATTTGAATACATTATTATATTAATACTTGTATTTCTGTACTGTTTTAGCATTCTATTACGTGAATCCAATTTATTTAACCAGACTCTTATTGGATATTCAAGTTGCTTTCAACTGTTCACATTGCAAACCACAGGCAACAGTAATTTAAATGAAAGGTCAAATATAATTCTCAGTTGCATTACATCAGTTAGAAAACTTCCCTCAGGAGACAAAGGTTCAGCATTAAAATTCTGTTCCATAGCCATGAACTTGGACTTAACCTTAGTCTTGCCTGCTGTGCTAAAAATACAGAAAACTGGACCACCAGACACTGGATCAGAGCAATATGAGGAAAAATAAACAGAAATTTAGTCCATGAGCAGAGAAAGAAGCAGATGCAAATAGAGGTTCAACTACATTATTTCTGAATGCAAAACTATGCTCAATTATTTTTAAAAGTAGAAAAAAAGAAAAAAATATTTGTTGCAGGTATTCAGTATGTGTTTTGGGGAAGAAGAGGAATGTTGAAAAGCAGTCCAAGAAAAATACTACTATCTCAGCTTGAGGAATGCTGAAAGCTGAGCTTGCATGGAGGAGAAAGTGAATTAAGTCGACAAATTCACTATTTTGCAAATCCAATCCCAGGGATGTATGTAGTCAGCTAGCAACCACTTTCAGTGTGGCCTTCAGCCAGCAATATGAGATAGAGAAGGGACAACATCTCAGCATAAGGAAATTTCACAATGGTTAAAAAGAGAGAAGAAAATACGCAATACTTTTCTATTCTCCAAATTGTGGTGGTGGTGGTGGGGGGAGTGTTGGGTTTGTTTTGTTGTTGTTCATTTAGAATGTATTCCCCAAAGGATGAAATCGAAACCACTAATTTAGAATAGAAAAAGCATACCTTCTTTAATACATCGCTGGAAGTCTTACATGAAAACGCCAAAGTCTACATAAACAATTCCATTCTGGTCCTCTCTCCATCCCCCACCACCTCTTTTTCATGCAGCCTGTACTTTACAACTCTTCCCTCTCCGCTGCCTCTCCTTCATGCCAAAGCTGTGCTTTGAAGTCTGCCCTCCCATTAGTGCTTTGGTGTAGGTATTCAGACTGATCACACAAGCCGAGCAGAACTCCCGGACCATCCACGTTCTGTCGTATACAGTTGTTTCATGTGGCCTGTGATTTACAGTCTTAATTAATGCTCAAAAGAAGAAGAGCACATCTTTGGTGGAGTTTTTCCCCCCTTCTTTCTACAAAACAGGACTCTAGGGGTTTCTGTGGACATTGTGCAGGATGGCTTTGCCAAATGGAATGAAGCACACTTAATACTTTTCCTTTATAACCTTTGCCATAAATCAGCTGGCACTCCGTTTGCACAAGTGCGGGGATGAGGCCCCTCCCCTCCCCCAGCACTTCCCGAATTTTAAACAAAGTGGGAATAAACTGAGGGTGAGCAGAGCCAGTGGGCCCAGTAAATCAGTTTAATGAGATCCAAAGAGATCACATAGGACATATTGTGGAAAAATTAGGTGGGTGGTGGGGAATCTGAATTTCAGCAATGTGGGGAGTGGGGAGGGGAGATGGAGAGGAAAGATGGGAATTGCGGTAGGCAGCGCTCAAATGCTGACACATGTCTTTGGTAAAAACAGCACATCTTACATTCTCTTTCCCATTTGCTGAAACTTATTGCTGTGACGCTTTCGGATTTAGCACTGTTTCCTGTCTGTGGTTTTGCCGTTCCATGTTTTCCCACAGATGGGGAGTTGTCTGTTAGCCTCTTCTTGGCCATGACTGTCTTGATCTGCTTGCATCATTCCTCTAAGGCCTCACTCTTGCAAATAACGCATCTTGTACGCACCCAGACCTCTGTGACTCTCCATCTAGGAAACATAGCTAAGGGCTAAACCAGGCAGGAAGTAAGAAACAAATTATTTGGGTATACCCATCTGGGACTGGACAGCCAGACTCCACTCAAAAGCTCAAGACTCCCTTCCTTTACTGTCACCAACAGCAGGAAATTTATGCTCCTCCCTCCCCTTCGCTGCATCAGAGAGACATATTGTTCCGTTTTCTGCCCTTTAAATCAAATACAAAGATAGGATTCCTCCTGTATTGAAAACTGTATTACAATGAAGAGAAAACGTGTCTAGTTATGTATTTCCTGTCGCTCACAAATAAATTTACACTCTTATCGGAGCCTCTGTTCATAGAGTTTCCCTATGTTATACAGAATTTGAGGGATGATTGTTGAAGGAAATAAAATCAAGCAAATATAAAAGAATGCCTTTGTCATGTTTCACTCACTTGGCGAAGCATATGAGATATCTTTCAAAACTTCTCAGTCCTCTATATCTGATCAACTTTTAGTCATTTTTATTGTTATTATTACTGTCTATGATCAAAGCCTAGAAAGATATGAGCTAAGTGTATTAACTATTTGGTGGCAAACTGCTCAAGCAATCTATTATTAATTCCTCAAAGAGTACTTATTTTGAGGGGCTAGAGCAATAGTACAGTGGATAGAGAGTTTGCCTTGCACACATCTGACCCAGGGTTCTATGCCTGGCATCCCACGTGGCTCTCAGAGCACAGAGGGATTCATTCCTGAGTGCAGAGCCAGGAGTAACCTCAGTGTACGTCCAAGTGTGGTTAAAAAGGCAAAGGAAAAAAAGAGTTTGATAGTTAGAAGATGTGTATTAATCTATATTATCACGACCTTAACACTTTAGGTATGGTAGTGAAAAGATCATTCTTTTTATCTTTTGTTAGTAGAGACATGAAAA
This sequence comes from Sorex araneus, assembly GCF_027595985.1. Taxonomy (NCBI): domain Eukaryota; kingdom Metazoa; phylum Chordata; class Mammalia; order Eulipotyphla; family Soricidae; genus Sorex; species Sorex araneus. The sequence goes on along the minus strand of NC_073305.1, from coordinate 132,184,050 downwards.
GCAACAGTACAACTATCTCCCCTCTCCCGTAAGTTGAACATGCTCAGCCGTCTCTTTCAGATTCTCACACTAAAAGGTTTCTTCTAGGACACAGATTTAAGAATTGCGTTTTCCCAGTCTTGAATTTGGAATTGAAATCCACTTTCAACGGAAAATCACTTTTAAAGAAGCAGCAAAGTTCCTTCACAGGCATCACTCTGGGTAATAAGTACAAATGAAATTTTTTAAGCTTAAGAAAAATGCCAGCTGACTAAACTCGAGGAATGTCAGTGAGCCGAGAGCTCTGCAGAGTTCTATGACAAACTCAGACCCCGGGTGCTTCTGGATTATTTTGTGCTGTGTCCTATGTCAGGCATATGGCGTGTGAGTTAATGAATTCAACAACACAAAGACATACAGCTGTGAAAGGACTTAAATTATACAATAACAATTTTGCATTTTAATGCATTTAGGTTTTAAATGCTTTCAAACGTAACATAAGGTCTCCATCTCCACTGCCCCTCCTCTTCTACTTTCCAATGTGAAAAAATTGATTGATCACATATATTTCAACTTTCCAGATAGCTCAGACTTGGTGTGTTTGTTCTGGTTTTGCTTGGGGCACTACCCAGCTGTACTCAGGAGTTGTCCCAATTCTGCACTCATTTATTACTCCTGGAAGATTCAGGAGACCATGTGTGGTGCTGGGGATTGAACCTGGGTCAGCAGCATGTAAGACAAATGTCTGAACTGCTGTGCTATCAGTGGCCATGCTGTACTTGTTTGTTTGGGTTTTTTGTTTATTTATTTATATATTTATTTATTTTTACTTTTTTGGGTTACACCCAGCGATGTTCAGGGGTTACTCCTGACTCTGCATTCAGGAATTACTCCGGGTGGTGCTCATATGGGATGCCGGGAATTGAACCTGGGTTGACTGCGTGCAAGGCAAATGCCCTACGCACTGTACTATTGCTCTGGAAACTGTACTTGTTTTTATAATAACCTCAACTACTATAGTAGAACTTTCGAAAATTCCTATTCCTCCTATCCCCACCTTTGCCCAGAGGTCAAAAATTCCTACCTAGTAGAGGTAATAACAGAATATATGTAAGACAGGACTCAGTTGCCTTCATTCACAAGTTCTAGGTCTCATGCATTCCCCTTCCTCTGCACAGAACCAGTTCCACTTCAGTATTTTGTTTCATGTCATGCATTTATTACTTCACGTATTTTAACTATAAAGCTGATGGCTAAGGAGAAAATGTGATTTGCTACCAAATGCACATGGTGTCAAAGCTGTGGGATGAACCTTGTTAAACCCTATATCTAATACAGCTGTGTGTAAAATAAGGTTGGATCAGGAGTCCTGGGTTCTATCCCCAGCACCACACACATACACAAAATAATAAAACCAATTTTGATCTTTTCCTTCCCCCAAGGAAAATTCAGAGGCCAAAGAGACAGTATAGGGGTTAAGGCATGAGCCTTGCATATGGCCATCCCTGGTTTAATACAACACCATATTGTCCCCACCAAAGCCTTGCACTGACCTGGACACATCCCCCCACACACACACACGAGAATAATATAGCTATTAGCTTTTATGATTTATAGTTTTAAAAACAAAAACAATAAAACCACAAAACAATAGCACAGCAGGTAGGGCATTTGCCTTGCATGCCAGGATTTGATCCCTGGCATCCCATACGGTCCTCTGAGCACTGTCCCTCTGAGCACTGCCAAGAGTAATTCTTGAGTGAAGAGCTAGGAATAAATCCTGAGCATCACCAGGTGTGGTCCCAAAACAAAACAGAATCAAAAATTAGAGAGAGAGAACAGAAGGGAATGCCCTGCCACAGTGGCAGGGTGGGGTGGGGGGGAGATGGGATTGGGGAGGGTGGGAGGGACGCTGGGTTTACGGGTGGTGGAAAATGGGCACTGGTGAAGGGATGGGTTCCCGAACTTTGTATGAGAGAAGTATAAGCACAAAAGTGTATAAATCTGTAACTGTACCCTCACGGTGATTCTCTAATTAAAAATAAATAAATTTAAAAAAATAATAAAAAAATAAAAAAAATTTTAAAAAAATAAAAATACAAATGTATCCCCCGAAAAAATAAATAAATAAATAAATAAATAAATAAATAAATAAATAAATAAATAAATAAAACAGAATAGAAAAAAACCAAAACCCAAGTCCAAAACCAATGTCTTCATTTATATGCCACTGGATTGAAAAAGACAGACTCAAATTCAGTGAAATTTAAAAAATTCCAGTCTCTTATTTTCACTGTATTAATGACCATCATCATCATCATCATCATCATCATCATAGTTAAATAATATAAAAGCAGAAAGTAGTAGTTTGAATTACACTATGACATTTTTCAATTGTTGTATGTCTGTTACACAAGAAACTTATTTCCTTCCACAGAAGAGCAATTTGAGACAAATTGAACATTTCTATTGCAATTTGTTATTGCTATCTCACCATGAGAATAAAATGAAGTGTGTGCTATATTTTGAATCTTCTAAATGGGTCATGTGGTATGGGGAGGAACTATTATCTAGAGTGTAAGCACAATGCATACACATATTTCATTTTATTTTGGGGAAGCAAACCTAGAAGCTCTCAAGATTTACTCCAGTCTCTGCTTGTGTGTCACTCCTGGCAGTCTCAGCATACCATACACCAGGTCAGCTGAATGCAAGTCAAACACTTTAATCCTTGCATTATCTTATAAAAGTCTTGAAGAAAGCCATGACCATAGCTATAGACACAAATTTTTACGTTGAATGTGAGGGGTGGGGATGCTGTGGCCATCTAAAACAATCAAAAGCCATGCTCCACCTAGACCAATGGCCCTTTAGGCAAGAAAGGAGTCAAACAGGCTTCAGGAAATGAACATGGAGGCATCTGGCTGGCTTTATCTGGGTCTTTTCTCACTGAAAAATAAGGTTTCGGATCACTGTTGAGAAGCGGTAGAAAAACAGCTTGGGGAGTATAAAGATTAAGGTGCTTGCCTCGCACGCAGCTGTGGGTCATGACACTGGTTTGAGTCCAGGCACCACAAACACAGCCAGCTGTGGCCCTGAACACTGCCAGATGTCCCCTGTAAACAAATAAATAAACAACTTGAAGTTAAAAAAAAGTGCCAAAATGGTCAAAACACTACAGAAAAAATATCATGTGCAGAGAAAAAGGCTGTGGTCAATTAATTGTAAACACCACTGCACTGGGACCAGCGATAGCACAGTGGTAGGGCATTTGCCTTGCATGCGGTCAACCCAGGTTCGATTCCTCTGCCCCTCTCAGGGAGCCTGGCAAGGTACTGAGAGTATCTCGCCTGTATGGCAGAGCCTGGCAAGCTACCCATGGTGTATTTGATATGCCAAAAACAATTACAAGTCTCACAGTGGAGATGTTACTGGTGCCCGCTCAAGCAAATAGATGAGCAACAGGATGACAGTGACAGTGACAGTGAAAAAGGAAGAAAAGGAGACTACTATCCATGACATAAAATAGAACAAATATCTGAGAGAAGCAGCTAACATTATGTACTTAATTCATGGCAATTATTTTATGTTGGTTATTTACTTTTACATTAAAAAATAATGTTAGTGAATGAACTACCATAGCACAGCGGGTAGGGCATTTGCCTTGCATGCAGCTGACCCAGGTTTGATTCCTCCATCACTCTCAGAGAGCACGGCAAGCTACCTAGAGTATCTCGCCCCCACGGCAGAGCCTGGCAAACTACCCATGGCATATTCGATATGCCAAGAACAGTAACAGGTCTCACAATGAAGATGTTACTGGTGACCGTTCGAGCAAATCGATGAACAATGGAATGACAGTGATACAGTGATACAGTGATCTCTGAGTATCAAAGCAGAAACTCAGAAACAACTAAGAACTTAAAACAATCACAGCCAGACTGAATGCCACTTAAAGGCCAAAGACCTTGAACAATTCTGTAACCAATATTCATGATTATCTTGAATTTTTAAAAAAGTTTTTTTTTTCCTTTTTTTGTGACACCTGGCAAAGCTCAGGTGTTACTCCTAGCTCTGCCCTCAGGAATTATTCCTGAGGGTGTTCAGTGGACCATATGGGATGCTGGGGATAGGACCTGGTTCGACGAGTGCAAGGCAAACACCCTACCCACTGTACTGTTGCTCCAGCCTGATCTTGAATTTTTGAGTATGTTCAATGGTCTATTTTATGCCCAGTGTTATATGCCATGCGATTCAGAAGATGCATGTGAAATGTTGTATTTCCAATTCTGCCAGAATAGCTTTTTGGTTTCTGTGCGAAGGGGGGGATAAGGCCACATCAAGTGGTTTTCAAGGGTTACTCCTGCCTCTGAGCTCAGGGGTCACTTCTGGCAGTGCTAGGATTGAACTGGCGCTGTGGGCATGCAAGGCAAGTGCTTTAACTCCTGTACTATCTCTCTGACCCCCAGAAGAGCTTGCTATTTCAATAAAAATACCCAGATTCTTGGGAAATTTGACTTTTTATGTTCTTTCTCAGACTTTTGTCTTTCCACTTATGTTTGGGGTGAAAGACAGAGACTATGATTCACACTTTATGTATGAAAATACTGGATCATGGAACTTGGAATGACTTTTTCAGAATCCTCAGTCTACTGAGTGACAATCTCCTGATTGTTGCTGTGCTCTTGAAGAAATAAACATTTTATTTTGGGGAGTGGGGGGAGGAAAGGAATGTCTCTTTCGCTTCTGAATAAACAGCAAGGCTGTGGTTATTTTTTCCCTATGATAGCATTCAAGAAAGCTTCCTGTTGCCCCTAACTTCAAGGAGGAGGAGCCTCTTAGGTAAAAATCAGAGAAAACCCAACAAGGTCAGCCTTACTCCTCTCAATGGTGTGGTCTTAGCAGCTGGGGCAAATTTCAATTCAAGGGAAACTTGTTGAATTCTGCATTGCCACCCACCCCTGCAAACACAGTCCTTGTTGGCTGCTTTTCTATTCTTTGTATCTTTTACTGAAAGTGGAATGGGAGTAGGGCAGGAGGTCAAGGAAAGAAGCCACCAAATATAGGAAACTGGACGTACTTGAAAAACTAAAGAGAACATAATCAAAGAATCTGATGTCAGTAAACTTGAAGTTTGTTCAGTTTACACTTGGCATCAGATTATACACTCTTGCCAGCTTGATTTAATGTGCACACTTGTGTTTTTCTTGCATTATTTAAAAACAAATAAAACTATCTTTAATAAGTTATTGTTATAGATGGCCTATTTTTCCATTCTATTTATTAATGTTAGAAGTCTTTCAAAAGAGCACACATCCATACCAATATCCTCAGAGCCTGGGAAAGTAGAGAAGGATGGGTAGGACTGAGCCAGAACAGGACACAGGTTGGAGCCTATTCTTGAGCAACCTCCTCAAAGTTCTCTTTTAACCTTTTGGGAATGGACTTTCAGGCTAGAAGGAATGTTCTCAAGTCATCAATGAAATGACCAACCTTAATGTATATGTTATAAAGACCATAGAAGAGTGGTTTTGTATGGAATACCAAGAACAGTGCTTTAGAATGTTTTCTGAAATAATACAAACCCTACCGTCTCGTAAATCACATATTTTTGTGATCTCCTATATTCACCATGAAGGATATAGCCACAAATGAAAGCACGAAAGGGTTTTGCCGACTTGGATCCAGGCTCATCCACATAAACTTTGAGCAAGTTGCTAAATCTCAGCCTCCTTACCTGAGAAATGGGGAAAATATACTTCATCCTCAGTTTTGAGCTTCTGTCAAGTAGTATAAACTTAAACTGCCTGGTATAATAGAAGTGCTAAATATATGTTGGTTTTCTCTCTCTCCTTAAATTAAGTAAAATTTCAAAAATAAAAATGAGACCAAGAGAGAAAAATAAATTAAGGAAGGCAATAACAAACATAATGAATCATTTACTACTTAAGGGCTGTGTATTCACATCTATTTTTCTAAATATTCTGTTCTATTTTTAGCTTGCTTCCTCCTGCCACAGATGAATAAAAATGCACATTTACCACGCTTTCCATGCTAAATGTAGGCAGAAGAAAGGATTAAAAATCTATAAATCAACTTAGTATCTGATTTACCAATATTTCAATTCTTCTTGTTATTTTGATATGTCACCTGTATAAATTCACTAATCCAATTACATATAAAGTATTACTTAGAATATAAAAGCCTCCTGGGTCTAGGGAGGTAGCTTGGCGATATAGCACATGATTCGCACTGTGTTTTTAATGCCTGGCACTGTAAACAAATAAGCCTCCCCAATCAAACAGAAAAATTCCTACACCAAATAGTCTTTGTGGATACTCCCCCCTCAAGGAACTAGAACACAACTCCATATTCCTTGATGTGGGCTACACATAATGACTTCCTTCCGAAGAGAACAGTATGGAAATGTGGGGGAACTAAGGAGTATTCTAGAGAAATCTGGAAAACACTACTTGGGGGAATAAAAGGGTGCTATAGAGAAATCTGAAAAATACTACGTCATGCAGATATTCCAGATTAGCATCAACAGTGATGCTATTTAGGTAATATGGAACCTTGATATAACATGATAAATGGTACCTTCCCTGGTAGTCTTCCCAAAGCCCAGAATGCCAGTGTGTGACAACAGCAACAACAATAGCAATAACATCAATGACAACAATAATAAAAGATAAGTCACAATTAAGGGACAGTATCAAATACTAAGCAAAGCACTGCTCAAAAAATGTCAAGGTCAGAACAGGGGAGATAACCTGATGGATTAGAACAGCTGCTTCATCTGAGCAGATAGGAGGTTTTCTGTATTCAATCGCTGGTAATTGCATTGTTCCCTGAGTATTGATCTGGGAGTAACTCCCAAGCACTGCCTGGTGTGGCTCCAAAACTCCCTACCTCCCCCAAAATGTCAAGGTCATGAAAAACAAGCAAAATCTGAGGAACTATTTTTCTCAGATAAGGAAAAGAAGACATAACTCCTAATTGTAATATGGCATCCTAGGTGGGTTTTTGATTCAAACCCCTGCACCCCATATAATCCCCTAGGCCCTGCCTTGAGTGATCCCTAGCACAGAGCCATAAGGAAGCCCTGAACACAAGTTGGTATGGCCCCAAACTAAAAAAAAATTAAATATGCATAGGGCCTGGAAAAAGAGTATAGTAGGTAAGGCACTTGCCTTCCATGAGGTTGACCCTGGTTCAGTCCCTGACACTGTGTGCAGTCCCCCAGGCACCATAAGAATAATCACAGATCCATGAATAACCCTGCTGGGCTTAGACCAACCTCCACCCCCACCCCCAGAAATCTATATAAAGGGCATAGCTTAATTAGTAAGGGTATTTTGATATGATTTCTCATTAAACCAAACACACAATATAAGGTACTAACAACAGAAACTCCCTATACTATCCAAGTTCTCTGTTGTTTTTTAAAAATGCTATCAGTCATTACCTTTAGCTTAGGGACCGTACCCTGTGGCACCTAGGGCTTACACCTAGCTCTGTGCTCAGGGATCACTCCAGACAGGTTCAGGGGAACTTACAGGGTGCTAGGGATTGAAACCAAGTCAGTCAGGTGCAAGGCAAGTGTCCTACCTGCTGTACTAGCTCTCCAGTCCTTCATTACATTTTCTTTTTTACAGAAAAAAAAAACTGTTACAATAGCTGTACAGTCCATTTATAAAAAACTTATTTTTCTAGAGGCAAAGGTCCATTCATTCCAGTTTTGTTAGAAAAAAAAATGAGGGGCCGGAGCGATAGCACAGCGGGTAGGGCGTTTGCCTTGCACGCGGCCGACCTGGGTTCGATCCCCAGCATCCCATATGGTCCCCCAAGCACTGCCAGGAGCAATTCCTGAGTGCAAAGCCAGGAGTAACCCCTGAGCATTGCTGGGTATGACCCAAAAAGCAAAAAAAAAAATGAGATTGGGGTGCAGCTCAGTAGGAGAACATGTGCCTTATTTTTACAGAGCTCCAGGCTCCATTACCAGTGGTGTGTGTGGGCAGGGCGACGGGGGGGGGGGGGGGGGGGGGAGGGGGGGGAGTGTTTTATTGTGGGAACAACCATCAATGGGAAACCAAGTTGCTTCCTAACAGCTAGGCAGTTCATTTCAGACAGGGAAGTGTCTTGATCTATGCCCAGCTTGGTCTCAGGGTAACATAACCACCACCAAGACCTAAACAACCTCATCTATTAATTTCCTCTCTGGAACATCCAAGAAGCTGTACTAAGGGATCCGTAGTGTCATTTGCAGCAGGATACATCCCCATAGTCGATTTCATTTCTCCAAAACCCAGGGCACACACGCAAAATATCAGAGAACGATCCCAGTCCCAACCCGTCCCTTTGTCAGCCCACTGGCTGGCTTGATTTCCCATTCCAAAGAAGGCCCTGGCCTTCTGTCTGCCCCTGCCTCTCCGCCCTCCCTGTGACTGACAGAGTCAACCGGGAGAAGCCTTGCTAGATCAACATCCCTGCGGGGTTGGCAGCTGGCCTTGGAGCTAGGACTGCTCAGCTTGGTCAAAGCGCTGGGCGGCATCATCCATCATCACGAAACCAGGGGACATTTGCCCAGGGTCACATTGGCCAAGCAACTGCACGAACTTACCCAAACCTTTCGCTGTTTCCCTTCGCCTGTGTCTAAACTTAGTCACTTTATTCTTAACCTGGTGCCCTCCGGCAGCAGTAGGGAGGAGGTACACGGGTCACCCTCTGTGGATTGGTTCAGCATGGAGTCACATACCCGAACTCAGCCGGGCACTCAGCAGGCGTGTTTTCTATTAGCCTGCGTTCATTAATATTGCCCTTAGCCTGCCATGTTGTGTTTGGAAAATGGCTATATTTCAGCAACTACTTCCTAGCCACTAAATGTGCTTTAATTTAAACTAATTGCAAGTAAACAAGGTCATTGCTTTAAAGAGACAGAGCTGAACAAATACTTTTGAGGGGGTGAAGGGATTAGGAGAGACTCCCAAACAGTGCTCAGTGTTTCTGGAGCACATTCCCAGCTCAGTGTGGTCGGGCTGCTTGGATCTGACCGTTCTGAGCTGACCATCAGCAATGCTGGAAGATCGTATAATGCTGGGGAGAGAACCCGGAGCCTCCACATGTAAAGCTGGCTGGTCAGCCCTTTATGCCACCAGCCCAGGCCGCCTGGACAAATACTTCTGAACTCTCAACCTTTGTGAAATACACTTAAAACATTTTCTTTGTCTATTGAACTCAAGTGGTTGTATTGAGAGAATTTTTTTTTTTAAATTTTGGGCCACATTCAGCGATGCTCAAGGGTTACTGCTGGCTCTGCACTCAGTAATCACTCCTCTCAAAGTTCAGGGGACAATATGGCATGCCAGGTCGGCTGCATGGAAGGCAAACATCCTTGTAACTGTACTATGTCTCCAGATCCTATTGAAAGATATTTAGAGATGTGACAGAGGGAGAGAGAGAGGGAAAAGAAAGAGACACAAAGAGAGAGACAGAGACAGAGAAACAGAAAAAGGAGACGTAAAAAGCAGAGGAGAAAAAGAGAGAAATGTGTTCAAGAGAGAACACAGGCTTTGAAGAAAAAGCAAACCTTAAAACTGATTTTCAACTCAGAATTTAGTTGTTCGAAACTGCCAATAACATATATGCTTGCTTGCCCCATCAGTATTAGGGATAGAGACATAAATAAGGTACATAAGAAATGGCCTTTAACTCCTGATTCTAGAAACAGAAAAAGATAAAATGTAAGTAATTACAATACTTAAATATATAGAAGTGCTAATAAAACAGTATGACTCATTATAGCCAAAAAGGTGGAAACAATTTATCCATCCATCCATCAATGAATAAATGCTTAAATGACATGAAGGTAATAGTCAAAAATGAAGTGGTGATCTGTAAAAAACTAAAGCACGCTGTGGGGCGCATGCACTCACGGGCTCTCCGGGCGGCTCTGTCTCACCGCCCGCATTCGGTGCTCTGGAACCGCTGTGTACGGGCTGGATCGGGACAGCCGTTGGCCAAGGACAGGCGAAGGAAGAATGAGGACCAAGCTGGTTGCTGATTAGTTACCGTTTATTCAATCTTCCATCTTTCTCATCTCCCGCACTCCCAGCTTCGTCCTCTTTCTCAATCTACTCCAGCCTCTCCGGCTTCTCTCATCTCTCCTCCTCCTTGTCTCTCCCACTTTGCTCTCTAGGCTACACCCAGACAGGTAGCAAAATCAACATAAGAAAGCCCTTCCTGAGGGCAGGGCATTCCAAAGCCCTTCCTGACTCTTACGGTTTTTTCCTTTCCTTAGTCCAAACACTTATTAACATCTTAATACTAGTTATTTTTGCATGGACATAGCGAGAGATTCATTGAGGCTTGCAAGGCAGCTCTCCTGGCAACATCTTGCCACAGACTCAGACCATAGCACTCAGGCCAGATTAATCATTCCTCACCCTAGCAGGGTCCAAATCTAGTTATCACTGTTTGGATCATGACAACATCTGTCCATGATCAAGCTCTTAACTTATAGTTAAGCACTTTGGCCAGGCCCATCTCAATGCCAGGGTAGTACACAACTCACCGCTTGCCCTGGGTCCGTTGTCTCATCCCTCGTTGGGACCCTGCTTTTGGGGGTGCTAGGAAGTAAGGGCAGCTGAGGTTTAGGTTGAGAGAACAGATGCCCAGGAGGAAAATATCATGTAGAGTCAAATGACTCCCAGGTTAGAAAAGCATAGCATTTGCTAAGTCTTCCTGTTTCCATACAAAAAGGACATTGCTCTGAATAAACTATGCAAAGGACTCAAGGAGAAGAGAAAAACAATATTTACAAGTCAACAGAACATTAAGAAAGAAGTTACAAATAAACAAAGAGGAATGGGAGCACTGTAACGGGAGTAACCCAGTAAACCTAAACTACCTGAGGCTATGTTATCCTACAGTGATCATTAAAAAAATATCAATACTATTCATCCAGGAAAATCTATGCATGCTACAACCTATATGAACCCTGAAAACATTATGCTAAAAGAAAGAGACCCAACACAAAAGGACAAATATTGTGCAATTATATTTAATTCATATATTAGGATAGCCAAAAAGTAGAAGAGCAATTACCAAGGACTGTGAAGAGAAAGCATTAAATACATACTAAGTTTCTATTCAGGATTATGGAAGGGCTGGAGCAATAGCACAGCGGGTAGGGCATTTGCCTTGCACGCAGCGACCTGGGTTCCATTCCCAGCATTCCATATGGTCCCCTGAGCACCGCCAGGAGTCATTCCTGAGTGCAGAGCCAGGAGTAACCCTTGTGTATTGCCAGGTGTGACCCAAAAAGAAAAAAAAAGGATGATGGAATTGTTGCACATCGTAGTTAATTTTGTGTGGTGGGGGGAGTGGGGGGGCATACCTGGCAGTGCTCTGTGTTTCTTCTTTCTCTGTGCTGGTTGGGGGGAAGACCACATGGTGCAGGGGATCAAATCTGGAGCTCCCACATGCAAAACATTTTGAACTGTCTTCCCTGCCCCTGTAGTATCCTTAATACCACCGAATTGTCACTGTCATCCCGTTGCTCATTGATTTGTTCGAGCGGGCACCAGTAACGTCTCTCATTGAGAGACTTGTTGTTACTGTTTTTGGCATACTCAATATGCACAGGTAGCTTGCCAGACTCTGCCGTGTGGGCTCCATACTCTTGGTAGCTTGACGGGCTCTTCGAGAGGGGCGGAGGAATTGAACACAGGTCGCCCACGTGAAAGGCGAACGCCCAACCACTGTGCTATTGCTCCAGCGAATTGTACTCTCAAAAATCACATAAATGGTAAATTTTATATTATGTGATATTATTTAATATATTATATTATGAAATTATATAATTATCCTATATTTTATAATATATTATTTATCATTTTCACTTTACAATAATTATTTTTACAAGGAAGGAAGGAAGGGGAAGAGGAAAGGAAGAAAGGATTAGAAATATAAGTACCAAGAATAAAGATAAGAAGGGAGTTAGTTATTTGGAAAATACTTCCATTTTATAATTTTGGTTAGGCAATACACTGAGGATTCAAACATCACTCTGGCAGACATGAGCATCTGCATGGTCCTGCCTCCACACTGCTTCCGTCACCAGCTTGTCCCAGGGAACTTACTGCTTCTTTCTCACTCTCCTCAGCAAACAGGAGTTACTACAACACAAACAGGTATTCTCATCTTTCCTTCAAACAGAAAAGCAGCATATTATATTTGCTGTTTAATACCTTACCTTGGGGAAAGGCTAGAGGAATCTTTACTCCATATACCACTTTTTAACAAGTGCAGAGGAGAAGGAGAGAAAGAGACAGAGGAAGAGAGAGACAGAGGAAGAGATAGAGAGAGAGAGAGAGAGAGAGAGAGAGAGAGAGAGAGAGAGAGAGAGAGAGAGAGAGAGAGAGAGAGAGAGAGAGAGAGAGAGAGATTTAACTTTAAGCAGCATTAAGGATGGCTAACTTGCCCTGGGGGAAAACTTTACTATGTGTAAAGCTCCTCTTTCAAAGCAGCCTTATTTCCATAGGCAGCTAGAAGATTACCACCTTGTAAAAGAAAGGAAGAAATGAAACCTCCCCACCTTTGAGTCTCAGAAAAGAGAATACTTGGGGTCGGATGTGTGGTGGCCTCTAGCTGACCACTACTCAGACCCCCGGGACAGGGTTCTGGGTTCTGTTCTTTTAAATTTAAGGAAATTCACTAGGCTGGAGTCTTGAATTTAATGAACCTATTATGGCTCTGCGCAGCCTTCTCTTCCCAACCAAGCTCATCTCACAGAAAGACATAACCAATAAATAAAACCTAGCTTGTCATCTTCCCAAACCATTTTGGTCTTCATAATTTACAATGTGAGCTATTAAAAGAAATAGAGGGAAAGACACCTGTCACTCCAAAACCAACTGTTGCCTTTTGCTTCTACTAAAAAACAAAACAAAACAAATAACCCATCTTATTTTGTCAGGATATTTCCTAAATTTAGAAATATTACAATGGTAAGTCTGATAGGCAAAACGATCTAAACGGACCTCCAGCTTTCACAGGCTGATATCTATGAGGCACAGAGAAAGCTGCCATGGCTCAAGGCAGATCCTATGCTGAAAGATGTGTTAAAACAAAGCCTTGGGGCTGGAGAGATAGCACAGCGGGTAGGGCGTTTGCCTTGCACGCGGCCGACCCAGGTTCAAATCCCAGCATCCCATATGGTCCCCTGAGCATGGCCAGGGGTGGTTCCTGAGTGCAGAGCCAGGAGTAACCCCTGTGCATTTCCGGGTGTGACCCAAAAAGCAAAAAAAAAAAAAAAAAAAAACAAAGCCTTGACGCAACAGGGTGTATTGTGGAGATACAGGACAGGGTGGGCAGTGGTAGTGAGCTCTAGGTTGTATCTCACCCTTGGAGAATGACTTGCATAAGCTTAATTGTCTTGCAGATGGCCTAACTCAGCTCAACTTCCTGCTGGGAAGAGAAGCACTTGAGAACCCACTTTCCAAGGGTTCTGTTGGACTTCTGCTCCCTCTGGTCCTCATTGGGGTGACTCAGTCAAAAGGGAGATCAGGACCCTCACCTCCCTGGCAGACTCTCAGAACTTGCCCTGGCTTCCAACTCCTTTTCTGAACTCTGTCTTTAATTCCTATTTGTCTCCCCATCTTGCAATTCTGATCTACTGATTCATTTATCCTCTCTGCCCATACGGAGGGTTTCCTTTCTTCCTGAGGTCCATTTCCTCTGGGTACCTTTCCTCCACCCTCTATCTCCTTGGCTGTAGCCCCGGGGGTGCATGAATCTTTGAAATGGGCAGGGATAACTGGAAAATCAAAAAACCTTGACTCTAGAGGAACAATGTGCCTAAAGAATGTTAATTATTCACCCACGTCAATTTATAGCTTTTCTACATTTTTCTCTTCATCTTAGTGTGATCCAGCTCTCTGAAGCAGAAGGAAGAGAAAGTAATCCTAAAAATCCATGTTAATATTTTGCTCCAATTTACCCTGGAACTGGATGAAATCCACATTGAAGCATAGGGGAAGCAGCTTAAACCCTGACTGACACATAAATCATCTGTGTGTGTTTCATTCATTTGGAATTTGTCCACTGCCCTTGCTTCAAATGTCTTTTATCGAAGTGAATTTACTTCACAGTGAGAAGAAGTAAAATCAAGTGCATAAATACCCTCGTGCTAAGGTTGCAGGAGAGATGACAGGATATGAGAGGTAATCACAGACATAAGGAAGCAGTAGGGTAACATACAAGGCAAAATGGGATCCCGTGAGGGAATGGTTTGGTCTCTGGGGTCTGAGGAGGGAAAGATGACACTTGCCCCAGACCGGCTGTGGCACTATTTGTTCTGGACACGCGAGAAAGGCAGAATTAAAGGGGAGAAGGTTCATGAGCAAGCAGAAGGCAAGACCAGTAAGAGAGGTAAGAAAACCGCTCTGACACATCTATTTAGGAGTGTCCGGCAGAGCCTGGGAGCCTAGGAGTCTAGGGTTTACTCTCTGCCCTGCTCTGTGAAAGGAGCATCCATCACATCTACCTTCCTGCACTCAGATGTTACCTGACAAGGCCACTTCTTTCCCCTCTGCCACCAGGGAAGCATGGGAAAATCCTAGAAAGCAGAAACTTCTGGGCTTATCTTGTTTGTCTCACCTGTACATACCACAGAGAAACATTAAGGAAGTATTCATGAACATCCTAGAGAGACTGCTGGGGGCAAATCTGAGTGTGATTTTGAAAGGGCAGGGCTTGGGCGAAAGCAATAGTACGGATAAGGCTCGTGGCCTTGCACACGGCTGAGCCAGGTTAAATGCCTGGAACCACACACAGAGATCCCTGAATGTAGAGCCAGGAGTAAGGTATGATCAGGGGTGGTCCTGAAACAAGGAAAGAAAGAAGGAGGGAGGGAAGGAGGGTAGGAGGGAAAGAGAGAGGGAGAGAAGGAAAGAGAGAGGAAAAGGAGAGAAGGAAGGGAGGAAGGAAGAAAGGGAGGGAGGAAGGAGAGAAGGGCCTTCAACTGCGGTTACTCCAGGGCTGTAGAGGAGAGGAAGGGAGGTGACCCTTGGAGAAAACTCCTGCTGATGTGAGCTGGGTTGCCTCCTACAAGGCTTTCACAAGAATGTGGGATTAAGCAGTTTGAAGTTTAGTTTGTATATAACAGAAAGAACCACCAGAGCTCTGGAATTAAGGAGATGTTATCAGAAGGTCCACTTTTCACCGGAGTGGGTAAGCATCAGGTGGGGACAAGGAAAGGCCCGGCTGTCCTCACAGGAAGCTTCTCTATGGAAGGTCAGGTTAGGCTCTGACCATGACAGAAAACAGCTGGGTGCTCGAGAGAGATGGAGCAGTTGAGTGTAAGGAAATGTAAGGAAGGTGGAGTATAGGGAAGCAGAGGAATGAACAGGTGAACGGAGCTGACTTTCTTAGGAGGAATGACTGTAGGAGATTTCAGCAGTGAAGAAGAAGGGAAATGAGGACGAGGGAGATGCTCAAAGTGTGACTGTGCATGTGTTGCGTGCAGGAACTTCAGGTGCCGTCCCAGGACCACCTGGTTCCCCAAGAATCACTGGGAGTAGCCTCACCCCTCAGCATCCAGAGTGGCCCCAAGCACTGCTGGGTATGACCCCCCTCAAAAAAAAAAAACTAAAAGAAGTAGACATAAGCACAGATAGTCTGGAGAATGTGTATAAAATATCCTGGGTTTAAAAGTTTTAAGATCTTCATCATCTTATAGGATAGCAGGTGACAAAGCTGAGAAATAGCTACAAAAGAGAAGGAATGTGAAGCCGGGAAGGCTGACATGCCAGCCAGGTTAGAAAGGGGCCTTGGGGAGTCAGACACCCAAGGAGGGGAAGTCTACTGCAGCCCAAACCCCATCTTAGGAAAGCTGGTCCCTCTTCCCATCCCCTGTCATCCTAGCAATGCCAGTGCAAGAGGAGGCATTTTGCTGCTGAGTCGAGGGCTGAAATGAAAAGGAGAGTTCTTTGCTGCAGTCCCCAACCCCAGTGAGTTAGTACAATGGGTAAGGCACTTGCCTTGTGTGCAGCCGAACTGGTACCAATTACCTTCCCCTTAGCCCTGCCAGGAGTGATCCCTGAGCACAGAGCCAGGAGTAAGTCCTGAATACAACGAGGTGTGACACCAAAACCAAAACCAACCAAACCTGTCAGGTGAGGAGAATGACAAACACTGAGTGGTAAAGCGTCACAAAATGCCTCTGTACTATTCTACTGAAGACGTGACTGCAAAGTGATTTAGTCATAGCCCCAAACAGCACAAGCAAAAACCCTGGGGAGATAGCTCAAGAGTCCGGTGCACACCCCTTACACATGCAAAGGCCTGGGTTTTACCCCCTGGCATCCTGTAGACCCTCAGCACTAGCGGGGGTGCCCCAATGGCTTCTGACACTGTGGACTGGAGTGGGTTTGTGTCACCGATCTGGCCTGCTTGGCTGGGTATCACAGGAAGTAGCCCCAGAGGGGTCCTTTGGTCATTGCTTGGGAGTCTCCCCATCACATGAATCCATACCAAATCCCAACAACACACTTTTTAGTAGCAATGAGAAAGCTGTGAATTTCCACCTCTCCTGGGCCCACTCTGGTCCCCTCACTGGGAACCACAGGCAGAGAGGGTGGCTGGCCTTAAGCTAACTGCATGTACCTATACCTCTGACCCTAATTCATGTTCCTCTGTGTATGATACATGAGAATTTCTACCACCCCCTTCACCAAATTAATATAGGTAGTTTAAAAAATATTCACAGATAAACTACGGGAGGCGCAATCAACCCCTGTTTGATCCCTGGTACCAAGTGTCCATCCACCCCCCAAAGTTTCACTAGTTGTGGACTTGGAGATTCCCAAGCACAGAGGTAGAGCTGGGGTGACCCTGGTGGTCCCAGGTCACAACACCCAAGCAACTGTGGGCCTGAGCAGTCATTCAGCCCGGCTGTGAGCCCTGAGTGCCCTCGAGCACATGTGGGAACACCCCCACCCCTGCCCACCACACACACACACACCACCACCACCACCACCACCACCACCACCACCACCACCACCACCACCACCACCACCAAGAAACTGCATAAGCTCAGAAACCAAGAAGGTGATATCTGTGACATGGAGAAGAAATATGAGATAACAGAGCTGAACAATGCTCATCAGAAAGGTGGGGACTTGAGGGGCCAGTATGATAGTACAGTGGATAGGGCATTTGCCTTGAACATGGCTGACCTGGTTCAATTCTGAATCCTGGCATTCCATTTGTTCCCCCTCCTTCCCCTCAAGCATTCCCAGGAATAATCCTTGAGTGCAGAGTCAGGAGTAACCCCTGAGCACTGCCAGTGTGACTCCAAAAGCCAAAAAAAAAAGGTGGGGACTCGCAAATTCTGCCCCAAACCAAACCAATTCCTGACTCTAGGCTACCTCTATCCTCCCAAATAGAATAGAATAGGGTGTCTTTATTTTCTTACAAAGATCCTAGTTGAATAATGGAACCCAATTTTAAAAAGCTATAAAACTAGGAGACTGGGGATATTGAGGGGTGCAAAGCACCTGCTTGGCAAAGGTGGCATCATGGAGTCGAGTCCACGGTGCGGTGACAGGCAGTAAACAAGATCCCAGCAGCTCTGCTCGGTGTGACCCCAGCCCTGCAAGTGCTCTGCACCACAACAAAACCAGGTGTATATGAACACCCCAACTAAAGGAGTGGGGTTTCCGGAGAGCATCACCACAAAGAGCTGTGTGAGCACTGT
Organism: Sorex araneus; assembly: GCF_027595985.1. Lineage (NCBI taxonomy): Eukaryota > Metazoa > Chordata > Mammalia > Eulipotyphla > Soricidae > Sorex > Sorex araneus. Next base: position 132,166,310 of record NC_073305.1, on the reverse strand, counting down.
GCCAGGGAATGCAGCCCCTGCTGAGCTGGTGTGAGATGGCAGCGACTATGGCCCCAGTGAGCACAACAGCTGGAATGTGCACATGCACCACAATGGAGGGCTGTGAGCTGCCCGCACCCCCACAGGTGCACACGTAAAGCAGTCTGGCCACAGGTGAGCACGGTGGCCGCAGGGAGCCCCACAGCCTGGCACATGGCCCCTGATGAGCACCTCTACAGAGGTGTGAGCATGACAGCCAGGTGTCTGTGTATGACCTCCATTAATGCAACAAGAAATACAACAAAGGGAAGTGGAGGGGGATTTACAATTTTTTCCCCCTTTGGATGGGCTGGAGATAGAACAGGTTATAAGGCTCATGCCTTGTATGCTCCTGACCCAGTTTCCTCTTGAGCTCCACATGGTCCTATAACCAACATTGGGTTTGTCCTGGACAGGGCCCTTGCCATGGAGGCTGAGAATTGCTGGGAAGGGCACTGGGCCTCCTGCCCATCCCCATCTCCCACCCCCCCAATTTTATTTTCTTAGCAAACTAGCAAAAATTGAGAGAAATCATTTAAAAGGAAGGCAAGATTTAATTATTCCTTCACTGTATCACTGGATCACTGTCATCCCATTGCTCATCGATTTGCTCAAGCGGGCACCAGTAACATCTCCATTGTGAGACTTGTTGCTGTTTTTGGCATATCGAATATGCCACGGGTAGCTTGCCAGGCTCTGCCATGCGGTTGGGATACTCTCAGTAGCTTGCTGGGCTCTCCAAGAGGGGCGGAGGAATCGAACCCAGGTTGGTTGCGTGCAAGGCAAATGCCCTACTCGCTGTGCTATAGCCCCAGCCCTTAGTCCCAGTGAAATGCATTAAGGGAAACGAGAAATACTAATTTAAATGCAGTGAATTCTCATCTGTTGCGACATCTTTCAATGTGTAGGCAGTGTCTAAGCAATCAATGAATGTGAGAGTTAGAAGAAATATCAGACGCTTTATTTATTTACTTATTTGGGGAAAAGATTGGATCACACCTGGCAGTCTTGGGGGACCATAGGTGGGTGCTTCCAGGGATTCAAATCGGGGTCAGCAGGACTTAGAGCAAGGGCCTTAACCTTATAGTATATTTCTGGTCCAACCTCAGAAAATTTATTTCTTTATTTATTTCTGGCTTTGAGGCTGCACCTGGTGGTGCTCAGGGTTCACTCCTGGCAGGCTCTGGAGTCCATATATGCTGCCGAGGATCAAACCCGGGTTGGCTATGTGCAAGGCAAGCACCCTACGATATGTATTATCTCTCTAGACTCTTTAAACACCCCAACCTCAAACACTTTAAACTTGCTGTGACACTCCCTGGCCCAGAGACCCAGATGACACTGCTGTGTTGTCCACATGGATAAGCCCGAGGAATACTCCTGCCTCACTGAATGACACTCCTCCCATACTGTTGGTGACACAAAGGAAGCTGATCAGCACAGGTGGAATGGCAGGACCAGGACTCAGTTCCATCTCACACAGCCGGGAAGCAGAGTCTTTCCCCTCCTAAGTGGGACCACCCAGGTCTGGAGGATGCTTTAGTAATGTCCGACATTGGACTTCCTTTTGTATGTGGCACAGGGTAAGTGACAGGAGAAGGAGGAAAATGGAAGGTGCCTTCTAAGTACAAATAAAATTACAAATCGAGAATGGAAGTGACTTTTACAAAACTCTTGCACTTCAGCTTAGTCAGAATTCAGATTCATGCTACAAGGCAAATCTAAATTCTCCTACTTGAAACCCACAGAGGAAACACAGCTGCTTCTTTCTCTGGCATTCTTCTCCCACAGTCTCTTCCAATCAACTCGTGTGTTGTTGGGTGGAGAAATCATTCCTACTCTCCATTCAGGGGAAAAAGGAAAGAGAGGGCTGAGAGGGATGGCTCGGTGGTGCAGAAGTGTCTGCTTTCAAGCCCGAGGCCGTGAGTTTGATCCCTGTTTCCGCCCACCCAAGGGCTATCCCAGCAGCTTTGCTGTGTGAAACTCCCAAGGGCTACAGCAACATCAGTCTCTGGAGCACAGTCAAGTGTATGGCAGCACCATCACTAAAGATGTGCATGCCGCAAGGCTGGTAACACAACCCCTGGCAAACACCACAAACAGAATGTGCACGAGCACCACAACTAACGGAGTGCAAACCCCTGTGAGCACGGGTGCGAGAACTGTGACTCCGTGGGGGGCACCACAACCATGCATGTTGTGGTGGAAACAGCAGCAGCAATAGCAAAGGGAAGGGAAGAGGGAAAAAATGCAAAAGACGGGGCTGGAGAAGTAATTCAATAGGCTAGAGCACTTGCTTTACATGCAAGAGCCCCACTTTAGATTCTTGGCACCATGTGGTCCCCAACTATATATAGCCAGAAGTGAAAACCTCTGTCGCCACAGCACTTAGTCCTGACTAGTCCCGAGTAGCTCCTGAGTACCACCAGGTGTGGACTGAAGACAAACAAACAAAAAAATTGAAGGAAAAAAGAAAGATCACTCTTGGTTGCTTCTGAACACACCCGTAAGTAGAGGCACAAGTTTATCCACAGCATTTTGCCTCAATCTAAACAAGGATCTGCTCCAAGGAATACAGCACTTTCCATGCTCAGGGGAGGCAGATACCTTCATTAGGAGGAAGCGGAACCTGTAAGGAACTAATAAGCATTTTGGAGAACTGTTGTTGCGAACTTAAGAGGCTAGAAGTGGCCCATCTGGGATCACAAACCCAGTTTGTGTTTCACGCCAAGGAAGTCCCCAAAAGCTAGAGAAACCACCTGGAGCCTACAGAATTCCAAACTTCCAGGGAATCTCAACCTGGAAGGATATCTGTAGCACTGCACTGCACTGTCATCCCATTGTTCATCCATTTGCTCAAGCGGGCACCAGTAACGTCCCCATTGTGAGAATTGTTGTTATTGTTATTGGCATATCGAATACACCATGGGGAGCTTGCAAGGCTCTGCCGTATGGGCAGGATACTCTTAGAAGCTTGCCAGGCTCTCTGAGAGGGACAAAGGAATCAAACTCCCTACCCACTTTGCTATTCACTTTCATTTGAATCTAGAGGATTACTTGCAGTTCTGCTCCCGGTTAGGCTCTGCTGGTGCTTGCAATACCACATAAGTTGCTGGTGATAGAACTTGGAACTCCACCATGCAAAGTTTGAGCTCCAGCCCATTGAGCCATATTCTAGGCCTTGGAAGCACAGTTAAAGCTATTGGCCTTTAACACCAAAATTATACTGAGGCAATTCTAAAATAATATGTAGTGGGCTCATCAGGATTGAAATGCACAAAAAAGCATATATTTTAGTGGAGAGAATTTTAAGTATTTTCTGAGAATGTATTTTTTTTTCTTCCATCTCATTCAGTGCTCCTTCCCACATAGGGCAGGCAGGAACCCCTTAACTTTTATACTTTTATTTTTAGCCAATACTGTACCAAGTATTCTAAATAAAAACTCTAGAGCAGTGTGTGAAAATTGAATGTAATGGTCAAGGATTTAAGACCAAAGTTTGAAATTGAAAGTTGCTTTCTTTCCCCAGTTTAAAATGTTTTCTGTATTGATTTTACTCAAAACCATTACCCAAGGAGTGCCTGTGAACAAACAGAAAATTTCAATCTCATTGATTTTGCAAGTTTCTAGAAGATGTGTACAGAATAAGGTCTCTTGAAATCAAACACTTAGTTTGACAGCTTCACTAATTACAGTCTACTCTATAGAGGAAGGCCAAGGCCTGTGGTCAAGCAGACAGATTAGCCACAGTAACTCAATAAAACACCTATTTAGTAGAGACAAACCCTGGGAGAGAAACCCAAGAAGTCATGTGCATATCCAAACAGGCAGCCACAGTCTAAAGAAATCCCCTTAAGTCACTTTTGGCTTCATTAGCACATGAAAATGGGGTAATTGAACATTCTTCAGCCTTCCATCAAGTGCCAAAATCAATCATTCATGGAAATTAAGTTTTGATAAGAGTTGTTTAAACACTGTCAAAGACTTCTTGAGTGTGTCATTCTATCAGCCTGGGCAAAGATTCCAGCCTGCACTTAACTGTACAAAGGGACAGTTAAAAGGAATTAAAGGTATCCGACCTGGTGTAAATTTACAAGATTATTAGAAGGACCCTAAGCTGGAAGAGGAAATCTTGGGAGAAGGTCCTGGCACCCATAAAAACATTTATTTGGGGGGAGGTGTTCTCTTTTCACAAATAGATCATTTGTTACAGCTGCTTTGACAAACACTTAAGGATGAAATTATAAACTAAACATCTGTTTTATAAAGTTTCATGTTGACCAGATATTTTTAATCATTATGCCAAAATGCATAAACTGGAAATGATGCAGCTTTTGCTTGAATCAAATATTTTGTCTATTTAAATATATATTCAATATATTCAAAATACCAGAATGTCATTATAGCACCATGATCACAACCTTCCTTGGGGAAAAAAAATGGGCTAGAATTTGTTCCCCTAAACAACAAAGCAACACTACAATAATCCTTCAAAGAAAAGAATAAGTTTTAGAAAACTATTATACTCCCACAAGCAAAACCTTCCCTTTTCCCCAGATAAGTTATCTTCTCAACTGAAAGTAAACCACTACAAAATCACTTGGCTTTGTCAAACTATATTCTTTCAATCTGTAAATATTTGCCAAGGGTCAAGGAGTTACTCAGGTTAGCTTACCTTTGGTGCCACAAATACCAGTGTTTTTAACAATATTCGTCAATGGTTACACTCATTATTGTTGAAAGAAAGGATTCTAAAGCAAGGGACTCTGATAAAGGATCAACATTTTGCTTTAGGATTTCTGCAAACATCTATGTCACTCTCTTTTCCCCCTCCAGTAGCTCACCTGTACCAGATCCATACACAGACACACACACATTCCACCTTACAACCACCTGGGCAGGGCTTTCCCCAGGGTCTATCCAGGTGCCAATCAAAAACTTGGTGACAATGAGAGTCCCATTCTAGCTCCTTTCCCTTTTCAAATAGTTTAGCATGTCCCCCCCTCCCTTCCCCACTGCAACCTTTGATCTGACTATCAGCAAACACACACTCCCATATTTTGTACTTCCAGGTATAGATTTCAGCAAAAGAAGGAGGAGGGTCTCCTATCAAGCAAAACAAAGACTTTTCGAAACAGTCAGTTCATCTTACCCCATCTCGTCTGTTGCCATCTCTCAGCCCTCACTCACCCTTAGGAAGAAAAGGCAACCTGAAAATCAACCCTGGCATGATCTGCTCGGAGGCTTGGCCTCCTGTGTTCAAAAAATTAGTAAGTACCAGATGAGAGGTGGAAGTCTGTGTTCCTTTCAGAGTCTTTATAATCTCCAAATCCCCACCTACCAAATCAAACTTGTGGGATTAGACAGGAATAAAAAGCATATGTGCTACTAGGAGGCCGTCTTCTCAAGTGGTCAAAAGAAAGAGCGAACCGATTTTGCCTAGAGAATGGTCTGGCAATCTAATTAATCTAATTCTAAAATAAGAAAGTAAGAACAAAGACTAGGACCAAAAGTATGCTACCAGTACAAAATATAAAAGATATGTAAAAGCAAAAGATCATTTTTTAAAAGATCTCAGGAAAATAAAGAAGCCAGGTAGAGACACAGTTCCTAGAATAGCCTGACCCAGACAGGGCTTGAGAATTCAATGAAAGCAGCAGATTATAGCCAGGGCACACTTAGCACCCAATAAACCTGCAGTCCCTGGGTGTTTGTTTTATATTAATAGGTGTGGTGCCTCTACAGAAACTTCCCTCTTCCTCTAATCAACTCTGTGCCTTCCATTCCCATCCTGAGAGAGTTAACTAGGTTATTAAAAAACTTCCTGATGGTAGGAAGCATGAATGCAGTCCTCAGGGCCTGATCGCCTGCCCGGGAAACCCTGGTTTGTATTGGTGCCCTTTCACTCTCAAAGGTCTAATTTCGGAGAATACATTTTACGGTCACTCTTTTCATGGAATATCTCCATTTGCTGGTGAGTGAAAAAAAAAAAAAGTGAGCGACTATCTCAAATCCCAAGGATAGGATCCTATGTGTAAATGCAAAAAAAAAAAAAAATTCTCTGACTTAGCATAATTTAACTTGAACTAACTTGGATCAAACAACTAACAAAAAAGAAAAAGAACAACAACAACAACAACAAATAACCACAAACTAAAACCATTGTAATATAATAAAGTAAAGACTCCCAAACACCATACTGTCTAATCCCACTAAAGGCTCCAAAGGAGAATGACCAACTCTGCTTTTGTTTTGTTTTGTTTTGTTTTGTCTCGGCCACACACAGCTGAGGAATCTAGCCAAATGACGATCACAACAGAGCATAGATGAAAAGTTGAGAAAGAAAATCAGGACTAGAAACTAGAAACTGCTTTCACTATTGGTATACAGAAAAAAAATCAAAAGTCAGTTCATGTAAATTATAGAATTAACTGAATGCATTAAGCGTCATTTCTCCTTCCTGGAAAGAGAGAAAGGCAAAGAGATAAGGGGGTATAAAAGGTACCCTTAAAATATTTCTAAAACAACTAGACTGTAGGTGCCTGAGAAGCAGTTCAGTGGTAGAGCATTTTACTTGCATATCAGAGACCCTGAGTATGACCCCTGGGACTATTAAATCAAGCAAAGCAAAATTAAAAAAGGAAAAAGCTTGCAATTTCATATTCAATGAGGAAGTTTTCTAAGTTTTCTAAGTTTTCATAAAGCAGGATAGACTTCAAAAACCAAAGTCTAACACATCTTTCTACTTTTTAATACCTAAATGAAATTACACTAGTAGATGCCCTAAGACATTCTATGTAAATTTCCAGTTCTATAAAACTTGAATATATTTTAATCGTTTCCTAATATAAACATGCTATGAAATTCTTTACACCACCAACAGAAACATTATCTAACCACTTCTACGTAGCCCAACAAGGAAAATGTTTCTAAGCCATGCTCTACACAGTTAAACATTAAATAAAAAAATTAAAACACCACTAAGCAACTTCTGATGACCTGAGGCATTTTAAGAGCAGCAAAGGTTAGAAGGGCAGCTCTCAAGTAACACCCATTGTTCTGGTTCTACTTAATGACAAAAGGAAAAAAGAAAGCGATTACCTGGCCTTACCTCCAACGGGCAACTCAAAAGCCACTTAAGAACAACAACCCTCCTCATTTTTTTACAACCCAACATTCTTCAGTTTAGCTGAACTCTTATTTTTTAAAACAAAACAAAAATTTCCAACCTTGTTCTTTCACGGAAATTTAGGGACAATATCATCCTAAGGATGTAAAGTTAGTTTAGTATCAAGTACATAATGGATTTTAGTGATCATACAAAAAATAGATAGTCCAGCTTAATCTTTGACAGAAAATTATTTGCGTAAGTTAGCATCCCTTAAAGGTTATAATCTGCTTTTTTCATTCCATAAACATGTCTACATATTGACTCTAAAATCCACATGATAAAGCAAAAGGTCAAAAATCACCAAGGGAATTTTAGTTTTATTTATTTGGGAATGGGGTATTGGGCCACCCCTGGTGATAGTCAGGGTTTACTCCTGGATCTGTGCTCAGGGTTCTCTCCTGGTGGTTCTCTGAGGGCCATACGCAGTGGTGGGGATTGAAACAAGGTGGACTGTGTGTAAGACAAAGCCTTACCCACTGTACTAGTGCTCCAGCCCCTAAGAAAGAGGTTTTGAAGCAAGAAACAAAAGTAAAAAATTCTAAAGGAAAAGATTCATGTATTTCACTAACTATCCAAATAAAAGACAAAGAATAAGAAGAAGCAATTCATATGGGAAAATGTGCAAGATGTTTAAATGCAAAAAAGATGCTCATTGCACCAGAGTTAGAGAAGTATAATTTAAAACAAGGACTCACCATTTTGTATCCATCGGAATTGGTAAAAATATTTGGAAGACTGACATTATCAAAAGCTGGAGACACTATTTATGCTATAGAATGCTCACATTCTGTTAGTATCAGTGTAAATGAGTGCAACCATTTGGGAAAGCTATAGAATGGAAATATATATAGTTTATAATCCCATTATTCCATTTCTTTGAGTACTCTAATGCAGTGTTTCTCAGCCAGGGCTATCTGTCCCCCCGTGGGTCCTCAGCATGTTCCAATGGGGCCACAAGTGAAAATTGTGTGAATGAGTGGATGTGGTGTGAGACTAGTGGACGAACTGGTAGGACATGGTGAGCCACAGGAAACAAACATGGTTGGAAAGTCCCATGGGCAGAAACACATTGAGAAACAGTGATCTATCGAGACAAACTATACACAAAGGGACATAAGTGAGAACTTCATAACAGCATCACTTGAAACATTATAAAATTAATCCATAACGGACTAAATAAAGGCTTAAAACATAATATACAGCGAAGGAACATGGTGATGCCTTAAAGAACTAGAGTACGTGAAACCCAAGGCTTTATATGCTGAAGCCCTGGGTTTAATTCTCTGGTACAGGATGATCTCAAGAGGATGGACCGCTGGGAGTGACCCCTGAGATGAATTGGAAATGGCCCCTCAGCACTGCCAGTGTGGCTCCTCAAACAAAAATAAGCACACATATACAGAATATACAATATGCTGCTATTTTGGACACAGTAAACAAGTAAAACATACTATGAAATACACATATTAAGTCCAAACCTATGCATGGCAATTGGTTTGTCTTGGGAAGAGAGAGAAAAAAGTATTTGGGAAGAGCACACAGGAAACTAACAAAACCATATAAATTTGGAGGGGCCCCAGGGCTAAATGGCATCACACTCAGGTGTGAGGCCTTGAATACAATCCTAAATTGCTCACACTGGCACCAACACCTATCCCAGTATCCAAACACTTTAGGATTTCAAATACCGGGATCCTTTGGAATTCCCAGGTCACAGTAAAAGCACGAGATCTCCAACATACCACAACCATGTATGTGTGTGTATGTATGTGTGAGCAACACCACTAAAGTGTGTGAGGACTACAGACCCGGTCATCTTGGCAGTAACTCAATAAAAGAGAAAGAGAATAAAAATATTTTAATTATGTATCTTTATAAGCTGGACAGGAGCGATAGCACGGCGGGTAGGGCGTTTGCCTTGCATGAGGCCGAACCAAGTTCGATTCCTCAGTCCCTCTTGGAGAGCCTGGCAAGCTACCGAGAGTATCCCGCCTGCTCGGCAGAGCCTGGCAAGCTCCCCGTGGCATATTCGATATGCCAAAAACAGTAACAAGTCTCACAATGGAGACGTTACTGGTGCCTGCTCAAGCAAATCAATGAATAATAGGCCGACAGTGCGACAGTGCTATTTTTATAAGCTAGAGCATAGATGGCTTCGATATGTCTTGGGTAAAAGTACATAGAAACAGGATACATTGACAGAGATGTTGGTTGAATTGGTCTCCGTGTACCTTTTAGTATAGCAGTATAAAGCAGAGCTAATGGGAGATCTGAGGAGAAAGCTTCCAAACCTGCAGTTTTTGAAATGTCATTTGGTCTGCTAGGGACAAAAAATATCATTATTAAATATGAGTGTTCTAAAAAGGTTTTGCAAGTGTGTCTGTAATATTTGAGTAGTTTCAGTTAGAAAATTACAAAAAGGGTTAATATTTAGCAATAGACTTTCAGACTGATGGACTTGAAATACAGTTTGTGCATTTCAAGTGTGAAATGCTGTGAGAGGCATCAATGTTAATTTGTAATAAAAAACTTATTAGAAAACCACAACCAGATGCAAATTAAATTTTAATAAAATACTTAAAATTCATATATTTAAACTTCTTTCACTTTACAACTATACGTGTGTATATATAAAATAGAAGTCAATCAAAGCATAGGTTTCCAATAATGTCCAAATTCTAACAACAGTTTGCTTTTTAATTCTGCTTCAGCATACAGTAGACCATTTGGTTAAGTGAATTAGTTACAACACATTGACTCTTGGTTGTCATAAGTGCATACATAATACATGCAGTGATCTTTTCTTTAAAGCAACGACCCTCACCATTACTAAACTTGAAAGTCAAAAGAAACAAAATATTTTTCTTCTGCAATGGTAATGTCTAACACACATGCTTTTGCTAATATATTATCCACAGATTGTATTAGAATTCAGAACCATATTTAAAATTTCATTAGGGAAAACCCCACACATTTTTACTAAGGGAACTGTTGAAAGACATTCAGCTTTGTGTACAAAGTCTTCTGCTGCTTACACAAGCAACTTTGTTTACAAAACTATTTTAAAGTTACTAGCAAATGTGGCTAAAATCTTGAAAGAAAAATATCCCTCAAATTAAGGTATGGTTTTGAAGAGCAAGAAGCCAACATATTTAACCACTAAACAATAAAATGCTACTGAAATAGACAGTAATACTATGGGTCCCTTTTCCAATACTTGTTCTAGAAGTTCTCCTCCAACTACCCTTTACAAAGCCCAAAGAGCGCTCCTTTGAATTATTTTCCAATAATTTCCAGCAGTTCTTAGTGCTTCTAATTAGTTCCAATACCCAATAGGTAGCAAAATACTACAAAATCTCTATTGCCGATATAGCAGTACAAACTTCCCTAGGATAATATTTCAATTCATTGTCCATCAAGAAAGGCTTTTAATGATTGGGATGTTATACTTGCCTTGAATATGAGAGTCCCTGGGTTTGATTCCTACAAAACACACATACCTAAGCGTCTTTCTACAAAGGCTTGTAATATCAATTGGCAGGAACCTTAGTCTTAAATGCAGTATTATCACCTCCAATCAGTGAAGGAGACAAAACTAAGTTGTTATTCACATATGAGCAGACTCTTAATCAAGAACAATTGAGAGGGGCTGGAGCAATAGCACAGCGGGTAGGGCATTTGCCTTGCACGCAGCCGACCCGGGTTTGAATCCCAGCATCCCATATGGTCCCCGAGCACTGCCAGGAGTAATTCCTGAGTGCATGAGCCAGGAGTAACCCCTGTGCATCGCCGGGTGTGACCCCCCCCAATAAAAAGAACAATTGAGAGATATTATTAACTTTAAAGAACAAGGAGTAATTTTGTCTCAAAGGGGTAAAAATCAAACTATCAAGCAAGTATACTAGTATTAAAATAAATGAGAACAGATAATTTTTTAAAAAACACACAAAATTATGTATTTTATTTTGTTATTTATTAATGGGAGGTGGGCCACATCTGGTGGTGCTCAGGGTTTATTCTTAGCTTTGTGCTCAGGAGTCACTCCTGGTAGTACACAGGGGAACAAGATGTGGTGCAGGGTATCAAAGTGGGGCGAGCGGTGTGCAAGGCAAGTGCCTTCAGCCCTATACTATCCCTGGGACCCAGAGAATTAACAACAACAAAAAATGTTTTTTCAAGTTCCTCCCTGCACTTTCTGGCTTTCCATGATACATGACAAATCTCAAGAATTTAGTCATGGAGAAGTTGCTTAGTCCAAAATCAAAACTACTACAGGGAATGGCAAGTGACCCATCTGACTATCTTATATTTGTGAGCCCTTTTATTTGTAAAAGGGTTTCCAGTTATTACCCTACACATTCTAGCATGTGCTCAATACATGTTTCTCATTTCCATTAGCTTGTCCATCAAGAAGTTTCATTGCTCAGAACTCTGCAGCAGTTTATCAGACAGTGTGATTCTACAAAGCTGGCTAAGTGAGTAAAGAGATCATGTAATTATAAAAAGCTGCAGAGAAGTTCGCAGTATCATATGCCACTCTTTGCTTTCTTATTACTAAAACACGGCAATCTAAAACTTTGAGGTGACCCCAGCCCAGAAAATGGTATATTTAACAGATATGTTTAATTTATAGGCTTTTAGTCATGTCCTCCACACTCCTTCAGTCAAAAGGAAATTAAAGTATCAACTCCACGGATTCTTTGGGAATATCTCATTGTGAAATGAAAGTACTTAAAAACCCAAAGTTTCAAATAGATATGAATTTTGAAGAAGACAGAGAAACCACTTTGCAATACTCTCTGTTCTGACTTTTAAAAATCTTTTAAAAAGCCATAATGATCTACTAAAGGACGGTAAATTATTTTTACGAGGCTGAAACTTGTTCAAAATCAAATAGATTCCACAGCGTGGCACACATTAAAATACAGTCCGAATCACAGTTGAAATTATATTTTGCTTTTGATCAGGAGAGGGGTTAAATTCAATAGAAAACATGTCATCTTTCTAAAGATTAGGAAAAAGATCATTTGCAGAGACAAATCTTTAACAGATTTTAAAGAGTTTCAAAGGCATGATGATGCTATAAGAAGTAAATACTGACAGGGCTCTAAGGATAATATAGTCGGTAGAGTACTTGCCTTGCATGTGGAAGTTCTGGGTTTGATCCCCTGTACTACATATGGTACTGAGTCTTGTCAGGAGTGATTCCTGAGCACAGTCAAGAGTAAGCCCTGAGCACCACTGGGTATGGCACAAAAACAAGAAAGTAAAAAAGGAAGGAAGAAGGAAAGGAAGGAAGGAAGGAAGGAAGGAAGGAAGGAAGGAAGGAAGGAAAGGGAGGGATGGAGGGAGGGAGGGAGGAGGAAAAATATTTGGAGAGCCCCTTTAATAATTTGTCTTAGTTAAAATTTTAATTTACAAATGATCAATCATTCTCATCTCAAGCATCTGTGATAAGAACATGTATTTGACAATGATTATAGAAATGTCATATTTATGCTTATATTTCAAGGTAGTAGAAATTTGGCAAAATTATTCAGATTAAAGTATGCATATTTTAAAACTGTAGATAGTAACTAGCAACTTAATCATATTCTTTATGACCTGGAGAAAGAGTTGTGTGATCCTTACAAGACCATGTTTTAAGGATTCCATCCTGTCTTGCTGATTTTTTTTTTCTTCACAAATCAGGGACAATTTTAAAAGTAGAAATTCCTACAATGGTCTTTGATCTTAAAGAAGTCAGGTCTGAATAAAGAGGCACTGTAATGAGAAAGAAGAGGGACTATAGACCATGGAAACCTATTTCAACACAGCAAGAAAATAAAACAGTGACACTACAAGATTCTGGAACAAATGTTTCTCTGTGTTTTTTTTTTTTGTCTAAGAACATCATATTTTAATTTCAGGCCTTATAAACTAAAGGTGTCCCCTAAATTAACTATACTTATTATCATGGACCAGAGTGTGTGGCTGACTAAAGCTGTCGAAATTTCTGTATGCCTTCTAATGAGGAAACCAAGGCTAGCTGGTTGATGGAGAAAAGAAAGTGTAATTCAAAGGGAGATGTAATACTGTGAAAATAACCAAATAATTTCTCCCCACAAGTCTTTCAATGGGAACAGCACTTCTCAAATCATCTGTATCATGCATTCACTGTGCATGTTATGATCTGTCCCACTTGTGGCATTTCTATTGGGTTAAAGCGAAAGGTTTCCTTCAACCAATTTTCCTCTGAAACGCTCTGCCCCGCGCTCTCAGGCGGTACTTGTGGGCAATGACTGCTAAGTAAAAACACATCCACCCCAAACTGTTCCTTTTTGTCCCTCCCTCGAGTTTTTGAAAGGTTTTATTCGTTCCTATATGCATTACAATATTTAAAAAACAACAAACGTTTTTCCTAGGACGCTCCACCAAAAAGGAAACACACACACACACAGCCCCGTACCCACGTTTTTTCGGGTGCCCAGAGGGCTGAATTCAACTGCCCAGCGAGTCATCAAAGTGAGAGGCCTTGAGGGTTCATCGACCCTCCGAGAGATGAAGATCACTCAGAGTCGGTGCCACCAGCAGGCACCTGCTCAGTCCCTCTTCCCACTCCTAACCTACACCCCAGCCTTGGGGAAGACCTAGGAGGAAGGTGGGGCGGCGAGGTGGGGGAAGGAGGATGACCCGGGGAGAGCCGCTCACCGGCGGGTCGCCGCGTCCGAGCGCTTCTGGCTCAGCCGGGTAAAGCCGGCAATTGCGCGGCTGCTGCGCCCAGCCAGGCTGCGGGAAAGGCTGGACTGGGAGAGAGCGCTGGAACCCTGAGGGTCCTCCTCTCCTCCGGCCTCAAGCCTGCAGTTTTGGATTGAGAGGCTGCCGCCACCGGTCCGCAGTGACCCCCTACAGCGGGGTGCGGTCTGGCAGACCACGGGGCTCCCCGACGTGCGCGCCTTGGCCACGCAACCTGGGACGCGCGCGCCGACACGTAAACTCTGAACCCAGCCGGCGGAGCGACAAGATCCGAGGAAGCTTTTCCAAGGATGGGGCGGGCAGAAGTGATGCGGGTCGGGGCAGGATCACCCGCGCTAGGATTGCGCTGGCACGTGCGTTCCGTGCCGGTATCGCCCCGTGCACCCGGACACGCGCGCAGAGCACCAACTCTGAAGCGGTTTCGGAAGTCCTCCGGGACCAGATGTCAGGATCCCTAATTTCTTCCCTCTCCCCTGGAGCAAAGGAGCCCAAATGTTTGGGCCAAACTTGACGCCCCAATTTTCTCCTCCACTCCCGCCCCCGCCCTCCCGTCCGCCCTTTCTCGAGACTGAACGACTTGAAAGAAAGAAGAGCAAACAAGAAGAGCAAACTCGGAGGAAAAGGTGTGTGATCTGGAGGATATTCCTGCTTCCTCACAGGTCCCCGTTTCTCTGGCAGACGAAGCGCTGCACGGTGTGTGTGTGCGTGCGCGCGCGCGCGTGTGTGTGTTGCGCAATTTAGGCTAATGTGGTCCAATCGCAATAGACTCAAGTCGCATCTTCCGTGAGCACAGCCGAGCGCAGCATGGGGTTTTGCCTTTCCTTCCTGCAGACCCCGAGGGCTGAGCGGGTGCTGAGCTGATCCCCCTGTAGCGAAGTCTTACCTCCACCCTCTGGCCTCCCACGGCGTCTCCCCGGGGACGATCTACTCCCGAAAGCGACCTCGGCAGGACAGCCAGGAGCTCCTGTCCCACCTCCCCACACTTCCGGAGCTTTTTCGAGAGAGCGTCCAAGTGACACGAAGATTATGAATGACTCCCGCTCCTGTAGAACTAAGATATACATTTCATGCATTCTTACAAATGATATAAAATAAACGTTCAAAAAATATCTCACCAATCCTGCTTTGCCTGTACCCCTGAATCCCTGTATGAGTTGGTGACAGGGAAGTCTATCCTCAAACCTTCACGACAAACCGGAACGTCCCTCTTTCTGCCCGGTTTTTAAATGCTGAATAATTAATACCAGAGAGCGAACTATCATCAGACTAAGCAATAGCAGAACCCCAAATCACCACTCTTGCTATCCCTAATCCTGGACATGGTTCGCTTCACTTAAAAAAAGAAAATCCTGCAACTAATATGTTTTAACTCCGTTGTTTTAATTCTTTGAACATCTGTATCCTAAAACCGCAAAGATAACGTTTTCAAGACGTCATGTCACCATTCGCCATGCGACCACAGCCCGCACACCTGCGCGGTCCTCAAAGCAGGAGCGGGAACCATCCGGGAAACCCAGAAATCTTCGCGTGGCATCTTCTCTGCTCGCCTAAATAGACCTAGAAAACAATAAAAATCATTGAAAGCATACTAAGCTTTCCCGGGAGGGAAAGGGCATTGCAGCAACACTGGTCTCTGATTACACAAACTGACCTAAGGGGTAGGTTGCTGTGTGAAGGAGGGCTTGGCGACCAGAGTGGGAGGGTTGACTACCCAGAGGTGGCTGAAATCAATTCTACTGTCATTGAGTTTAGGAAAAGGAGCTTTTGGGTTTTTGGTGGACCCTGGCGACAAAAACAGAGAGCCACAGTGAAGCCTTGGAAAAAAAAAGAGTAAAACCGCATTTAAATTGGGACTCCGTTTCTTTGAATAGCCAGATACTGAATTAAATAGAGACTCCAGTGGAGAAAGCTTTAGAAATTAAAAAGAAAAGCTTTCGCCTGCGTTTATCTGCTGTTTTCTGGGGTTTCGGTTGTACTCATGATTCCCTACTGTCAAGATGGGAAAGGAGACCTCGAAAGTTCCCGGCTGGCACCGTGGGGGCCCACAAAAGCCTCGGTCTTCCTTTCTATACCATTTGCACTTCTGCTTTGGAGGAAGAGGACGTACAGTCTCCTAGTTCCCTCTCCAGAAAAGAAAAAACAGAGAAGTGGGGCCCGATCCTTCCCAGGGTCCACTCGGGGCGCTTAACACTCTCAAGGAAAGCCTTTTCTTGCTCGTCAAGTGGTGAGCAGCTGATGAAAGTGATTGTGCACAGAAACCAGGCGCCGGGAGTTAGAGGCTCCTGTTCCTCGAGGTCCACAGGCCCCCTGAAACGGGCGGAGGTGCAAATCCCTCTTTCCCCTGCGTCTCAGCGCTAACAGCCCCAATGACAACCTGGGCAGAGAAAAGCTTCTCAGGCGGGTTAGCGCGCGGCGGCGGGGGCGCCGCCGGGATTGGACGGCGGCGGGTCACGTGGGCACCGCGTCCTCCTGGCGCCCCGCCCCCACCCGGGCGCGAGCTCGGCAGGAGCCGGCGGGCTCGGCGCCCACTTTCGCTTTCTGCTCTGAGGGTTCACACCTGAGCTGCAGCTCGCGTGTGCCTGCGGGAGCAAAGGGGGGCTGGAGGATGGGGGTTCGGGAAGGGGTTTTAAGGTGACTCCGTGTGTAAGAGGCATTCTCAAGAAATAAGGGCTGCGCGTCTTTGTGGTGGGGGTGCTTTCCTCTCAGTGGGCTCTCCCGGAAGGAAGGAAAGGGGGATGAGAAACGGGAGTCTTCTCCCCACGTCAGGGTTGAACCGATCTGCCAAACATTCTTCGAAGTTAGGGGAACTGCCAGGATCGCGACCCACAGTTAGAGAAGCACTCGGAGCTTCGCCAAGCTAAGTGCTGCTGGCTTGGTCATTTGATTTGCAGGAGAAAAGCCCTCCACGCTGGAATAAAGGGTTCGTCCCAGCTAGTTTATTGTAGCAAGCGAGGAGATAGTGCAGTTGGGAAAAAACAACAACAAAAAGCAAGGATCACTTCCTTCTCACCTTTTCTCTGTGGGGGCTTGAGTGGAATTCGTTTAGCAAAAAATGTGTGTGTGGGGCTAGAGAGAGAGACAGAGAGAGACAGAGAGAGAGAGAGAGACAGAGACGGACAGAAAGACAGAGAAAGTATGGAGAGAAAGTGTGGAGAGACAGAGACAAAGAGAGAAAGTGTGGAGATGGAGAGAGAGCAAGAGAGAGCTCTGTGCTTATTTGTGTTGGAGGTGGCTAAACCCAGGCCCTGCTGACAATTCAGTGTGTGCTCTTGGGCACCTTCTGTTGCTACACATTCTCACTGTTTAGTGTCTCTCAAGTCTGAAAGATTCTCCCCATGGCACTGCCTAAGTTTATCATGAGAAAATACTTTCTAATTACCAAACTTAGGTCACTCCGAAGACAGTGCTCAGATGACAGGGTTGTAACCCATCCACTTGGTCTTTTATGTGAGTTACTCCTATTACTATTTATTTCTTTTTCTTTTCTTCCTTTTCTTTTCATCTTCCTTCCTTCTTCACATCTTCTCAGGAGTTAGTCCTGGGAGGTGTTAGGCGTTGAATCAGATAACCCTGTACTTCAGTCCTTTGAGCTATTTGCCCTGAACCAGTTACAATTTTTTGTTTTTAAGTGCCTGACCTGTTAGGTTAGGAATGGAGATGGATGTCATAAGCAATAACAACCTATGGCCCAATGGAATTGTCTCAGTTTTGGTGCCCTCAAGACAGTCTGCAGAAACAGGTCAAGGCAAGTCTTGACAAATAATTGGATCATCCCCCTTCCTCCATATACCCCCCCTCCCCATACTTAAAGGATGTCTCCACTACTTGATAGCAAAGTGACATTCAGGAAGTTCTTTGGCAGCCTAAACCTGTTTTGCTGTTATTGTTTTATCATCTATACCTTTCAAAGGGTAAGAGGAAACCAGGTAAAATTTGGACAGAGGATTGGCCCAGTGCTTGTCACAGTGTAAGTGCTCAATTCTTATCGAAGTGATACAACTCATACTTCCTCCCATCTGTAATTTTCACTGACAATACAGAACTGTCCTTTCCCCCATGCTTTATATAGAGGTTTGATTAGGGAGAAAGGAGAGCTCAATAAAGGCAATTTGCTGCAATCGTATGTTGTGATAGTAACTTCTACTAATTACATGTCATTTTGAAAGTATTTCCTCAAATTTGTTTTGAATATATAATATTGCCTTTGAATTTCTGTAACTTCCCCCTTAGACTTTTACAAAATGAAAGGGTATGTTCTTTGTATTATACCACTAGTTATTACCCAACCAAACATGGCCACTATTGAGAAGGGGAGAGATTATTATTTTCTCCAGTAAGTTAGTGAAAAATCTCCTACCAATGGTGAAGCTGGGAAATCATTCAATAATTTTTAAAAAATCAGTTTTTTTATTTTTGTGGGGAAAATCATATATGTCATTTATATAAAATCTTTATGAACAAACCAGATATGAATCCCTGGCACCATGTATATCCCTGAGCCCCTAATAGGAATGATCTCTAAGCACAGAGTTAGGAATAAGCCCCGAGCACTTCTTCATGTGGCCCAATCCTCCCCTAAATCTTAATTAAAATACATGAATATATTTTAGTTTTTTTCTTTTGTCTTTGTATTTTTGGAGGATGGTTTGCGCCATATTTAGTGGTGCTCGGGGTTTACTCCTGGCCCTGTGTTTAGGGATTACTCCTAAAACTCACTTATTTTAATCCTCCCTGTTTGGGAAATTATATTTGAGTGCTCGAAATAAAATTTATTTTCTTTTTAAAAATGGATGTAATTATCACTAGTCGGAAAGGAAGAATATCTCAGTCCCAAGATAATTTGAATAAGAATAACTTGCTTCCTGAGCCTAAACTTCTTCCACGAATGACATGGGGTTCGTTAGTTATTGAAATATGTAAAGGGGGTCACGCAACCTCCCCTCTCTCCCCCTCACCACATTTTATCCCTTGTTTTCTTCAAATTCCCAGGCACATGAATGACAATACTTGGAAACATCTTCAAGTCTTCTCTTTTTTCTTCCATTTCATTAGTTTTCAAGTCCTGCTTGATTTAACCTCCTAATTTTGTCTGGATAGGACCCCTGCTCCCTTTCTTATTCCCACTGCTCTTCCTTAGGCCCTCCTTGCCTAGTTCTCTAGCTCATGGACTATGGCAGCCTCTTAAGGTAAGGCTCTGCCATTCATTATCAGTTCCTTCAAATCCTTTCTGTGAGTGACTTATCTAAACAGCACATCTGAACATGCCACTCACCTTTTAATAGCTTCCCCTTACTTACCAGATAAAAATCTAAGCTCTTCATCACAACATTCAAAGCTCTGTATATCTCTCTAACTTCAACTCTTCTTCTTCCTGCCCAGCTTTCACATTCCTGCCACACTTCTCTCATTCCTTTGAGACCACTATGTGCCATTCACTGTTGCAGGCACTTGGGGTACCTTGGAAAACAATATTAAGAATTCTCCCCTTGAAAGGGACTGGTGACTCTCAATAGTACACAGAACAAGTAAGCACATTGTATAGAATCATAGGGATAATTTTTTGATAAGCTGGCTGACAGTTTATTGAAAAAGTGACATTTGAGTGGAGACATGAAAGGGGGAGGATAGTAAACGGTGGATAAACAAAGGGAGAAAAATCTCTGTCAACGGAACTGGCAGAGTAAATTCCTTAGGTAACAGTGTGCTTAGCATACAGAGAGAGCAGAGGGAATAGTAGGACATGAGGTCAGAGAGAAAACAGGGTGTATGAGTGTGGGCTCATACACACTCATAACCAAGTTGGGGACTTAATTTGCATTATATGGAACATCGGGTTTTTGAAATCCTCCACAGACCATTGGATCTCAGACCGTGTGTCTGAGATCATAAATTCATAAATTTTCTTCTATAGATTGTACCCTGCTCTCCTGCTGAGCTATTTTTCCCATAATTCCTGTGGTTGTCTCTGTTATGGCATTTGTCATTCTACTTCCAAGATTTTTATTTAAATCAGGGGAGGTACTCCCAGCAGTGCTCAGGCCTTACTCCTGGCTCTATG
The DNA here is from genome assembly GCF_027595985.1 of Sorex araneus. Classification (NCBI taxonomy): domain Eukaryota; kingdom Metazoa; phylum Chordata; class Mammalia; order Eulipotyphla; family Soricidae; genus Sorex; species Sorex araneus. Next base: position 132,146,328 of record NC_073305.1, on the reverse strand, counting down.
CTTAGGAATCACTCTGGACGGGGATTGGGAGACCATATGGATTGCTGGGGATTGAACTTGGGTCAACTATATGCAAGGCAAGAGCTCTACTGGCTGTATAATTTCTCAGGCACAAGAATTTTTCTTTTCCCCCTTGGTAGTTGGGATCAAACCTGTGAGGCATGTGCTCTCTACTATTGAGCTAACTCATTGGTTCAAATTTGTGTCTCGAGGAAGAATTTTAGCTTGTTATTTGTGTCTCTAGTATGTATAGCAAATACATAAAAGTATTCAAAGAATGGATGAGAGTGTATGGTTTACCTATATGTCAGGCATTTCCTATGATTATAAGCATTAAAACGACCCCATGAGATAGTATTTATAATACTTATTAACAGAAGAGAGAATGAGGTCCAGAGAGTTTAACAAGTCCAAAGTCACATAACTAGCAAGTATCTGAACTGGGTTTCAAACTGTGGCCAGTTGCTCACAGCACTCCTTTCACTCTTGAGACTTACTCATTAGAGTCTCTCATTTTATTTTATTATGGAGGGGGGGACACTCCCAGCAAAGCTCACTCTATGCTTAGTGATCACTCCTGATGGGGGCTGGGGATTGAGAAACCGTATGGGTTGCTGGGGATTGAATGCGGGTCTACTGCATGCAACAGCTCTACTGGCTGTATTATTTTTCAGGCATAAGAATGAGAGACTTTATATCTCTTTTTTGTAACTTGACCTTGACTTCCCCGGGCTTTTAAAAGACATTGGTAACTCTACTACTCACTTTATAATTATTTAATCAGCACACATTGTGTGTCAATACTTCTCAACAACAATACTGAAGAAAATAGGTGTAATACCTTTCCTTGTGTGGTTTTCAGGCCCAGCAGAGACAACTCCCAATTGTATAAGCAAAGGATGAGTGCGCAGTAGGTGCTCTGATAGGGAAAGGAGAGAACGAGATTGAAGGAATAAATTATGACAAGGCCACAGACTTGTGGAGGCCACACACTCCACATCATAATTCCTGGAGGAAAAGAATTTAAATAGAAGGTATTACTGATTTCACCTGTCACCTGTCGTCCCATTACTCATCGATTTGTTCAAGCAGGCACCACTAATGTCTCCATTTGTCCCTGTAGCGTACTAGTGTAGCCCAATGGCGTCTGCTTGCTCCAGGAACATGAAGAGCATTATTGTTACTGTTAACAATATATCGAATACACCACAGGTAGCTTTCCAGGCTCTGCCGTATGGGCGGGATACCCTCGGTAGTTTGGGGCAGCCCATACTTGAGGCGCTTCTGTCCCCTTATTGTTAAGGACCCTGAAATTCAGAAAATGTTGGTCTATGTTTAGCCTGAATGGAAGAATCTCCTATAAACCTGCATAAGGTACTAGGTATTATATAAAAGTATAAAGAATTCCACTTTTTTTCATTTCTTTTGCACTTTGGCTAATGTTAATACCCTTTTTCTTTCAAAATTTGATTTTAGTCGTACATATCAAATTCTGAATTACAAACTCTTTTGGGTTTATTTTTGAGCTTTAGCGCTTAAAGCTTACTCTTAGTTCTGTGTTCAGGAATTACTTCTGGATACTCAAGAAAAGTGTACACATTTTAGTCTTTGGTTTTTCTGTTTTATTTTTATATTTTAATTTTTGGATCACATTTGGAAGTGCTTTGGGCTTTCTCCTGTCTTTGTGCTCAGGAATCACTTCTGGAGGTGCTCTAGAAATTATTTGTGGTGGCTGAGGATTGAACCAGAGTTGACTGTGTGCAAGGCAAGAGCCTTAACTCCTGTACTCTCTCTCTCTCTCTCTTTCTCTTTCCTCTGGCTCCCAGCCTTTGTTTTAATTTTTATTTGATGAGTATTAGATCCATTCATTTGTAAAGAGTGTGATGCAATATGTGATTTAGTTTCTATAAATTCCAAAACCATGAACTCTGAGGGCTTATTAAAATGATTTTGTTTCACTGGAATTTGGTGGTATATGCATCACTGGCTGGAGTTTGGTAACTTGTTACAGAATGTAAATTTTTTTATGTTGTAATATTTATAATAAGTGTAATGTCTGCTGAATTTTAATTACTGTTCAATAGAAGTAGCTTAGGAAATCATGAAAAGTAAAATGACGGAGAGAGGAAGAAGTCTAGCTGGAAAACCAGGGATCCCCATATTCAGAAAGTAGCACTTTAGTGCTTTCGAATTGATGGAAAATTAATAGCTTGTTCTCTACAGATGTCCCCTGCTTTTCAGATGGGAATATTATATTTGCCATAATAACTCTGACATACGACTTGATTTTTCAAAATTAAAAATTTAAGGGTGAAAATAGTCACTCAGACAACTTGAAACTTGTGGTAGTGGCAGCAGAGCAGTTGCTTTTAATAAGAAAATGATGGGGAAGATCAAAGAAGAACAGGGATCAGGATGTGGGAGTGAGTTCTCTTTATTGTAAGCTGCTTTGGAGGGAGGTGAGAGATGGAGATTAGAGATGATGAAGCCCTTTCCTTTTGGCTTCTCTGATCTAGCCATGGATGATGAGAGTCCCTTTGGATGAGCGTCAAAGAAAAGACATGGTTAAATGGGTAATAAAAGAAAAAGCAATGGCCCATAAATACTAAGTGTTTTAAGTTAAAAATTTTTTCCTTAAAAAAAACAAAACAAAACAAAACCGAGCTATTGTAGTTATCCTCTACAGCTTGTAAAACTCAAGTTTCCCTAATGGAGCAGGTCCAGCAAGTCTTGGTTGTAGAAAGAGTTAGGAATATTATGAGAATCCAAAGACTCCTGGCAAATATATGCTTTGAGGCTTTAAAAAGTGCCCCAGAGGAGGAGAAAATATGTTGAAAAAAAAATAGCCATAAAGTACTTTTTATGTTAAGAACAAAAAGACAGGAAATGTTTTTTTTTTCCTTTCAAATATCTTTTCTCCATCTGGTGAAATAAGGCAGATATGTGTTATCCTCCACTGTTCCACGCAAACAGCACCAGCAGGCCTGTGCCATGGTGTGGAGCTGCTGTTCTCGCCGCAGTGTGTAGCACACTCCTGAAAGAAGGAGGAAGAAAGAAAAAGGATGAAAGAAGCAGAAATAAATAGAAAGAAAAGAAAAAAGGGAAATAGCAAGAATGAGGGGGGAAAGACAGGAAATAAAGAAACCAATAGAAAAAGGAAGGAAGCAAGCCAGGAAGGGAGAAACCAGCCTATATTCTGTTTGAGACCATCAAAAGCAATCTACTTCTAACACAGAAATTTCTTGGTTAATAGAAAAACAAAATTACAGAACTCTCATCATTAAGTCGAAGGAAACCTTCCCTGTTTGCTAACTTCCTTCCCAAACATTTTGGCCCTAATTACATTTTTTGTTGGTGGTTTGGAGGCCAGGACAACCCAAGGGAATGATTCCATTCTAATTGCATCTTTCCTTTCCCAGGAGGTCTGTGTCTTTTCATATCCACCGAAGTCACTTGATCGCTTGATAGACTGTTGCCCACTTGTTACTGAGAAAAAAGCCCCACCATCCCAAAACGACTCCTGTGAAATTAACGGAGCTGGTTTTTGCTATTGCAGAGATCACAAAGCTTGTGTGTATACCTTCTGTTTTATCCAGGGCTCCAGGTGAGACAGAAGATGTGTGTGTGTGTGTGTGTGTGTGTGTGTGTGTGTGTGTAATCCAGGGCTCCGGATGAGACAGAGGAAGGGTGTGAGTGTGAGTGTTTGTGTGTGTGTGTGTGTGTGTAATACAGGCTCCCAGTAAGACAGAGGAAGAGGGGTGTGTGTGTGTGTGTGTGTGTGTGTGTCTAAAGGTTAGGATTTTTATAAATTTCTTCTTTGTTGTCAGGCTGGGATCTTACTGGGCCCCGATTGCTAAAAGGTTTAGAAAAATGCCTTGTCAATTGGACTTGCTGAATTCCTAGAACCAGCTGTGAGATCCTCTGCAAGAGCCTGGAGTTCACCCGCCGGCGCGGGAAGCTTGGTAACTGCGTCCACCTCAATGCTTGGCCCATCTCCCGGAGGCCCTGTGGCCAGCACGCAGTGCGCGAGGGGGTGCGGGGCGCCCCTGCTGCACGCACAGCTCTCTGCAGGTCAGAGCTGCCCGCCCAGTCTTCCTCGCTGTCCACGGGGAACTTGGGCTCCTCTTAACTTAGGAAATTTGAGGGACGGTAGAAGAAGGCGAAAAGGAATCCCACTTTAAAAATAAATAAATAAAACAACAGAAAACAACTCCTTGAGCAGCTAGGGCGCCGTTGGCCCGGGCGTTGACTCGGGAGGAGTAGGGGTGGGGTGCGGGCCCGGCGGACACCCAGTCTCGAGGGCAGCCTCGGGGCCCTAGACCCCCGCCCCGAGACCCTGGCAGCTTGTGGGCGCCTCTTGGCCCCGAGGTTGCTGGTGCAGGGGGCAGGCGGCGCGCTGGCTCCGCGTCTCAGACCCTGCCCGGCCGAGGCAGCGCGTCTGCGGGGGGAGAGAGGCGCTGGGTGGGGGGCGCGGGAGTGTTTCGGAGGGAGGTGGGCGGCCTGCGGGCTCTGTGCGGGTGGGGGTGTGTCCACTGGGCTCTCCTATTCGTGCTCCGCGCCCGGTGCGCAGCGCTGGCTTCATCCGCTCTTCCCCCAGCCCTCGTGTTTGGACAGGCTTGTGCTGGTGTCCTGGGGAAGGCACCAAGGAAAGATAGGACAGGGCGTGCGGGACACGGGGCCCGAAACGCCCTGGAGAAAGCGGGAGGAGCAGGAATGAGCTGAAGAGTGGGTTTTCTGGGCGCTGTTGTTCTCTCACTGAAGCCAGGGGGCGTCCATGCAGGGGGCGTCACGGCCCCACTTTACAGAGGGTTGTGTTGGTGCTCCCTGGAGTACAGGGATAACTCTCCGGAGGAGAGTGAACAGAGGTTTTGTTTTTTATCTTTTATTTTTTATTTTTTATCTTTTGGGGTCACAGCTGGTGCTTGGCCAGGATCCAACCTTAGTTGGCAGCTTCTTACCCATTCTCCTGTCTCTCCCGCAGAAGTTTAAAGAGGAAGGCTGTTAGCTCAAGGGCCACTCTGTGCCCTTCGTCCTCGGTCTTTAGTCCTCACGAAGTGGGGCAGATGGGTACACAGCTGAAGCACGTTCTCCAAACTTCTCTCCATCTATCCTCGTCTATTCTGCTTCTTGGATTTTTGGTTCTTACCCTGCCGTGCTGTGGGGTCGGGGACATATTTGGCTGTGGTACCCAGTATCCACTTAGGGCTCTCACATACAAAGCACACACTCCACACTTTGAACCATCTCCTAGCTCTATTGTCCATCCTTACTTGACCTCTTGCAGTCACCTTGGATATTAGAGCTCCATGCTAATGCAAAAATAAAAAAAAAATGTAATCCAGACAATCCTCCCCTCCTCCCTCCCTCCCTCCCTCCCTCCCTCCCTCCCTCCCTTTCTTCCTCCCTCCGTCTCTCCCTCTCTTCCTCCTTCTTCCTCCTTCCTTCCTTCCTTCCTTCCTTCCTTCCTTCCTTCCTTCCTTCCTTCCTTCCTTCCTTCCTTCCTTCCTTCCTTCCTTCCTTCCTTCCTTCCTTCCTTCCTTCCTTCCTTCCTTCCTTCCTTCCTCACCTGCCAGTGATCAGGGATCATTCCTGGTGGGGTTTGGGAACCGTATTGGTGCCCAGGTTGGCTGAGTGCAAAGCAAGCACCTTACCCACTGATTTATTTCTCCCGCCTCTGCCTGCACTTTCTTAATCCCAACCTCCAGGTTTGTTTATTCATTTGCCAGCTTGATATCTGTGTCCTTTCAAAACCTTAAAAAATTAAATTTGTTTGAATCGTTGTACCCAGTCTTGCTCAATCTGGTATTCCCCTTCTGGTTAAGAGCAAAGTAACTTTTCTCAGGCAATGATCAGGCCAAAAAAATCTTCAAGTCACCCTTGATACCTCTTAAACTGGAGGGTGATGAAAAGGGTTGTGTCTATCTCTTCCTGGCACACCTGCCTGTTTTCTGACACATTGTGGTCATCCCTCATCTGAATAATTTTAACAATCTTTAACCTGCCTCTGTGTTTCTTTTCTCTATTTTTTCTTTCATTTGTTTATGTGTGTGTTGGGGGGGTTAGACACCCCATGGTGCACAGGGGCTACTCTTCGCAGTGCTTGGGGGACCACATGTTGTGCTGGGGATAGAACCAGGATCAGTTGTGTGTCATGTGCAAGGCAAAAACCTAGTTTTTTGTGCCTAGGGTCCCGTGCCCTCACCTGCCTTCCCCCAAACACATACACACAGACATTCTGGCCCTTGTTAGGTCTTTGTATTTGCTGTTCCCTCTGCCTGGAGCTCCTTTCCCCACTTTGGCAGTTTGCTTCTGCTTTTTTTGCTTGAAGGTCATCATCTGGGCCAATTTTCCTTTCCCACTTACTGCACTTCGCAGCGCCATTCCCTCCTCATTCTCCTTCCCTGCTTTATTCTTTCTCCAGCTACTTAATTTCTCACAGGTAATAATCCTCATTTAATGTGGTGGGGGAGGTTCTTGGCAGCTGTAGCCTCCAGTAAAACAACATAAAGGAAAAAGCAGGCCCTCGAGTAATGTCATTTTGTTACTGCGATGAGAAAACTCAATTCTAGCCTGTATGGAATGAAATGTAATTTGATGACCTCCTAAACTATATTTTTCTTCTCCCTCCCCTTATTGCTACCGTTTCTTCACCAAAGTGTAAGAAATATGTAAAAGGAAAGAGGTTTGTCTGTTTTTTTTTTAATGATTATATATCTAGTGTCTGGCACAGGGGAGGCATTCAATAAATGTTTATTTTATTATGAATGAACCCACAATAAAATGGGAGGGAGTGGCCCCACTGTTTACTAGCTTTATGGCCTCAAATAAGTTATTTAACTGCTCCAGACATCAGCTTCTCATTTGTGAAATATTAGTAGACACTGCCTCAGGGGTTATCAATGATAGTAAATAAGTAAATAGACACCAAACACTGAGTACAAGAGACACACAGAGTTAAGTGGCAGTGATTTTTATTAATAGCTAAGATTGATAGTGGCTGCAGGCCAGAGTCTGCCTGTGCTTCTGCCTGGTTTCTTACCTAAATCTGTTTATTTTGCTGGAGTGATAGCCCAGTGGGTAGGGCGTTTGCCTTGCATGTGGCCAACCCAGATTTGATTCCTCTGTTCGTCTTGGAGAACCCAGCAAGCTACCAAGAGTATCTCACCCCCACGGCAGAGCCTGGCAAGCTACCCGTGGTGTATTCGATATTCCAAAAACAGTAACAAGTCTTAACATGGAGATGTTACTGGTGTCCGCTCGAGCAAATCGACGAGCAACGGGATGACAGTGATTAGAAATCGGAATAGAGCACCTGCTGAAAGGGCTGCTTTCTCACTCACTGGTATTTCTCTGTGGTGGATCTTGGCAGGCTATGGCCACTTTAAGAACCAAGGAGTGAGTGAGTGAGTGAGTGAGTGAGTGAATGAGTGAGTGAATGAGTGTGTATGCGCGCACACGTGTGCATGCACATGTGTGTGCAGTGAGAGAGTGGAGCTTCCCTCCCTTTTTTTCTTCTTTTGTGTCAGCATCATCACCTCTTCCACAGAAAGAGGCAAAGGGAAGTTAGATTCCTGGAGAGAATCCCCCTTTAGGACTCAACCAGGGAAATTCTTTGGAAGAGCTTAAAAACCAGAAATATGGGGACTTCAGGGTATGGCGTGTAACAGAGGAAGGGGCTTTTGACCCGAGATGAGGCCAAAGGTTGGAGACAAGTTTAGATGTTTGGCTTGAGTTCAGCTTCCAAGCTCCGGCTACTGGGCCTGTTAGACTCTCTAGGTGGAGTTCAGAGATGACAGACATGAGGGGGTGGGTGCAGAGCTTTAGTAAGAGACGGGGCTCCTCCCTTGCTATCCCATCTAGCTGGCCCAATTTCTCCCAGGGTTCCTTCCTTCCCTTGCTGCAGGCAACTGCCCAGATGGTTTTTAACTTATTTATTGGGTTTTGCTTTGGGCCACACCTGGCAGTGTGTGGGGGCTAGCCCATGGGGCCATGTCATCCCATGGTGATAGCCCTGAGCTTTCTTTGTGCTCACCCATCCATTTGGTGTAAACTGGTCAATGGGTCTCAACAGCCCCTTTCACCTGACAATGTGTTTGCTCTGTGACTTCCCCCACGTCCCTTGCCAGTGGATCTGCCAAGGAGATAGCAATTCCTTTTGGTAGGCTTTGTTCTCTGCTAGTTTTCCTTCTTTTGTTCTCTGCTAGTTTCTTTCTTTCTTGTTCCTTGGCCTAGACCTATATCACATAGGTTCACTCAGTAAATTCATATGGGCTGAGTGAGCCCTCATGCTGGATTATTAATTCTGTCAAGCAGTCTGATCATAACTGAGCAGATCAATTTAAAATGCACTGTTTCCGGGGCTGGAGAGATTTCAGTGGGAAAAACACTTCCACTCAGTCAACCTGGAGTTCAATTCTTAGCACCGAGTATGGTCCTTGGAATCCCACCAGGAGTAAGCCCTGAGCACAGCCGGGTGTGCTCCCTTTCCCAAATGAATAAAATAAAAAAAAAATTTTTTTTAAATGCCTTGTTTCCTATATCCTCATAAGTTGCCCACTGAAACTGGTGTTGCGATCCGTATTTTAGACAGAGAACCTGCAGAAAAGTTAATTTGCTGAGGGTCCCATAGCAGCTGAGAAAATGGTATAGCTTAAGACAAAGGACTGGAGTCATAGCACAGTGGGTAGGGCATTTGCCTTGCACACAGCTGACCCAATTCCTTCGTTCCTCTCGGAGAGCCCAGCAAGCTACCAAGAGTATCCTGCCCAAACAGCAGAGCGTGGCAAGCTACCTGTGGGTATTCGATATGCCAAAAACAGTAACAATGGAGACGTTACTGGTGCCCGCTCCAGCAAATCCATGAACAACGGGACTATCGTGCTTCAGTGCTAAGGAGGAAATCTGTGCTTCGGGTCACTGGCCTGAGAATGTCCACCATTCTGTGGGAAAGAAAGGGAAGGACTATGATAGGCGCCAAGGGATAGCAGGCTAGTACCATGAATCCTACAAAGAGTACCAGGCGTTCAGAGGCTGCTCCACTAACCTGCCCCCCACCCCCACCCAATCCCCTGCAGTTTCTGCTTTCACCAGTATGTTCTCAAGCTGCCCCTCAGTTGGCATGGACCTGGCAGGAAACTCTCTGCCTGGAAGGTACAGTGGAAGTCTTTATTCAGACTTCAGCTCTCCAAACTCGGTACTGGTGCCTAACAAATTTCCTGGTAGGAAATAGCATCGGTTGGTGGGACGTAGGTGCGCTACCCAGGACTCTGCAGGCCGTTTGCAGGAGTTTCCACAGCCAGGGCCTTGTTACATCCTTGGACCCGGGAGGTAGAAGCTCTGTTGATACGGAAAGTAGAAAGGGCGAATGAATTATGGCTCCGGCATCAAGAACCCGATTTCTTCCCCTGATTGTGGCGCCAGTTCAGGCGCGTTTTCTAGGGCTGAGCGTGGGCGCTGTCGGGGCGCATGGGCTTGTGGAGCGGGAGGCAGGCGCCAGGACCTCTTGTTCTCATCCTATTTATGTGTAAAAGGAAAACCAGAAACAGGACTTGGAAATGGAGGTTCCCTAGTAGAACCGTTTTTTTTTTTTTTTTCAATCTTCTATGAAATGGAGCTAACTGAGAACCCAGTTTTTCTTGCCATAGGCCTGCGACCACCGGGTTCTGGGGCCTTGTTGGGCGCCGGAAGTCTTCTACCCTTCACCCCTTCGCTGGGCGAATTTTGAAATATTTGAGATCAGGTAATCAACGAATACTTTGTGGATGTCTCCGAATTCCTGGGACATCCACAACTCAAAAATCCTTTCTATTTTTTTCTCTTGTATTTTCCATCAAGAGACACTAAAAGCGCAACTTCTGATGCTGTGATGAGCAAAATACCTGAAAATTCTGATAATCCCTGTGCTAGTGAGTCAGAGAGTTTCTTTACCCACCACCCCCAGAAAAAGTCCTAGGAAAATCACTAAAGAAATATGCTCGGACAGACAGTTCCCTTTGGAAATTCAAAAGAAAGCTCTTGTGTTTTCAGTTGCAAATTAAGAGTTCACATTAATGGCTCTCACATGTAATGATTTAATTTAGGCAGAAGTTTCTGAAACAGCATTTGCTCCAGCCTTCCATGGACTTCTTAACTGCTCTCATGGAACTATGAAAACCAAACAAAAATCTCCTGTCGATGTATGCTGTTTCCTTATTGACTCTTGAACTCTTGCTCGATTAAAAAATACAAGGGAGCCTTTATTTTAAAATGAATCTTGGAGTAAAAACTAATTGAGATATTTGGCAACCTCATGGTAAAACATCATAGTGAGGCAAAGATAAAGACTAGAATTTCCCTTCTGTTTCTTGCGCCATCGCTCACGCATACACTTGAGCGCGCACTTGATGTGGCCCTCTAACAAGCCCCTTCACTGTCCAGTGCCTCAGGCTCTTCCCCATCAGTAACCCGGGCATCATCTGAACATCTACCTGCCTCCTGGGGGTGTTGTAAGGGTTAATGAGGTATGTGGTGAGGGCTTTGATTCTAGACTGAATGACCTGTACAAATAAAACATGATTACATCTCAGATTCACCTTTGATTCATCTGAATAAATGGGCCTTTCCATTATTAACTCTCCCTGTTAAAATGTTCCAGATTGAGTTATTTGATTTTAAAATTCTATGTTTGGGGGCATTCTGTATCTTAATTCTCTCTGCCAAGATCCTCTCTAGGTTAGATTACCCTGTAAAGGGAGAATGTCTGTTCAAGGGCATAACTTTTTCCTCAGTATGTCATTCAATGCATACATCCAACAAATGTTTATTGGATACAGAACTCTTTCGAGAGATTGCAGGTAGGTCAGGAAATGCTCGCGAAGAACTATTGTGTGTGTCTACTGCTTCAAGACACTAAATACTTTGTATATTATTTTATTAATCCATGTAACAACTCTCTCATGTCTAGATTCTATGAACCGCTGAATAGAAAACTGAAAAGTCTGTGTATTCAGTGAGCAAGATAGTGTCAGAAAGATAAAGTTTTGTTAAGGTTACTTGCAACAGGAAGGGGCTACTTTTTCAAAACTTCTAATGGAAATTTATGGTCCTTATTTACTTCTAAGTAAAAAAGGATTTGGGGTATTGAGAGATAGTGCAGAGAACTGGAATGCATACTTTGCATGTGGGAGCGCCAGATTCTGTCCTTAGCATTTTATGGTCTCCCGAGCACCACCAGGGAACAAACACAGGCACCACCAGGTGAGGCCCCCAAAACAAAACAAAACAAAACAAAAAAGAAAGAAAGAGAGAGAGAAAGAAAGAAAGAAAGAAAAAGAAAGAAAGAAAGAAAGAAAGTTATGTCAACACTGCCTTAGCTGATGTGAAATTCAGTTGTCTGCAGTATTTTACATCTTTAGTTCAGATCCCTCTATATTTGAGAGGATGAATTAGAGAAAATTCATTTTTAAGCATATAAAAATTCAGAGGTAAAATAGGATGACTGTACTGTAAGTATTTGGAGTTGTCCAAATACTTAGTCCATAGCCACCCCCATTCTGGTTTCTTTCCTCCCACCCCCTAGAAAAAGGGAAAGAGAAAAGAAAAGAGAACTGGGCAGATGGTTCAAAGGGCGAGAGCACATGCTTTGCATGTAGAGTCCCTCGGCTCCAGCTTCAGAGCACTCCAAGGTGTGCTCCTCTTTCCAAAAGAGAAGAAGATAAAGAAAACTCGCAGAAGCTGTCAGTCACTATTTAGACGTTTTCTAAAAGCCCAGGCTGGAAAGTTTACATTACTCATATAGGAAAGGGAGCCAAGCACCTTTGTTTCATGATGGAAAGGACAGAGCATTTGGATTTGACCTATTTTTGCATGAAACTTCAGGAAAGTTCTTTTGTCCATAGCTGGAAAGATGAGCTAACAAACGTCAACTCATCATATTTGACAGCAGGACAAAAAGCAGATTAAACCAAGAAATATAGGTTTTTGTATTCTGTCTGTGGACAGTTAGGCCAGCTGCGACAGATTGCTGAGAAAGTTCACTATTTATACATAGTATTATGGTGTTATATATTTGCTGCCTGCTGACAATGTGCTAAGCCATCAGCATGATTAAAGCGAACACCCATATGCTGGGTTGACAGTGTCCTGGTTTCCAGTCTCAGACACAGAGCACTGACATATACATGCAACAGAAGCAGATGTATGTATGGAGCTCGGCAAGTGTTGAATGATTTAGATAGACAGGAATTAGTTGTGGTGCTTTCTATGCGTAAGAATAGAAAGTGAGATCTGCAAGTCACATAATCAGAGAAAGTAGTTTGGGGAGCGTTAGCAAGAACTCCTGTCTTGCTCACAGTCTCTTGGCTGGGGAAGGATTCTTGAGAAAGAAGCAGAAGTAGGGGGTTCAAAATAATAGAATCATAATAGATAAGTCTTATAAGAGACTGAAGATGTTCCAACCCCACTCTTCTTTATGAACAGAGAAGGCCAGGGCCAGAGTCCTCCCTTGACTAGTTAGAATAATATCTAGATCTCTAAGGCAGGTGCCAGTGCTGTCTGCAGTCCCAGTGCAATTCCATATTACTCAGTTCTCCTTGCTGTTGTTTCTTTTACTTTTTATTATGGAACATTTAAGATACATGTACAAAATAGAAATAATAATATCATGAATTTATCTGGCTGGGTATTTTGCTATTATATGTGTATGTGTTTACATATATATAAATGTATATTCATGTATATACATATATATTCCTTTTAAAGAAGATCCTTCAACACATCTTAAAATACTGGTTTCCAAGCTGTGAATTTCCTAAACTATTTCCTGTCTCTGTCCCTGTCCCTGTTGAAGGAGCTCTATAGCTCCTTCAAATCTGAACATTAATTTTGCTGGATAGAATATTCTTGGTGATGGTTCATTTCATTTTGTTTTAATACTATATCCTTTCATTCACCTCTGGCTCAAAGAGTCTTATTTGATAGAGCTGCTTTGAATCTTATGGGCTTTCCTTTGTATCTCAGTCCCTTTTTTGATCTTGCTGCTTTTAATCTGTCCCTCTCTTTGGATTTTATCTTTCTGAGCACAATATGTCTTGGAGGCTTCCTACTTGAGCCGGGCCACACTCTTTAGTTGTAGTGCTCATGTAGGTGCTTTGCTGTGGTCCCCACACCTGGCTGTGATGTGCACCCATTTTCAGGTGTGGTGCTCACTGGAATTCTCATACTTTTGTAAAGGTGCATGCATGCCATGGGTTGCACTGTTCCAGTGATTTCATACAGATGGCCGAATGACTGGGATGGGGGCTCATACTCATGGATAACCTCACACTTGCAAGACAGGTACTTTGCCCTGAGCTGGTCCTGAATACTTCTTTAAATAACCCTCTTCCACTTGCTGTCTGGCTCACTGAATGTCATAAGTATAGGAGGTACTTAGTATTGGTAATATTTCAGCACAGGACAGGCAGGAAAATGCTTGATGTGTTTCTTTCTCTTTCCTTTTTCATTTCCAGAGTATCATGTAGGGTGTAATCGAGATGGTAGAAGTAAAATAATTCATTCTAGTGAAGGTGACCCAATAATATTTTTTGGAAGAGGTAGGAAACTGTTGATGATTTTGAGAAAGAGGGCCAGAATACTCAGAACCTTATGGTCTAAGTGGCAACAGGTGGAACCTTAGGTGTAATCACGACTATCTAGTCTAACGTCTAATATGGAGTTTGCCTAAAACATCTTGTTTTAGTTTTTGTTCTTTCATTTTTTGGTTGGTTTTTGGGACACAGCTGGCTATGTTCAGGCATTACTCCAGGCTCTGTGCTCAGGGTCAATCCTGCTAGTACTTGGGGGACCATATGTGGTGCTGAGGACTGAATCCAGGTGGGCTGCTTGCAAGGCGAACAACCCTACCCATTGTGTTCCAGCTCCTTGTGTTCTTTATTATTTTTAAAAACAGATTTTATGTGTTTTATGCCCCCAATTTGATAATAATTGCCTGCCTGAGAGAAATATTTTTAGATTTCTTTCTCCTTCTTAGAAAAGCAATGAAGGAAGAATTATTCCTCCCCTTCTCCCAACACACACACACACACACACACACACACACACACACACACACACTTCTGGTCAATCCTAAAGGTCAGAAGGTGTTAGTCTTGGTGGATGAAGTAATCTGACAGAAAAAGAGTGAGAGTTGGTATATTTCAGTTAGCCTGACTCTTGTGCTTTAGTTAATTTTTTATTTTTTCAAGTACTCAGCTTTCAGCTCCTGGCTGTTTTGAAGGGACAAGTAATGATCTTATTTATAAGCCTCAGCTCTCATAATCACAGTTTCCCTAGCTGCCATTCGTGTGGCTGTTAATGGGCCCTGGCTGTTAGCATCCTCTAGAAAGGGATGTTCAGTTTATTTTTGCCACATGATACCTCCTAGGCTGTAAGGGAGTCCACTATGGCCCCTTTCTCCTTGTGTTGGATTTTTACTCCTGGCTTATTGCCTGTCTCAGCAATACCCTTCAACTTCAAAGACTGATTCAAAACCTTTCTTTTTCTCAAGGTTTGTCTGTTTCAACATCCTAATAAAGGGGAAGTCCCCGGTGAAATGCTAATATAATATAATATTGACTCACTCATTGTTTCCAGATGACACATGTTTCATATGTAACACCAAAACTATGAATTGTCTTCGCTTCTACAAAAAGAAATAGCAGTGAACATCTCTGTGGGCTCATGCCAGGGGGTATTTTATATATATATATACATAATTTATATTTTTAATAAAATATAAGACACAAATATATAAACATATAATATATAAATATATAATATAAATGTATAATAACCATATTGAAGCACAATATAATATATAAATATATATTTTGAGTCATATATGGCAATGTTTGGGGTTATTCCTGGCTCTGCACTCAGGGGACCATAAGTGCTCAGGGGACCATAAGGGATGACAGAGATCGAACCAGGGTCAGGCACATGCAAGACAAATATCTTACCTGCTATACTATATCTCCAAGCCCTAATTAAAAAAATTATACTTAATATTTTAGGATAGTCTTAGATTCACAGCAACGCAAAAAGAAAGTTCAGAATTCCCATGTACCCCTTGCTCACACATCTGTATTACCAATCACATGCCACTGGTGAAACTGACAAATCTGTGTATTATTATCCCTTGGAGTTTTTAGTGTGCATTAAGGCTCACTATTGGTATTATATATTATGTGGGCTTGGACAAATATATAGAGCCATGCCTTTATTATTATAGTAATATAAGAATCCTCTGCAAGAACTCTACCTGTTTATCCTATTCTCAAACCCAACCCTTGGCAACTATCAGCCCTTTTATAGCCTCCATACCTTTTCCTTTTCCATAATATCTTAAAGTTGGGATTATATAGTATTGAACCTTTGCACACTGACTTCTCTTGCTTACTAACATGCATTTAAGGTTTCTTGCTGTCTTTTCATGGTTTATAGGGCATTTCCTCTTAAGCACTGAATAATAACATCTTGTTGCCTGAATGTTACACAGTGATTATCTATTTACATATATAATGAATTCTTTCAGTTTTGTAGAAATAGGTTTTCAACTTCTTTGGTTAAATACTAAGGAATGAAATCACTAGACCTGAGGTTTAACAGAACTGTTAATTTTCTAAGAAAGCTATCATTGTCACTGTCACTGTCATTGTTGTTCATTGATTTACTCGAGTGGGCACCAGTAACGTCTCCATTCCTCCCAGACCTGAGATTCTAGCAGCCTTTCCATACTCATCTTTCCCAATGATTGGAGACTCTTTCATGGTCAGGGGAATGAGATACATTGTTAATGTTTTTGGCACATCGAATACACCACGGATAGCTTGCCAGCTTCTGCCCGTGTGGGCAGGATACTCTCAGTAGCTTGCCAGGCTCTCCGAGAGGTATACATATATATATATATTTCTTAGAATATATATATAGATTATATATAAATATATATATTTCTTAGAAATATATATATTCTAAGAAAGCAAGAAGGAATTTTAGGCACTAGTGATCAGTTAACTTCTGAGCAAGGAGTAGATAGTGCCCTCAAAGGGGAGTAAAGAAGGTGAACTGCAGTTGGGGAAAGGCAGTATTATCCTACTGTGAAAGTTTTTTCTTTGCTCAGTGTGAAGCAACTATTCTTTACTCATACTTTCAAAAGAAGCAGGAGGGAGTAGGATGATTGGAAGAGAAGACATCACCCACTGTGTTAATTAGGGTCGGATCCAGAGAGCACGAACCACTAGGTCGGAGGCAGATAGGGACTTTATTATAGGAATTGATTTCAACAGATTATGTGGAATTGTCACTTCTGTGTTTGGTTTTGGACCCTGAAGTCAGAAAGGCAGGCCGTGGAGAAGGATTGATTGGTATGAAGTGGAGGAACAAGCTGGGACCAGCAAAGACAGCCTGGCTAGGTCCGCAAAGCTCTCTTATCTCCACACTTCAGCTTTGATGGTGAGAGCAACCTATAGGGGAAGGCTGGCACCGTTTATCCCAGGGCTGTCATGCATTTGGGGGCCAGAAGGATGGCCCAGAGAACTGTTTTGCATGCAGGAGTCCCAGCTCAGTCCCTGAAGTGGGTACCACTTGGACTTTTGAACACTGCCAGGAGTGGCCCCGAGTACTTCTGGGTGTGGTTTCCAAACACATACCTTCTTCTCTTCTCTTCTCAAAGCCCCACAACCAGGCAAAATCAAATCTGTCACTACACCCCATAAAAATAAAACCCACTGGGGCCGGAGCAATAGTACAGCGGGTTGGGCATTTGCCTTGCACGCAGCCGACCTGGGTTCAATCCCCAGCATCCCATATGGTCCCCCAAGCATGGCCTGGAGTAATTCCTGAGTGCAGAGCCAGGAGTAAAACCCTGAGCATCGCTGTGTTGCCCCCCCCCCAACACACGCACACCAAAAAATAAATAACTAAACCCCACTAACAAAGTCTGACCCAAGGGACAGAGAGTCTACTGGCAGAGATCCATAGGGGCCCTCCAAAATTTTGACACAAGAACTCTTGTGGCTTATGCTAACTAGGGGAAAACACAAGGAAATAAATGGGGAAATGTTGTTCTAGCTTTGTGGGCACCCAAGGTGATGTGGTGCAAATGCTCACACTGTTGCACAATTGTACAACAGAGGAGGGTGTACATGGAGGAGAATGCTCTTTGCAGCATTACAGAGAGCAAACGGAAATAGACTCCTAAGTGCTCAGCAGTGAGGAGTGTATCGTAGAGATCAATTATACAAAACTATTTAAAAAGAATGAATTCTTTTTAAAACTCCTTTTGCTCTTGTGCATTGTTTCTGGGCTATACTTGGTGGTGATTGGAGACTTCTCTTGTCTCTGTGCTGAGCAGTGACTCCTGCTGTGCTTGGGGACCATCTGCAATGCGGGGGACTAGCCACATGGGTGAAAGGTAACAGAGTGCCTGTACTATCTCTCTAGCTCCTTAAAAACCCTTTTAAAAAGAAAGTTTTTTTTTTATATATACAAAATAAAACAGAACTTAAAAATACAATGTAAAGGGGGAAAACAGAGCTGCAAGATGACAGGAATAAGACGTACCAATTTTATAAGATTTAAAAGTAAAAAAATAAAAATTAAAGGATTTAAAAAAAAAAGATTTAAAAAGTAGCCAAAGCAGCACCATATATTGCTAATTGAAAAAAAATGTAGAAGACAGGATACTCCCCAAACTTGAATGTGTGTGTCTGGAGGAAGAGATTAAGTTTAGAGATGGTAAGAGATTCAGAACTGTTTTTTAATTTTAATTTTATTTTTGGTAGGGGGGTTTATTTCTAGGGCCCTAATCCAGGACACTATACCTGAGAGGCATGTACCTGCTAGTGAGTTACATCCCTCAGAACTTTTTATTCTGTCACCTTCCTGGAAGATAGTGATGCACCATCTCCTGTCCCTGCACCTGGCTGTCTTCACTGGGGCCCCTTGGAGGGGTAGGTTGAGTTTTCCTCCCCGCCCTGAGCAGAGCCCTGGCAGTTGAAGACCTCCTGAACCCAGCCACAACTATGCTCTACATTTTTTTCAATTAACAATATATGGTGCTGCTTTTACTATTTTTTAAATCTTATACACCATGTATGAGCCTCACGCATGAAAGAACTGGCAGAGGAACCCAGGTGTGCGGAACCCGGGGCTGAGATCTCCAAGCCTGCTCAGATTGGTACTGGTCCTCCTCCACCCATATCCCCCATTTTCCAGTACATTTTCCAGTCACACCCACAAACTGCCCCCTGCAGCTGTGTAATCCCATCAACGGCCAAGATCCAGAGACTATAAAATAAAGCTCCTGGAAGGCCTCTTATAGCCTAGTTCTCCCTCTTGAAGAACCTGACAAGCTACCAAGAGTTTTCCTGCTCTCACAGGAGAGCCTGGCAAGCTCCCCGTGGCATATTCATATGCCAAATACAGTAACAATAATGAATCTCATTCTTCTGACTCTGAAAGAGCCTCTAATGCAGCACCGTTGGGAAGGACGAGTAAAGAGAGGCTGCTAAAATCTCAGGGCTAGGACGAATGGAGACATTACTGGTGCCCGCTCCAGCAAATCGATGATCAACAGGATGACAGTGATACAGTGTTAGAGTGGCCCTTTGTTGTTGTTAATATATCTGTTGTCAAAAACTTGGAGGTGGTGCTCCTACACTTGGCTGTGGAGTTGGGGATCCCAGTGGAAGCAGCAGGGTTGTTCTAATTGGTATGGGGCAGTGTTGGGGATTCATCTCCTTGTCTTCTTACATTTGCAGAGCAGGTATTTTGTCATTGAGTCACATTCCCCCTGTTTGTTTATATCTTTATTGAGATGCTGACATACAAAATTGTTGATGATAGGATTTCAGGGACACTCTGTTCCAACCCCAATCCCACCAGTGTCCACATGCCTCCACATGCTTCCACCCAGTTTCCCCCCACCCCAACCTGATTCCTTGACAGACACATCTTTAAGTTTAATGATTGGAGTTTGGGTTTCCTGCTTACAGTGGTGTTGGCTCTAGTGGTTTAGATATAGACAGAAATGTCACCCTCACACCCCAGTTCATCTCTTCTTATTATCCCTTTCTCTTCTTCCCTGGTGTTTTTCTTTCTGTTATCAAGAGCCAATGGTTTGTCCACCTTTGATAACTGCCATTCCCTAGAACTGTGTTTTTATCCCCCAGGCTCTCCTTTTTTCCTTTTTTTTTTTTTATAAGGAATAACACTATTATCTATTGCATTTAAAAGATCACAAAATAGATATAACAAAAATTAGATACATTATCTTTGTTATTGGACTGGAGCAATAGCACAGCAGGTAGGGCGTTTGCCTTGCACACCGCCAACCTGGGTTCGATTCCTCCGTCCCTCTTGGAGAGCCCAGCAACCTATCGAGAGTATCCTGCTGCATGGCAGAGCCTGGCAAGCTACCTGTGGCGGTCTTGATATGCCAAAAACAGTAACAAGAAGTCCCACAATGAAGATGTTACTGGTGCCCAGTTGAGCAAATTGATGAACAACGAGACAGACAGTGCTACAGTGCTATCTTTGTAATTGAAAATCTCCTTAGGCGATACCATGCATCATCGACAAAAAGCAGAAGAGGAAAAAGTGGGCTAGCACAGGGGCAAGCAGACATTTGGAGCCATGGGGGAGGGATAGACTCTATCTCCTCCTCACTTTCCCCTGTCTGCAGGGCTTGTCTATAAATCAGCTTGTAATATAAATCAGCTAGGAGTTAGAACCAACACTGTGTCATTGTCACAAATATTCCTATATCAAGTGATTATAGCCCACAGAGCTGACTTACTTGATTGCTTGTTACATTCCTATATGAGGTTTGTTAGTAGATTGAATGAGAGCAGTGTCACCACAAGAATTAGGGAAAGTACAGGAGAGCGAAGGGTGAATTATTCCACCATTTGTCCTACAACTGCACCACCCACTTTGCTTTTATTAATGTCTCTAATTTGAAAACACCTTCAGGAATTCTGTGTGCCATTGTATTTATCTTAGGAACTTCCTAATCTTCAAGGAGACAGGCCAGGAATTTTTTTTTTCTTTCAGCTAACCAATGATCACACAAAGTGAGAGCAAAGAATTTGGCAGCAGATATAATCTCTTTCTAAAAAGCCAGTTGAGGGAGTATTTTTAGGTTCAGGGAACCTGCTCATTTCCTCATGTATGAAGCTTTCCTCAATGACCTCTCTTATTTCTGAAATCAGGAGGGGGGGCATGCTCAACCTCTCCTGGGGCACTCACTCCTTGAATTATCATTATTTGTATATATATCACCTCTCCTACAAGATTAGGATTTCTTATCTTCATTATCGCATTTATCATATTACCCTCAGCTCATTACTCTTAGTATTAGTATTGAGTGCTGTGTTAAATACTTGCTTAGGAAAAAAATATCGCTTGTCGGCCTTTTGGCTAAGATCAAGTATAGGAAAAAGATAGTTGTACAAGGAGTAAAGAGAGACCAGAGGGATTTTTTTTTGCCCCAGGCTCTCCTTTTTTTAAGCCTTTAAGCAAGACATAAAGACCTGTTGGGGCACATATTCTGCATGCAGGAGTTTTGGGTTGGTCTCTGACATTGCAAGGTCTCCGTAGTACCAAGTCAGGAGTGTCCCCTGCCCACAGACTCTGTCATCGCTCAGCCCAAGGATCAAGAAACTGTGGTCTTTAAAAATAATGTTTTCGGAGGCTCAAGATATCTATTTGAGTGAATAAAGATAATAAAAGGCAACACATTTCAAAGGATGAACACATGATGATACAAGTGTTTGGAGAACACAGATTCAGTTTTATAAGGTGGCCTGAGAAGTTTATTAATGTGAAAATGAAGTAAATTCATTCCTCTCACGAAGTGAAGCAATTTCCTAGTCATTTCCGTAACAGTAATAGTACTGCTTTGTAAAACTGCAGCATGAACCCCTCATCTCCCTATCAGTGTTTCTTCTAATTCGCTCCCCATTGCTTCACTTTCTAAACTCTTGTAATAAAGATAATGGTCTTTTAAAAAAATCATGTAGGGGTTTACTTTCTGCCAAAAAAAATGTAGGCTTCCTTTCCCTGCTCTGCATTTTACCCCTGCACACTTTCATTCCAGACCATAAAGATCTTCCACTTTTCCCCCCGTCCATGTCTGTTTTCTTTGACCAGGGCAATAAACCTTAATTCAGGATTTTTCCTCCTAAAAGCAACTTGCTTAAAGTGACTGCTCAGCTGGAGAAAGTTCAAAGGGTTGGAGCATAAACTCTGCATGCAGGTTGCCTGGGGCCTGAGCCCTGGTACCTCATGGTTCCTTGATCATCACCAGGAGTGACCCCTGAGCCCTGCTGGGCATGGGCCCAAATTGAGAAAAACAAAACCAAAATCAAAACCAAAACAAAAACAAACGAAATGACAGAGACTGCTTGCAGAAAAATGTTACAGTATACTGCAAAGTGAAGTCTGTGTTCTCCTTCCCTCTTTTCCTCTCTTCCCCTTTCTCTTCCTTTCTCCATTTCTTTCTTTGCTTGCCAAATCTCTCTTCCCCCAAATCTTGTCATACATACTTCCCCAAACTTTGACCTATAAAACAAAACTTGGGGTGTTTAGCCTATTGCTCACTGGCATTATTCTAACCAGTCCTGCCTTCCTATATTATTACCGAATGGATTGAGTTCAGACTAGATGAAAATATAGCGGGCCAGGATATAGTTTAGTGGTGGAGTCCGTGCCTTGTAGGGACAAGAGACCTACATGTCATAGAGTTTCAACTCTAGGAGAAGTGAACACGTTAATATAAAAATTAGAACAATTCTATGCTTGCAAGAAACAAACAATTATCTCTCTAAATATTTACCTTTCATGGGAATTTTTATAGAGAAATTTGTTTGCTGGGCAGGCCTGGTGATGGTCAGAGTGTATCTCTGTGCTCTGAAGTTGGCCCAGTAGTTCTCAGGGCACATTTCAGTTCTGAGCATTAGACTAGGATTGGTCATGTGCAAGGCAAGTACCTTAGCCTCTGTACTACTTCTCTGGCTATTATATTGTCACTGTCACTGTCATCCCATTGTTCATCGATTTGCTCAAGCAGGCACGAGTAACATCTCCATTGTGAGATTTGTCATTACTGTTTTTGGCATATCGAGTACTCCGTGGGGAGCTTGCCGGACTCTTCTGTGCCGGTGGGATACTCTTGTTAGCTTGCCAGGCTCTCCGAGAGGGAAGGAAGAATTGAGCCCGGGTTGGCCTATTATATTACAGTTTTTTTTTTTTTATCCACTCATCTGATGTTGGGCAAGTGGGTTGTTTTCAGAGCCTGACTTTCTTAAGTAGTTCTGTGTATTCACAGGTGTGGGGTTAGGCCTTGTCTGTACCATGTTCTTTATGGACTCCATTTGGTTGCTCATGCTATGCTGTTTTTCACTTGGAACATCATTTCCTCTGCCTCTTTCTGCCTCTCAGAGTTTTTGCTCCATTTCAAGTGCTAGGTCAAATATGCATACAGTTGAAGCCCCTGGCCCCGTCTGTGTTGCTCCAGCTCACTCATTGCCCATTAGCATGGTGGCAGTGCTTGTAAAAGCCCCTTGACAAAGGTACTGCATATGTTTTTAAAATTAATTTTTGTACTTTATTTAAACGCCATTGTTTATAAAGTTGTTCACAATACATTTAGTACAGGCTTTTAATGTCACCAATCCCACCACCTGAGTGACCTTCCCTCACATTTGTCCCATCTTCCCAAATGTCTCCCGAGAGTGCCCCCTTAGCAGGGACAAAGTAATTTCATTTGAAAGAATTTTTATATTTTTGTTTCAGTCCCATGAGATGCAGAGTTACAAAGTGGATCAGGGTCAGATTTCGGTTGTACAGTGTTCCAATACCCATTCCCCCACCAGTATACCTATCCCATCACCAATGCACCAGTTTCCCTCCTGCCACCATCCCCCAAGCCTGTCTCTATGGCAGGCACTTTCCTTCTTTCTCTCTTTATTTCTGTCTCTCTTACTCTCTCTGTCTTGTGTTTCCCTTCTGGGGCATTATGGTTTGTTTTGCAATACAGCTACCAAGGGGTTACCATGTTTGTTCCTTTACCTGTTTTTAGCACACAGTTCTTATTCAGGGTGATCATTTACAACTATTGTCATGGTGGTCCCTTCTCTATCCCAACTGCCTTCTCCATTTGGGATAGAGAACATTTGGGAAAGCTTCCAACTGTAGACCAATAATCCTGGCCCTTGTTTCTACTGTCCTTGGGTATTAGTTTCATATCACTGTATCACTGTCATCCCATTGCTCATCGATTTGCTCGAGTGAGCACCAGTAATGTTTCCATTGTGAGACTTGTTGTTACTATTTTTGGTATATTGAATATGCCACAGGTAGCTTGCCAGGCTCTGCTGTTTGAGTGGGATGCTCTCAGTAGCTTGCCAGGATCTCTGAGAAGGACGGAGGAATCGAACCTGGGTTGGCTGTGCACAAGGCAAATGCCCTACCCGCTGTTGCTCTCACTCCAGCCCTATACAAAAATACAAGTTTCATATTATTTTTTTAATATCCCACAAATGGTCAAATCATTCCATGTCTATTCCTATCACTTCTATACATCCATTTATAAGAAAATTTCACAACTTGATTTTTCCTAACAGCTGCATAATATTCCATTGAAGTACAGGTAGCTTTTCTGCTGTGTGTTTTTGGGTCCCTGGGGTATATTCCCAGAAGTGGTATTGTTGAGTCATATGGAAGCTCAATTTCTAGCTTTTTGAAGAATGCCCATACTGTTTTCCAAAAAGGCTGGACTAATCAGCATTCCAATCAATAATGAATAAGAGTTCCTTTCTTCCCGTATCCACGTCAGCATTGATGCTCTTGTTCTTTTTTGATGGAGGCACCACATCTTCTGGGAACTTGGCCTGTCATAGTTTTCTGAGAATGTCTTTGTTCCCTCCCCACTCCCTTCCCTCTGTGGCACTAAAAAAACACATACACATCTAGTTGTGGTACTCGCACATTTGGGTGATGGTGTTCACACATTCAGAGGTGCTGCTGGCTCATGGTCTACTTCCTCACCTGTGGTGCTTATACAACATGACCAGTTCTTGGCACAGCAGCTCACATATGGTTTGACTGTTGTAGTACTTGCTGGCGAGTTTCAGCCTTTTTTGGTTGTGGTGCTACATATACCTGGTGGGAAATTGCTTGTAACACTGGGAATCATAGGTGCTGGTATCATGCCCAGCATGCATGTACAGTGGCCCCAGGATGGAACTAGAGTCCTGATGCTTTCAAAGCAGGTGCTCTGAGTCACTGAGTTATCCTGGACTCCTTCGCTTCCTCTTCCCCCTTCTCCTCCAATCCCTTATTGTCTAATTCTTTCACATCCAGTATAATTTTTCTAGGGTTGACAGTGAGAGAAAAATTAGTCTCACGTATTTATTTTGTAACCTAGTTATGTTGGCAGGAGATGCTGGTGCAGTCATTGATGACTTGGCAGCTAAGGCAAAGGAGAAATAGGAGGAAACAAGACTCTCATCTCCCAGGCACCTGCCTTTGGCTGTAAAGAGCTGCCTTGTTTCCCCTCTTAGATGTCATTTCTGATCATACAGGAAGTGAAGACTGCAATTAGATTTTATTCCTAGGCAACATCAGTATCTTTAAGAACACCCTGGAAGGTATCTTAAATTATGTATTTTTCCTATATAAATACATATTACTTAAATTAACTGTTAAATAATTAAATAAATGTGCTTAAATTAACTGTTTTATTTGCATAATGCACTCTAGACCAACTAGTCAAAATAAATAGGAAAATAACTTTGAATTATGTCTTTTAGACTTGAGACTTACATTATATCCTTAGGTATAGAAAGACTGAGTCTACTATATTTGCTTAATATGACAGGTTTTTAATTCAAGAAATAGAATAAACACCCAGGGCAAGTTTCCATTGGTCTCGAAGGTCTTCTATTACTTGAAAACTGGAAGGGATAGCAATGGGACAATTGTTTATTCGTAGCCACAGGTAAGGTATTTAACAGAGATAAACCCTGTTCAAATGGATTAAAATTAAAAATTGCAGCAGTGCCATGAGATGGAATATTTACTGTCAGGACACATGGCAGCTTGGCTGATGTCTCCTGACCAGATCCATGTCCCTTGCTCCTGCTGTGCCACTCTTCTTTCCAGAAAGTTCCCGTCTCTTTTCTTGCAGCATTACTGCCCCAGCTGTCCATACAGTCCTCTTGGAGGCAGCTCACGTGACTGTTTATTCCTTCTTCTAACCATGCTGTTATCAAACTATATCATATAATTCTCTTCATAGTCCATTTTTGGAGAAGAGGTGGGGAGGGCAGAGGGGATTCCTTCATAGCTGTGCAGGTGGCCACCAGGGCTATGGGCCCCTTGGTTCTGGGGAGGCCATAGAGTACTGGGGATGCAACCCGGGGCTCTATGTAAGCCAGACACATGCTCCAGCCCACAGAGTGATCTCTTTGGCTCCTTCCATTTTTTTTGGAGCCTGTTGCTCCCACAGACTTGGACTAGGTCTTTGCCATTTTGGGGTACATTTGACAACAGCTCCAAAGTCTGTTCCCTCTAGCTCTTAACTTTCTGTTTCCAAACTTAGCTTCCTGGGACTAGAAAGATAGTACAGTAGGTAGGTCTCTTGGCCTGGATGCAGCCAACCTGGGTTCTATTCCCAGCACCCCATATGGTTCCCCAAGTCCCTATAGGAGTGATCCCTGAGCCCAAGATGAGGAGTAAGCCCTGGATGTGACCCAGAAACCAAAAGGTCTAAACCAGCACCAAACTTATTACCTCTTCCTCTGCCAAGGTAATTTTCTTAAACAATCAAATAAACAACACTAGGCAAAACATATAGGTCAAAATTGCTCTGTCACTCCAATAGTTTTTTAAAAAATTTTTTTGTTAATGAATCACCATGGGGGTACAGATACAGGTTTACATATTCTCGTGCTTGTGTTTCGGTCATATACAGCTTGAGTATCTATCCCTTCACCAGTACCCGTTCTCCACTGTTAACCCCATCATCCCTCCCACCCCCTCCCACCTTCTTCCACTCCATACCCCTCCCCACTCAGCCTTATTGGCAGAGCATTCCCCTCTGTTCCCTCTCTCCCTTTGGGCATTGTGCTTAGTAATGGAGGTCCTGGGTGGCCAATGTGTTTGGTCTATAGTCTGCTCCGTGCATGCCTCTCCCATCCCGAATGGGTCCTCCCACCACATTTTTGCTTGGTATTCCCTTCTCTATCTGAGCTGCCCTTTCCCCCAGCATGTGAGGCTGGTCTCCAAGCCATGGAGCAAATCTGGTACCTATTTCTGTTATTCTTGGGTGTTAGGCCTCAATTCTGCTGTTTTATATTCCACAGATGTCACTTCAATAGTTTTTAACTCTCAAATGGATCAAGAGCTTTAGTTATGTGGCCCATGTCTGTTTCTCCAGGGCCATCAAGTGCCTTCTCTGTTCATTCTAAGCAAGATGTAGACTCTCCAATATTTACCCCTGGGATTTGAGGTGCCCTTTGGCATGGCCTTCAAAGGAGAGTGGACACTTGGACACAATCATGGGCTCAGTAGTAGCAAGGAAGGTGACCATTGAGGGGGACTTTCCAATATTGTTTCCTTCTTTTCCACATTCAATGAAATGCTTTTCTTCCTATTGAGAGGCTGGGTGAAAAGTTGCCATCACTAAGTATATTCTTTTCAATTTATGCAACGCTGAGCAGTAAAAAATATAGCCAGAGGAAACCGAAACCAATAGTGACCATCCAGGAACAAAGAACAAATCTACTCCCTGGCAGAAAGTTTTTGATCTTACCAACCGAGCTGGTTTTATTCTTTTAGCTTCCAAAGTCCATAAAAATGCTTCTAAGCAAAATTAACTTCCAAGTCCATAAATTTGATTTATCATTTACAGCATGACATTTATAGCATCCCCCCTTTTTTTTTTATTCTGGCAAGGGGAAACTGGAAGAAAGGTGTGAAGACCTCCCAGTCTATGACGATGGCTATGATGTAGTACATCCTTATGCATGGTCCTGAAATCGGAGCCTGCCTTTGTAGTCACTCAGAGCTAACTCACAGATATACTCAGACCTAGTTTGACTTATACTTTAAATAATAAAATCATTTCAGAATCAGTAATTAAATGAAACACATGCAAATTGAAAACCAGAACTTGAGGTTCACTGTAAAAATGATTTTCATTAGTGCC
This sequence comes from Sorex araneus, assembly GCF_027595985.1. Taxonomy (NCBI): domain Eukaryota; kingdom Metazoa; phylum Chordata; class Mammalia; order Eulipotyphla; family Soricidae; genus Sorex; species Sorex araneus. The sequence goes on along the minus strand of NC_073305.1, from coordinate 132,119,099 downwards.
TAGTTGGTGTGTTGATATGCATGCCTATGTCTGTTAAAATGGGAAGATGAGTTTTTAAAAATCCCTTTTTAGGGGCTGGGAGATTGTACAACAGTTAGAATGCCTGATTGGATGATTTCTGACAGAACTATAGTCCCCAAAGCATCCCTGAGGCACTGCAGGAAGCCACCTGAACTCTGTTGGGGTGGCCTGAGTGGCACCATGCAGCCCTGAATCATTTTGCCCTTACAGTAAACCATATGCCCAGTTGACTGAGAATTATTGGCGGGATCTCTGGACCTCCCAAGCACCACTTAAAAAGCCTCCCACCGAAGTTTTAACATTTCTTCACCCCTCACAGTTAATGTTCTGATGACGGGGTTGCATGCATGCCAGGCGGCTGATTGCACATTGGGTTGAGGTGTTCACACACTGGGCACATAGTATTCACCAATGATTGTACTCCTTGGCTTATGTCGCTTGCATACATATAACTAAGGATCAGTCAGACATTTCTTGAGGTTCCAGGGATCACAGACAGGGAACTGCCAGGTTCAAATGACAGAGCTGCTAGGATTGCGCTGGAATTGAATCCCTGGGACCATGTTTAGGCAGGTTCTCTAAGTCCATGCCTATTCCCTTAGGCTCTGTATGTAAGTTTTGTACATCTGTGCATTATCTCAGATATACATACATACACACACACACACACACACACACACTCCCTCTTGGAGAACCCGGCAAGCTACCGAGAGTATCCTGCCCGCATGGCAGAGCCTGGCAAGCTACTCGTGGTGTAGTCGATAGTGGATAGCCAAAAACAGTAACAATGACGGTCCTCATTCCCCTGACCCTGAAAGAGCCCCCAGTACACCATTGGGCTACACTAGCACATGACAGGGACCAAAGGAGATGTTACTGGCACCTGTTCGAGCAAATCGATAAACAACGGGATGACAGGGAAACAGTGATATACAGTGATATATAAATATATATATGTACATATATATATATACATATATATATATATATATATTTGGAATGAGGGGCCAAACTTGACTCAGCAGTGCTCAGGGCTTACTCTTGGCTCTGTGCTTAGGGGTCTGTGTAGGGATTGAACCCAGGTCATCATGTAAAGGCAAGACAAGTGCCTTAACCTATGCTTGTCCTCTGGAAAAATATTTTTTAAAAATTTAATTTATTATTATTATTATTTTGCCATGCCTAATGGTGCTCAGGGCTTACAACTGGCTCTGAATTCAGGGATCACTCCTGGTAGGGATCAGATGACCATATGGGCTGCCAGGGATCAAACCTGGGTCAGCTGTGTGCCAGAGAAGTACCCTACTCGCTGTACTATTGCTCCAGCTTTGCCAACTTTTAAAAGTAAAATATAATGCAGCTAAAGGCATATGCACAAGTAGATAACTGTAATTAAAAACAAAGATAATAGTGATGCCTTGTGAAAATCTGTAGATTTTCCTCCAATCTATAAAAATTATGCTGCCTTCTTTACATTGTTTTCTAAGGAAAATGGAGAAAAGAAAGTACCCTACAGGCAGGACTTATCATGTTTTGGGATGATCTATTCACAAAATTGAAAAGTCGTGTTTCTGTGGAGATATTGGTTACTCTGGCTGTATGTTTCATGAAGCATCATGCTAGCTGGACTACTTCAGAATGCTTATTTGTTTGCTTTTGAGCTCCACTTGGCAGTGCTTGGGGTCCTTCCTGGTGGCTCTCTGGGGACTGTGTGGTACTGGGAATGAAACCCTAGGCTCAACATGTAAAGCAGGCTTTGCAGCCCTTTGAACTCTCATTCTGGACTCAAAACAAAATCCTTCTAGAGGGCTGAGTAACAAACCAGTAATAAACCAGTGACGATAAATGTTGGGAGAATTTTGCCTGTAGATTTTGCAAAGTTTCATGGGAGGAAAATGAAGATTGGAGAAAAATGATCAGATTTGGCTTTTTTGTGGCTAAGTAGTTACCTCAACTCTCAATTTCACATGACCTATATTGATACAAATTTTACTAGTGAGAGTAAAAGCAAATCAATGGTTCCATCTGCAAAGAGGCGTTAAAGTGCTGCAGATTGTGTTAACCATACAGAACTGTGTAAGGAGTTCAGTGATATTTGCTGAGTGCTGAGCAAGGGAGAAAAGCATCGTGTTTTCCTTCAGTGGCTTATATGGGGCAGATAAGCACGCTTCACATGCAATAATTAGGGCACAATGTAGGACAATGAGAAATTTCATGTAGTGGTGCACGCAAAGCTGGTGAAATGAGTAACTGCGATTCAAAGTTTTATTTTTCAGATCTGGGTCCAGTGGTACTCCTGTTGGCTTGCTTTTGTGACCTAAAAGATGATGGAAACAGGGCTTCATAATCTTAGGTTGTTTGAAAATCGCCTACAGAAGGTCACCTTTTTTAAGTCAGTGAAGAATTTATTTTATTCTTTTTTTTCAGCAGAAAGAAGGTGAGACATGGAGGGAGAAAACTAAGTCTATCACTGCTTTGCTTATAGTGTGTTGCTAAGCAGAGACTATATTACTATTACGCGTGTGTAAATAATGCTTAGAACACGTACATATGAAAAAGGAGGGAGGCAATTCTGTATACTTTCACAGCGTATTGAATATAGTTTTGGCAAATGGGTTAACCAGAGAAAATAGAACAGTTCAGATTATCATGTCCAAATAAACTTTGAAGGCCTGTAAGTATGAGGTCAGAAAATTACTTGCAAAAATCACATTCAGTCAAGCCTTTCTCGGCCAAGATTCTAGAATAGAGTTTTAGGCAGAAAGAAGACTTCAAGTCTGTCTGTTATACCTACAAGACAGAGCAATAAAGGGAAGGTAAAAAAAAGTTTTTTTTTTTTCAAGTGGGTGACTTCCCAAGCACTGCACAGGGGATCTGGGGACCACTCACATTGATGCACAGCCAGCTGGACCAAATGGTTCAGTACTCAGTCTGAGGATGAAGTGCTGCTTGGGTCCTATGGTGTTGGGGACTACCAGGCTCCTGCAGGGGTCTACTGTAGTACTCAGGAAGTGGCCATGGACAGATATCAAATATGTGTCTTCCACCACATTCTATGTGCTTTCTTCCTTATTTATTTGTTTATTTATTTATTTTGGGTTTGGGGGCAACACCCGGCTGTGCTTAGGGCTTACTCTGGGTTTTGCACTCAGGAATCACCTCTGTTTGGCTTGGGGAAACCATATGAGGTGCCAGAGATTGAACCTGGGTCAGTCATATACAAAGTAAGTGCCTTACTTGCTGTACTATTTCTCCAGCTCATGGTCTTGTTTTAAAAGATGAAAATCTGTTCTTAAATCTACCAAGCCAGTTATGATCTCTGAACAGAGAGTCAGGAATAAGTCCCACGTATTCTCAGTTGTGACCACAAACAACAAAAAAACTGATGTTAAATAGAATCCTGCAAAGTATGATCTGCCAACAACATAACTATAATATTTTCCCCTATACATATCCAAATAGGCTGGAGTAATAACACAGCGGTGCCTTTCACACAGCCGACCCGTGTTCGATCCCTCCGCCCCTCTTGGAGAGCCCAGCAAGCTACCCAGAATATCGCACCCACATGGCAGAGCCTGGCAGGCTACCTGTGGCGTGTTGAATATGGCCAAAACAGTAACAATAAGTCTCTCAATGAGAGATGTTACTGGTGCCTGCTCAAGCAAATTGATGAGCAACAGGATGACAATGACAGTGATACATACCCAAATGGTTCAGAATTGTCCAGACTAGAGTTTCTCAACCTGGCCTCCTGTGCATCCCCAGGATATTCTAAAGGCCCTCAGGTGAAAAATAGCATTAACTGGGGTCCATACTCTGAGATTAGAAGACTAAAGAGTAGGTTAGTGGGGCACTGACAGATAAAAGTTGAGAAACATTGTTCTAGATGATAAAACATAATTTGTTTATTATCTTCCTTTATCAACTTCTCTCCAGTTAGTACATCAGTTAAATTCATATGTGAGTTGGGGTTAGAGAGATAGTACAGCAGGTAGGGTGCTTGCCTTGCATGCAGCCAACCCAGATTCAATCCCTGGTACTCTGTATCACTTGTATCACTTGTCTTCCCGTTGACCTTCGATTTGCTCGAGTGGGCGCCAGTAATGTCTCCATCTGTCTCTGTCATGTGCTAATGTAGCCCAATGATATCTGCTTGCTCCAGGAACAGGAGGAGCCTCAAACTGTTCATTCAGGGTTTTGACGAAGAAGTCTGACCATCTCATTGGTGGGCAGCCACGCGGTCTTTTGACGTCCCATAGAATCCAGTCGGTAACAGCTCTAGTCCAGCGGTCATCTCTGAATCACATTAAATGTCTGGCCCATCTGATTTTTGATGTTTTGGCAAACGGGACAGCATCCCTGATTCTTGATCCTCGAACGGAGGTCGGAACTCCAGATTCCTTCTCTCACTTTAGTGAGACGTGATACTCCTAGCATAGCTCTTTAGATTCCTCTTTGGGATACCCAAATAGCATTTTCATCCTGTTTGTATAAGACCCAGGTCTCTGAGGCATACATTAGTGCAGGAAGAATAGTAGAATTGAAAAGATGTGCCCAGAGTCGGAGGCCCTTCATCCTCTTAACTACTTCTTCGATGCTCTTGAAGGCGTTCCACACTGCTCTCTTCCTTTTGTGCAGGTCTGGTGCCAAGTCGTTCCTCATGTTGAGTTCTCGACCCTGGTACACATAGCTGCTGCATTCGGAGATATTCATTCCATTGAGAGCAAATGGAGCGTCAGGGACTAGTTCATTTTTCATGAGCATCATCTTGAGGTTCAGCTGCAGTCTGACCTTTCCATACTCTCGGTCGAAGTCGGCCAGCATTTGTGCTGCTTGGCTAATGTTTGGCGTTATGAGAATGATGTCATCACCGAAGCAGAGGTGGTGTAGTTGCCGACCAACTATCTTCACTCCCATTCCTTCCCATTCCAATCGTCACATAATGTTCTCAAAGGTGGCACTAAAGAGTTTTGGTGAAATGGTATTGCCCTGCCGAACCCCTCTCTTTACGTCAATGATCACTTCCTTGTAGAATGGTGAGATCCTGGTGGTGAATCCGTAATACAGCTTGCAGAGGATCTTGATGTACTGAGTTTGAATACCCTGTTTGGCTAGGGCTTCGATGACTGCTTCAGTCTCAACAGAATCAAAGGCCTTCTTTAAGTCGATGAATGTTAGACAGAGTGGCATCTTGAATTCTTGCAAAACTTCAATGAGTTTGGTCACTGTGAGGATATGGTCGATTGTGCTGAATCCTTTTTTTTGGAGCCCGGTTGGTCGCATGGTTGTCCTTCGTCTAGTGTTCTGCCTTTTCTATTCAGGATGACATGAGTGAACAACTTGTAGACAACAGACAGCAGGCAGACTGGGCGATAGTTGCCAATGTTGTGGATGTCTCACTTCTTGTACAACAGAACGGTCCTGCTGGTTTTCCACTGGGACAGAACCTTGTATTCAGACAAGTAGCGTGTGAAGTGCTGAGCCAGTGTATTGATGAGTACTGGCAGCAGATTCTTCAGGTGTTCATGTCTGACCTTGTCTAGACTGGGTGCTGTACGCATCTTTACTGACAAAATGGCATGTCGGATTTTGGAAGGGAGGATGTTGTGAACGATATATCCAACGTGCAGAATTTGATATGTGGGCAGGTGGACGTGTATGTCAAAGAGATTTGAGTAGAAGTCGTGAATAATCCTCTCCATTGCCTTTCTGGAAGATGTGATAGATCCATCAGGCCGTCAGAGGGCAGTCATCTTGGTCTTGTAGTTGGCAAAGGATAGGCGAGTGTTGCGAATACTTTTCCTGGCTTCTGCCGCATCGGCCTACACTGCTGCTCTTCTCTCTTTGAGGTCTTCCATTATTGCTTTTCTGCACAGCTTCTCGAGCTTGGATGTTAGCTTGTGGTTGCCTGAGGCTCGCTCTGAACCACATTGACGAATGAGCTCGAGAATTTCCAAAATAGGTGTCTGTTTGTGGCTTTCTCACTCTCAGCATTCTTCGTGCAGTCATGGAGGTGCTGAACCAGTCGATCATATTCCTTGTCGATGTTGTCAAGGACTGCATCTTCCCACGTTGCCTCAATAGTGCCAAAGAGCTCCCAGTTGGTGGTACTCCATATGGTCCAGATTTCTGCACATGGGGAATTTTATTCATGGTATTAGTTTATTTTCCTCCCCAAAGATAAACTGTCACCAAATGAAGTGGACATAACTTCAAGATTTTATTGTCTTCATGATAAAAGATGAGGCTTAGAACTGGATTACTTGGTCTTCTCTTTTATTAATTTTCTCCCAGTTAAAAATGCTGCATCTCTTAATGGCCAACATTCTCTCAGATACATAGTTGGGCTTAATACATTCAAGCTCAACAAATTCTTCCTGGTAATGTTAGTCTTGTTCCTTAAAAATTCGCTTAGTCGGATCTCAATAATCACTCTGCTGTCTTCATAGCACCACTTTCCCATGGTATACAGAGAATCCTCACCCTTCTTGTATCATGTGACTTTGTGGGGCTAAAGTTTGCTACACTTCTTCTTCTTCTTTTTTAAAAAAAAGTTATTGAATCACTGTGAGATAGTTACAAGCTTTCATGTTTGGGTGCTTGCTACATTTCTTATAAAAAGTCCTCTGGGGTTTAAAAACATTCACTGTGCTTGTGAGAATGGTATCCACATAGAAAGGAAGAAGCTAGCTGGAACCAGAATTATCAGGGCTAACTGTCTTAAGTCAACAGCATGGGGAAAGCCTCTCCATTGAGGTGACAGTTGACCTGTGAAGGAGAGTGGCATTTAGATCTGTGTGGGAAGAGTATTGTAGCAGAGGAAAAAGGGCAGGGAGATTGCATTGGACACCTCTTGTGCCACTTCAAATACTTTCTTCCTACCACTTCCTCCAGCCATTGTTGCAACATCCAATCCCTCCAGCTTCAACCAGCAGCATGATTGTAAAATCTGAAAGTGCCTCTATTGGGGCCTGTCTTGTGTATTTTCACATACTTTTGTGTTTTGACCTGCATCTTCTCTGTTAGGGTGCCAGGGGAAGTGAGCAGAAACTCATTCAATATTCATATAGCACGGACAGCTGGGCCACACGGTTCATGCCCATGGGAAGACTCTTGATTATTTGGAACCTTGAGCCTCAAGATAATTTCTGCCCCTTTGTGTTTCCACAGTGGGTAGTTGAGGTGAATATCTTGAGACTTTTGGAAGGATGGTTGCCTGGGACTCACTGCTTATCTCCCACAGAAGTGATGAAGTTGCTTTTGTGTGTGTGTGTGTGTGTGTGTGTGTGTGTGTGTGTGATGTTGCTCCACATAATGCTCTTTTCCTTTCCACACAAACTTTTATAAAGAAGCCTTGCATCATGGCTCTTGGGTGAACCACACTAAACAAGGATGCAAAGGACCTGAAGAAGAGAAATGGTTGATTCCTTTGGGAGCAGCCAGAAAATTCTTAACGTGTGTGTCCCTCCAAGTGTGAAAGTGAATAAGGGCAATTAGAAGGAATGTAGAGTTTCTCAAAGGACTAATAGGTTATGTGGAAATGGGAGTCTTTTCAGAATTTCGAACAAAGATGTGAAATGACCTTATTTCTATTTTAAAAACGATTTCCTTGTGGACAATAGCCATGAACCAGTTTAAAGAATTTTGTGGATAGAAGGGGCAAAGAAGACACAAGTGGCCAAGTATGAAAGTGTTTAAAATGGTCCCAAGGTGCTTGATGTTTAGGCTGAGGCACCAGAGAAGGAGCTGGTGAGAAATGGTCAGATTGATATATGTTTTAGGCAAATAAAATTGTGAGGATGCACTGGGGGTTGAGGTGAGAGAAGCCGAGGACTCCTGAGGAGAGTTTTGTCATTAGTGAGTGACTGCAAATTGATAGTTGGCAGTTTAATGTTGGGTGAGTAGAAACGTGAAACAATTTTGAAAATATTTGCATTTGGGATACTCATTGGATGTCCTGAGTGAGATGAGAGAGAAACAAGTATTTTGGATCCACTGATGTGAGGGTGGAATTTAGCACAATTAATCTGGACACAGTCACTGAGGAAGCTAGTATATACAGAAGAAGGATTATCAGTTACATTGAAAATCAAATTGATGTCATTAAATGATAATAAAGGGCTAAATGGTAGATATCCACTAGATAAGAGAATGGGGAATTCCAAAGTTTACCTCCAAGAACAGGGAATTATATGCTTCTCAAGGAGATAGCCAAAAAAAAAAAAAAATCTGGAAAATACTGGCAAAGCCAGATGACTGTAAGGCTTAAATTTTTGGAAAGCTTGTACTATTATTATGCATTCATTCATTAATCCCTTCTCACTGCCACTGTCATTGCAATGACTGTAAGTCACACTGTGAATTACATACATTTGCCTGTGGTGCTGGTCAGGGGCTGCAGATCTGGTTGTTTTGCTTGCACAGCTACACACCAGAGGTTGCAATCCTTTAGTTGTGGTGCCCACGTGTGCTTGCTGAGCATTGAGCTCCTGGCCAAGGTACACACACGATGTTAGTTTGGGTGCTCTCCAAGAGTTCTACCCTTGAGTTGTGGTGGTTGTGGCACTGAAGAGCACAAACAGCAGAGTAGAGACGTCAGTATCTTGCATAATGTATGCAATAGTACTAGGGACCAAACTTTGGCCCCAATGCTTATAAGAAAGTCACGCTAAGCCACTGAGCAATCTTTTGAACCTCATAACTAATTCATATGTGTGTGTGTGTGTGTGTGCGTGCGTGCATGTGCATGCGTGCGTGTATTTGGGGCCCATCCCTGCTCTGTGTTGTTTTTGGTGGTGCTCTGATGTGGTACTAGACATAGAACTCAGGGATCCTGTATGCAAAGCATGTGCTCAGTCCATTGAACCACTCTTTTGCACTCTATACTCATAGCTGATTTTTAAAAATTTAGTCTGACAAAGTTTACTTTTCCACAGAAGCATAGGTTTTATTTTTGTATAATGATTGTTTTCACTGTATAGCACTGAACTGTCATTCCGTTGTTCATCGATTTGCTCAAGTGGGCACCAGTAATGTCTCCATCATGAGACTTGTTGTTACTGTTTTTGGCATATCAAATGCACCATGGGTAGCTTGCCAGGCTCTGGCGTGCAGGCGGGATACTCTTGGTAGGTTGCCGGGCTATCTGAGAGGGATGGAGGAATCGAATCCGGGTCGGCCATGTGTTATTGCTGTGCTATTGCTCCAGTCCATTATTTTCACATTTTAATAAAAATAGTTGTTTTACTATTTTTTCTTGACTATTCCCTTTCTGCCTTTTCATTACCTTTTTTTGTATTATTTTGTTACTTTATTTCTCCTAATCTTCTTACTATACTTTTTGGCCTTAAACTTCATTATGTATTTTCAAATTATTAAAATATGATAGAAATTAGTTTTCCCACTTGTAAGACAACAAAAAAACTCTTACTACAATTTTAGTCTTAGGACTTTATGCCGTTTTTTCCTCTAGTTGGAGGGGAGATGTCACACCTGACAATAGTCAAGGCTTATCTCTTGCTTGAAGCTCAGGGACCATCACTCTTTTTTTTTTTTCCAAGGTTCATTTAGTTTTATTCCTTTGCTCTGTTTCTTAATATTCCACAAGTTTGGGAAGTTATAAGGTATTTGTCTTTTTTTTCAACATACAATTAGAAAAACACTCAACTTATATCCATGTTGTCAAAAATGGCAAAATGTTGTCTTTTTTGAAATAGCTAAGCAGTATTCCATTGTGTGTATACCACATTTATTCTTCTTTTTTTTAATTTAATTAATTTATTTATTTTTAATTCGTGAATCACCCTGAGGGCACATTTACAGATTTATACACTTTTGTGCTTATGCTTCCCTCATACAAAGTTCGGGAACCCATCCCTTCACCAGTGCCCATTCTCCACCACCAGTAAACCCAGCATCCCTCCCACCCTCCCCGATCCCATCTCCCCCCACCCCACCCTGCCACTGTGGCAGGGCATTCCCTTCTGTTCTCTCTCTCTAATTAGCTGTTGTGGTTTGCAATAAAGGTGTTGAGTGGCCACTGTGCTCAGTCTCTAGCCCTCATTCAGCCCGCAACTCCCTTCCCCCACATGGCCTTCGACTACATTATAGTTGGTGATCCCTTTTCTGAGTTGCCCTTTCCCCAGAATGTGAGGCCAGCCTCCAGGCCATGGAGTCAACCTCCTAGTACTTATTTCTACAATTCTTGGGTGTTAGTCTCCCACTCTGTTATTCTATATACCCTAGATGAGTGCAATCTTTCTATGTCTGTCTCTCTCTTTCTGACTCATTTCACTCAGCATGAAACTTTTCATGCCCATCCACTTAAATACAAAATTCGTGACCTCCTTTTTTCTGACAGCTGCATAGTATTCCATTGTATAGATGTACCAAAGTTTCCTCAGCCAGTCATCCGTTCTAGGGCATTCGGGTTTTTTCCAGATTCTGGCTATTGTAAATAGTGCTGCGATGAACATACATGTGCAGATGTTGTTTCGATTATACTTTTTTGCCTCTCTGGGATATATTCCCAGCAGTGGTATTGCTGGGTCAAATGGGAGCTCAACCTCTAATTTTTTGAGAGTCGTCCATATTGTTTTCCAGAAGGGCTGAACCAGTCGGCATTCCCACCAGCAGTGTAGAAGGGAGGGACCATCACTCTTGGTAGTCACTGGGGACCATCTGTGGTCCTGAAGATTGATCCTGGATTAGTTGAGTACAAAGCAAGCACTTTTCCTGCTGCACTATCTCTCTGACCCCGTTGGTCAAATATTTTGGTGTCTATATGGAATATACAAAAAAATTATAGCTGTAGTTTAAATTGTGGATCGTGTTCTCTCTTTGCAGAGAGAATATATTTTTACCTCTAGCAGGTACTTAAACTAAGCAGGCAGCTTAAAAGAATATGAGATTGAAGACTGGGTTTCAATATTTGTAAAAACACATATATTTCTGGTTAGCTTTCTTAGAATAAGTCCTTCAGAGGGGCTGGAGTGATAGTGTAGCAGGTAGGGTGTTTGCCTTGCACGTGACTGACCCAAGTTCGATTCCCAGCATCCCATATGGTCCCCTGAGCACCGCCAGGGGTAATTCCTGAATGCAGAATCAGGAGTAACCCCTGTGCATTTCTGGGTGTGACCCAAAAAAGCAAATAAAAAAAAAAGAATAAGTCCTTTAGAAATTTAGTGTATATGCAGGACCTTTTAGTATTCATGTATATTTCTAAAAGAGAATGGCTTTAAACAAAAATCCTGAAGGAACTTTAGGTAGATATTTCATTTTTTGATTGGTATGGTGTTCCATTGTATCTCTGTGGCTATAGTCCTGTTTAAATAGCAAGTAGAAGAAATAGCACTGTAGCACTGTAGTCCTGTTGTTCATCAATTTTGCTTAAGTGGGCATCATTGTGAGATTGTTGTTACTGTTTTTGGCATATCAAATATGCCATGGGTAGCTTGCCAGACTCTGCCGTGCTGGTGGAATACTCTTGGTAGCTTGTCAGGCTCTCCGAGAGGGATGAAGGAATTGAACCAGGGTCAGCCGCGTGCAAGGAAAACACCCTACCTGCTGTGCTATTGCTCCAGTACTGTGGAAGAGGTAAAATATTTATTATCATAGGCAGGTTATTCTTTTTTATTGCCAATCTTAATAACTATCTAAAAACTCCCCACTGAAAGTGATACAGGGAAAAGTCCCAAACACTCCCTTAATACTTCTAAGAAGAAAATACCCAAAAGGAATGATATAGGCATACATATGTTTTCTTTTTTTTTTTTTTCAGGGGGGGTGGAAATCACATCCTGCCATGCACAGGGGTTACTCCTGGCTCTGAATTCAGGAATTTCTCCTGACAGTGCTCGGGGAACCATATGGGATGCTGGGAATTGAACATGGGTTGGCTGCGTGCAAGGCAGATGCCCTACCCGCTGTGCTATCACTCCAGCCCTCATGTGGTTTTGTATAACCAGTAGTGACAAGTATGGCTTTTACCTTTAGTCTTTCTTTCTCACTAATTATATGTGTATTTCTTTTGGATAATATATACTGCAAATGAGAACATATCTCACTTGGTAATGCTTAGATTATTGATTCTTGTGCTATAAAAATGACATTCATTTTTATGGCTTGGTGAAAAATAAATGAAATTTCTCACGTCACATTTCAGAAAGCCAAGGGACTCTTCCCAAGAGCTCGTCATGTCTTTGGAGCGATTATGAAACTTGTCTGTGGTTATGGAGACTTTTCCTTCTCTATGGAAAATTCATAAAAATTAGAAAATTTCCAGACTTGAGAAATAATAGTAGACAAATTAAAGTACTGAGCATCTTAGTCTATTGATTCACCTTTGGCATGTGGTTCAAATTTGTACATCTGTCTGCAGTGAAGGCGGGGCAGAAAATCAGAGAACAGCTTTGAATAAAGATGGATTGTGTCAATATACCACACATGGCCCTTGTGGTAGTTGGATTGAATAGAGACATTAGAAAATGATGAAGCAAACCCTGTTGACTTGAAGCACTTATATGTCAGCACTTTACAAGACATTGAATGCTTTATTTTAGTGATTATAGTAGTCCATGATGAAATTAAAAAAAATTTTCTAGGAAGTAGCTTGCAGTGAGCACCTGGAAGGGTGGTGAAATTCTTTTAGCCATTCCTACATTCAAGAAGACTCTCACATTTTAGCTCTAGGGTGCAGAACAGAGAGAGAGAGAGAGAGAGAGAGAGAGAGAGAGAGAGAGAGAGAGAGAGCGCAACTTACAGGACAACATTAGTGTGAATGATAGTTCCCTTTCACACAGCACTCAATTTTAGGCAAGGCTTTTCAGTCTTTCAAGAGATTAAAAAAAACCTTTTCGAAAAATGTCCTGGAGGTGATTTTCATGGCAGCAATAGATCCCAGATTAGTCAAAGCTATTGTTTGTTTATGTTGTTCAGCTATTTTGAAAACTCTTCACCTATTGTTTCCAAGATAACAAATATGTGGATTCTAAGGTCACTTGGAATCAAATGTTAATCTTCCTAATGTCAACATTAGTGTGAACTGGGGAAAAAAAATTCCACCCTTCTTCAAGCACCCACTCCGCACCTTTGTTATTTTACAAATCATATTTTAAAAAGAAACATGAATACTTTTAAGCAATACTTTTCCTCTTGATGCCTAGTGCTGATGGACTAGGAGAAAGTCTTCATATTTCCTTTTATTTCCCAGGATGGTTTCTTCTTTGAGAGGTACAGTTGTTTTTTTTTTTTTATATATATATACATAAGCAAAACTTCATTAAATAGATTTGGATTCATTTTAATTATTTGAAACCCATTTTTAAAAAAAAATAGCTTCTTTTGGTTATTTGTTTAGCTCACTTAGGTTATTTATTATTTATTTTACTTAGCTAAAATAAATAATAAGTAAATAACCTAAGTAAGCTAAACTAATAACCAAAATAAGCTAAATGGCTATTTACTTATTTATATAATTGGCCACACTTTTGGCCCTGGCTCTGCACTCAAGAATCACTACTGGTGGTGCTTGCGGGATCATATGGGGATCTAACTCTGGTTAGCCTCATGCAAGGCAAACATCCTACACACTATTGCTCTAACCCTGGTTTAGCACTGTAGCACTGTCATCCCGTTGTTCATGAATTTGCTCGAGTGGGCACCAGTACTGTCTCCATTGTGAGACTTGTTATTACTGTGTTTTGGCATATCGAATACACCACCAGTAGTTTGCCAGGCTCTGCCATATGGGCAGGATACTCTCAGTAGCTTGCCGGGCTCTCTGAGAGGGACAGAGGAATCGAACCCGAGTTGGCCTTGTGTAAGGTAAACGCCTTACCCGCTGTGCTATGTTATTTTGTTTTTCCATAACTTCAGCCTGTTGTCTATGTATATCTGAAAAAGGTATAAAGGCTGGTACTGTTTTTTCAATAGAAAAAACTTTAAACTCAATTAATTTGGTATCTAGTTGGTAGCTAGTCACTTCCCTTGGGAACTGCGACTGAGTAAGAGTGGCTCAGCAGAGGTTTCCACAAAAGGTTGGAGAACTTTTCTCAAACAACTATACACCCAATAGTGAGCTTCGCCACAAAGTGTATTTCCCCTCCCTCTCTTTAAGTCCCTGTTCTGTTTGGGTTCAGTTAAGACCATCCCTGTTCATTAAGAAACACTAATAATTTGAAACCTTGTGAAGGAAAAGATCAAGATGGGGATTCCTTCCCCCCAAAGATATCCCTTAGTTTTTAAGCAAATGTAAATTTCCATCATTATCAAGTTATGACGAGATAACTCATTGTAATCTGAAGACTATCTGCCTGGTTCTTCTTCCGTCTTTCCTCTTCCAGAAGTATTAGCTCCCAATTAATCTTGCACTTGAAACTCTGTCTTGAAATCTGCTTCCTGTGAGACTTGCCTGACTCATGACAAGTTAGTTGATGTACTGGTTAATTTTAACCTCCTAAGCTTTGAGATGCTTATTGAGTAGGGTTGGTTCTCTTTGAGGTTTCAGGAAGCTGAGGAGTCAGTCATGGGGTGTTCCCCACATCTAGAAACCCAACTAATGACTCTTAGTCGTGTCCCTCTCCACCATAATCATTTATTGGGGGCTTTGCATTGCAAAGTGGCTTCCTTAAACAGAAAAGCAGTTAACAGGAAATTGATGAAATTGAGAAATACTGGAAAACCAGGTTCACAAGAAGGGCCTTTCAGGGATTTGTGGAGGTAGGAGTTGATCCATGGTTTTAAGAAGGCGCCATTATTGGAATAAACGAGTGTTTCTGCTCCATGTTCCTCTGTTAGATCCAAAGCCCCGGGAGTGAGTCTAATAGGCTGTTTGGCTTGAGTGAGAATCTTACTAAAATGGCATATATTGTGGGTAGATAATTCCTCAAAGGAGAGTAGACATACTATTTAGAGAAGAAGCATGCTTGCAAGCAACAAAGTTCCCCACTATCCCTGAAATCATTCTTTTGGACTCTAACTATCTCTGAAGCAGGGCAGTGAAATATATATCCTCCAAAGGTGATTTCTAGTCTTCAATTATAAAAAATTGGTTGCTTTTTCATCGTATTCTTTGAAAGTAGAAATGAATCCAGTTTTTAGATGATGGCTGACCTGTAGCAGATGTTCAACAGATAATTGCTAGATGAACTTTCTTACAGAAACACAGAAAACTCAGCTACTCAAAATTTCCTGAGGATTTTCAATGCTGTTGTATAACTTTGGATAGGGGAGTGTTTATATAAAAGAGTAGCCTTCTTCTCCCTTCCATCCTTAGGCTCTGGACAGTAACTTCCAAGATCCTAGTCCAAGTCTGCTAGAAAGCCATTATTTATAAAGGCTGGGGAGGTGAAATGGGGGGAAGAGAGAGAGAGAGAGAGAGAGAGAGAGAGAGAGAGAGAGAGAGAGAGAGAGAGAGAGGAAGTTGCCTGCCATAGAAGAAGGCGGGAAGCAGGTGCAGGGAGAGAAACTGGGAACTTTGATAGTGGGAAATGTTCACTGGTGAAAGGTGATGGGCACTGGAATATTATATGACTGAAACCCAATCACGAACTACTTTGTAACTGTATCTCACTGTGATTCAATAAATTTTTTTTTAAAAAGGAAAATAAAAAGTCTAATTAACACAATGACAGGTATGCTGTATTTTGTCCCACATTTTTCTAAGTCAAGAAATCTCTTACTTTCTCTCTCTCTCATTCTATCAGTGTTTCCCAGGGGCTTTTGGTATAGACCAGACTCTGGGGAAATGACAATGAATAAGGCCAATCAAGCTCCAGCCCTCATTTGACCTCTATACCTTATATCAGGTTTTTCATATTGCTGTAAGCATCACAAAAAAAGAGGGCTATGAGATGAAGAGTGGCTAGGATGCTCAGGGTTCATGAGGGAAGCTCTCTCTGAAATCCACATGTTTGTGCTGAGACCGGAATGACTTGCAAAGATCCGAGGAAGAGAAACACGGGCTCATAGAGACCCTGGGCTCAGGTTCTGGGATGAACATATGCCGGAGTGTTAGGGAGCAGGAAGAAGTGTCAAGTGGGCTGCAATAGAGTGGCAGAGGGGTGGGGAATGTAGCTGGAGAGGTGTCAGGGGACTGATGATGGACATCGACCTCAATGAGCAGGACTGACCTGTTCAGCAAAGCAGACACAGTGAGGAGAGCACGTGATATTTATAGAGCTCACGCACATGTCTTATTTCTCTTAAGATCAGAAGAGGCAAGCATTGTAATAACAGATGTTTCTGAATGATCTTTCTGTTAATACAGTCATAGAATACACTGCTTACATATAACTAAAATCCTTTTTTTTTAAACAGAGGAAGGGAAGGCAAAGTATTAGGGCCCACAAAAGTCACAGTGTTGAGAATGCACTACCAACACCTTTCTGAATGACCAGAGTTTTCATCCCAGTTATAGAGTTCTCTAAACTCTCCAGGTGCTGCTTCTTCAGAAGTCTCCTAAGCAACTGGATATCTTGAAGTACATCTTCCAATAACACAGACCCAGAAGCTGAAACTGCATCTATTTTTAACAAAGACTTCAGGCACCAGGTATTGCAAAAGCTTGGTGACATGTGACAAGTATATAAGTTTTAGGTCCTGATAAGTCATAGGATATGACTTTACTTGATCTGGCAACTGCAAATGAATGAAGAATCCTGCTTTTGATCTCTCTCTCTCTCTCTCTCTCTCTTTCTTTAATGCTATAGGGGATTGAATTCAGGGCTTTACAGTTGAGGTCACTTACTCCACCACTGACCCACATCCCCAGCCACTTAGAAAAGTAAATTCCCTTTTTTGGAGGAAGACTATACCCAGTTGTTCTGTGCAACCATGCAGTCCCAGGGATTGAACTCATACCTCACACATGCAAAGTATGTTCTTCAGCTCTTTAAGTCATCTTCTCAGCTCAGAAAACAATTCTATTTAGGTACAGCGCTCTCTGCATATGACTTGAAACCTGTAGTTATGTTCTATGCACATTTGTTGAGTCTTTGATTAAAACAAACTCTTGAAACCTGGTGCTGAGTTTCATTTCTCAGCACCCAAAACAAAAATCATGGAATATTTATCTGTTTATTTCTCCTAAGTTATCACACTTTTCTTTCATGTACTTGTCTATTTAATCCTTAATGCCAGATCTCTGTGATTTTTCTCATTCTGGGACTAGCATTCCTTTCACCCTTGCTAGTGAATGGAAGTGAATTGACATCTGTCTGTAAAGAAACAGACTTGTTACTATAAAAACCGAGGAAACGCAGGTTTGGTGGGCTCCACAAAGTTTGTGCAAGGTAACAAAAAAAGCTAAATCAGTGCTAACATTGCAAAGGAAGCGAAATGCTCCATGACTGTCAATAAATAGATAAAAACCATAACATCCTCAACAAGGCTTTCTGAGCTTATGCCCAGGACTAGTGCCTCAGCTTGGAAGTTCAGAAACTGTTTTAAGTCTAAAGGATTTCAAGGAGCCAGGTTAAGTTAATGAAACATAAGAGACTGATGTATAAGTTGGAATATTAATTTACCAAGTTAGTGCCCGGGCTACTCATTGGACTGCAGTGTTTTAGCAATGGAGTGAACAGAAAATGCTCCATAGCCTCTGCTTTCTTTCTCTTGGGATGCTGAAATGTAAGACTATGCCTTTGCTTTTCCAGTGGATGCCTCAGGGTCCTCATCTGAGTGTGGAGTGAATAATAACAGTACTGACCTCTTAGAGTTTGGGAAGATTTGTCAGTTAATATGTGCTAGACACACAGCAATACTTGGCCACAGCATCATATACATGCAATGGTTAGCTGTACTTATCGCAACTTTTTTTTTTGCCATGTGGGGATGTTATTAATATTTTTGATTTTCAGACCAAATTCGCAGACAAAGTTTTTCTTCTGTACTAATAATCTTCCTGGAGACTTTATCAATATGGGTATTTAGGTTTTAGCTTTCTAAATGTGGAGATGCTTCCTGGAGGTTGTACTCTAACCACCTTGCTTATTTGGGACGGGTCACAAATTTTCAGCTTAACATTTTTTGCTCACTCCCACTTCTGCCTGTTACTGGTACCACCATTTTTGCATTCCATTTTTCTTTTCCTAATTGTGTTCTTAAGGCAATAAGAATATGGGTGAAAATTCTCAGACAGATGATTTTGTTTTTATACATTGAGAATTCCTGGATCCAATTTTATTGTACTTCACAACTCATAGACAAATGAAGACCCAAAGCAGCCTAAAAACACTTTTTTTGATCATATTCTCACCAAAATAGTGACATTCATATATCACAGGGAGCCTAACCATCCTATCCCCAATTCCTCTGCTACCCTTCCAGGGGATACCCGCACTGCCTCTCTCCACCATCTCGGCAGCATTGTTGTCCCTGGATATGTGACCTGTATAAGGGGCAGTGCCCCTGCCTCTGTCTTATAGCCACTTTCCTCACTGCAAACCTCCTCCTTCTCCCTCCTCCAGCGCCTCACACAACTTGCTGATTCCTGCCTGCCTTGTCCTACTCTCCCAAGTGGAAACTGCATCTGTGTAGCATGAGCCATGCCCATTGCTCAGAGTGAATTGACACACATTTGTGGAGATAGAATAACTTTCTCCTCCTGATGGGACTCATTGTTAGCATGTGACTTGGAGGACGGAAGGAGAACAAAGATCTGGGACAGGTGAGCAATTATTAGCATCCTGAAACTCCAGCCTGGTGGATTTTGACCTCCCTACTGCATGAATGAAATAACAATTAAGAGGCAGGAAAATTAGGAGAAAGGGGAAAAATCCCCATTGAGGATGATTAATGCATTGCATACAATAATAGTGTACAGATGAATACTCACAATCTGATAGGGTGATATGGAATTTCCTGTTTCCGAAACAGAGTCTGGTGATTGTTTCAACAGAACCTACAAAACCTGCTTGATAGTCTTGATTTCACAGCATGAATTTATTATCAAATCATATCTATTGTAAATGATTAAGTGGTTTAATCACTTCTAAAGTGCTGTTATCAGTTGAGTATAAATGTATTCTGTGGATAGAGTTTCTCTAAGTCACAAGTCATTCTAGGGACAGGGAGAAAGGGGTGCTATTATTTAATGGGTACCGAGTTTCAGTTTGGGAAGAAGAGAAAATTCTGGAGATAGATGGTGGTGATTTCACAACAATATGCATGTATGAATAATAAAATGAATATTATTGACAATATGAATGTATGAATAATAATATGAACTTAGAAATGTTTATAATAAAGTTTTATGTCAAGTATACTTTACTACAATGGAAAAAGTTATTTAACTTATAATCAAAATTTTAACATCATAGAAAGATAAAACAATAAACTTTGTATCTCTGTCTTTTACCATCAATTTATGGTCCTATTGCTTGGAGATAACCAGAGTTTATGGCCTTTTTAGCTATTTGTTATATATTTAGTATATACCTATCTATATTTATATTTGTATATATATTTATCATGATAGTTGGAGATGATCAGTCTGTAGAACTGAGTGCTAAAAGTAGGTAAAGGGATCTATCTATCTATCTATCTATCTATCTATCTATCTATCTATCTATCTATCTATGATAACCTCTCAGTACATGTATTGCTGACCATAATTCCCAGAAGAAAAGAGAGTTAGAGAGAGAGAGAGAGAGAGAGAGAGAGAGAGAGAGAGAAGAGCCTGTCATAGAGGTAAGCTGGGGGGAGGTGGAGGAAGGGGGGAGTTGGGGAGGGTGACAGAGAGAAATTGGGAACATTGGTGGTGGGAAATGTACACTGGTTAGGAGATGAGTATGGGAACATTGTATGACTGAAACCCAATCCTGAACAACCTTGTAACTGTGTACCTCATGGTCATTCAGTTAAAATAAGTAAAATAAAATTTAAAAAATAAAAATATATATTTAGAACTATTTTACCAGTTTGTAAAATACAGGTTTTATCACATATATAAATGCGTGTATGTATATATATAAGTACATATATGTATATATATTTTATAGTTTCTAAACATACTGTAAACCATGATATGATCAAAATGCATACATTTTATACCAAGGCTTGCAGACTATTTTTATTTTGTAAAAAAGCAGCATGGATTTTTTCTACTAATTGAAATTTACCTTCATGTATAATAAGGACAATACAATCATATTTCTCAGTTGAAGTGGATGTTTCTTTCTTTTTCTTGCATCTCTCCTTTTTTGTAATTCTTCTGTTGCTTCTTGCATTAATTCTTTAATTCATTTTGAAAAGCTCTGATGAGCTCCTAGTGTGGGTTATGTTAACCTTGGGCAATGTATTGTCTGTCTCCTGTTGCTAAGGGAGTCACATTCTTCTTGATAACTACATTTTACCATTCCATTTATTTATGACTCAGGAAAATCCAAGGTATCTGTTAAATTATAAAGAAAAGTCAAGGCTGCTCTGCTTGATCAAAATTTGGGGGCCACCATATGTAATATCAGGCATCCATCTAAGGTCAGCTCTGTGCAAATTAAGTGCCTTAACTCCTGTACTATCACTCTGGCCCCAAGTCTTTAAATTTTATTGGAGAGTTTAATGTATGAAGACATTTCTTTAAAAAAATCTTTTTTTTTTAATTGAATCACCATGGGATACAGTTACAAAGCTTTCATGATTGAGTTTCAGTCAAACAATGATCAAACACCCATCCCTCCACCAGTGCACATTTTCCACCACCAGTGTTCCCAGTATTCCTCCCGCTATCCCCACCCCATCTCACCCACTGCCTCTGTGGCAGGCACCTTACTTCTTACTCTCTCTCTACTTTGGGGCATTATGTTTGCAATAGAGATACTGAGGGGCCATCCTATTTGGTCCTTAGTCTCCATTTCTACAGTACATATTTATTAACCATCTACCAGAACTTGGGCTTACTTTCCCATGAAAAGCACAGGCATGCTTATTGTGCTCTTTAGCATAAGCTCTCAGTTCACCTAGTTTTATGTTTTTGCTTCCCTTGGGGTGGGGACTACAAATCCAACTACTCTTTGTCATATTGGCTTCTCTGGGAAAATGTAACAAATTTTCTATAATTTACTTGTCATTGTTCTTTAGGAGAGCCCATTTTAAAACTGAATATAGCTTTTTCTTTTCTTATGAGTATGTATGTATGTGTGTGTGTATATGTATATATACATATATATTTCACACCAAAATTTACAAGGAGCATCTTGGATAATATGGCTCATAAGAAATGGGATGCATGGATATGGATAGTGGAGCCACTTCAAAGCTACATAAACTACTTAGTGGTAGAGTTGGCAAGTTCTGCTATTGCATCACTGGCCAGCTATTATATAGAATAGAATGCACAGGAAAAATTACTCGCACAACTAATTCACACATTGAACTCCAACGTGGCTCCCTTTTATTACGTGTATTCTAAGGACTACAGAGAGTAAGAGACACTTGGCTTGCCTGAGACTGAGGTGGGTTTGGTCCCTAGCACTGCATATACTTCCCCCTGCACAAGGCAGCAGTAATCCCTGAGCAAAGTCCATGAGTAAGCCCTGAGTACCATGGGTATGGTTCAAAAACAAATGACAAAACAAAAAGGGGAAGTGGACATTCCTACTGGAAAAAAAAATTTACACTGGTAAGATAGATAGTCTCACACAGCAGAGCCTGGCAAGCTACCCGTGGTGTATTTAATATGCCAAAAACAATAACAACAAGTCTCACAATGGAGACATTACTGGTGCCCTCTCGAGCAAATCGATGAACAATGGGACGACAGTGATATAGTCCGAATCCGAAGATAGATTGTACAGAGGTTAAGATGTCCAGGAGTGATCCCTGAGTTCCAATTGGTATGGTTCAAAAATATGTAGATCTGTAACTGTACCCTCATGGTGATTCACTAATAAAAAAAACTTTAAAAAAAGCAAATAACAAACCAAAAAAGGGAAGTGGACATTCCCTTATTGGAAAAAAAAATTTACACTGGTAAGATAGACAAGATAGGAGTTAAGATGCTTGTCCTGCCCACAGCCCACAATGGTTTGATCCTTGGCACAAATGTATTGTGTTTGGTTCCCTCCAGCACAGCCAGGAGGGATACATGAGCACAAAGCCAGGAGTAAGTCCCAAGAGCAGCTGGGTGTGATCCCCACCACTCCCCCCACACCCGAAGAGAAAAAACCAAAAAACAAAGTTTCTATGTTGATAACAATATTCTCTCTTGTCCCCCCGCTCCGACTTTTTTCCCTTCAAAGTTAGAAATAGTGTTCTAGGAGAAATGCTAGGAAAGAATCTCACTTGGTATTCCTGGCAGGTGATGAATCCATTGCCTTATCTTGCTCCTGCCAACTAAACCTGCCCACGTGGACATCATCCAAAGTCAAGGGAAGATAAATACAGTCAGGAAAATCCAACTGGGAGAATTAACCCTGGGGAATATATAAAAAGAAAACCACAACAATCAATGTGCTAAAGAGCAAAACACAGTAACTGAAAAAAAGAAAAAAAAAACAAACACCAAAATCCCAAGCAGACTGGCCGTCACACCCCCTTCCCCCCCACACCCCAGAGACAATCCCCTCTGCTGAGTGGGAATCTTCAGGAGGGTGTTTGGAAGGATTAGGTCCTAGTGCGCTTGCTCTGAACAGCCTCTGAAACCTGTACTTTCTCAATGAACTTTTCCATTCCACCCCCCCCACTTTTTGAAAATAAAACAATTCTCCCATTCTACTCCTTTGTTTTTTGTTGAGATGAGTGTGTGTGTTTTTGTGTGTGTGTGTGTGTGTGTGTGTGGTCACACCTTTTGTAATGGTGTCTATTGGGGGATGCACATCTGATTGTGACACAGGAAAATCACACATGGCAGAGTCACTGGCCCTGCAAGCAGCACGTGGGATGGTGCTGGGGGGTCAAAGTCTTAGTCTCAGGATTGCAGGCAGTTGCTCTGTCAATGACCCCAAAAGAAAAATTTTAACTTAAGTCAAGAGGCTGTTGCTGGGGCTGGAGTGATAGCACAGTGGGTAGGGCGTTTGGCCTGCATGCAGCCAACCCGAGTTTGATTCCCAGCATCCCATATGGTCCTCTGAGCATGGCCAGGAGTAATTCCTGAGTGCATGAGTCAGGAGTAACCCCTGTGCATTGCCAGGTGTGACCCAAAAACCAAAAAAACAAGGACAAAAGCAAAAAAGAGGCTGTTGCTGACCTGAATTTGAGTCCCGGCAAGGATTACAAAAATTACATATTTACCCCAACCACTGCCAGGAGTGATGCCTGAGCACAGAGCCAGGAGTAAGCCCTGAGCATGGTTGGGCATGGCCAACGATAATAACAAGTTTCGTCAATATATTTTAGGATGGGAGTAATTAAAATATAATAATAAAAATAATATAAACTAATAAATGTATATAAATATAAAAATAATAAAAACTTTATATATATTTTAGGATGGGAGTAATTACAAACTTTGAAATACTGAAGACTTGATTATATTAAATAGATCTATAAAAATTGAGATTTTTAAGAAATTATTGATCAATTCTATGGTTTAAACACTATTAATAATGGTTTCTTGTCCGCATAATTCCAACACCATACCCATTATCAGTATATCCACCTTCCTCTGCCAATGCTCCACCCAGATATATATTTTGATTTTTTTCTTATAAGTATCAGTAGGTTGGGAAAAAGTATATTGATTGTGAAGCCAACACTGATTGTTCGGACCAAATTATGTTTCTTAGAATTCATACACTTATATATTGAACATCCAGTACCTCAGAATATGGTCCTATTTAGAGAAAGAATTTTAGAGAAAAAAAGGGGTAACTTTTGACTCTGCACTCAGAGATTTCTTCTGATGGAGCTTCGGGGATCGTATGGGATGCCAGGAATCTAACCTGGGTCAACCACAAGCAAGGCAAGGCAATTGTCTTGACTGTCTCTTGTCTCCAGTTTCTAGAAACAGGATTTTTATATATTTACTTTAAATTTTTTTATCTTTCGACTCTTACCTCTAACCCAGGTAAATGCCCTATGGACCCGAACCTGCACTCTTCTCAGCCTGAAAGGCCACACACTGACCCACAGGGAGGCCCTGGAATCTGGTCCTGAATCCTAGTGCCCCTGGGCCCTGTCCTTATGCCAGGCGCTGGCCCTACTTCAAGTCACTCTAACTTTTAAATCCAAAACTGTGTGGATGTGCTTCTATCTTATATTGGGGGGAATGTGGGGAGGGGCATTCCCCATTTCACAAATTCTACAGGGACTTACAGGGCAGTTAACTCAAGAGAGTAACTAGCTGACTATTTTAGGGGAACACATCAAACAACATTGCACAATAAGGAAAATAACCTGAACAGTAGAGGTAGTATTGGTAGATGCCTGGTCTGAATAACCTAACAGATCTGTCATTAAGTAACTGGGATTCCACTATTAATACCGACAAAACTTGAGGAATAATGTGGAAAAAAAGAAACTCAGCTGTAGTCACAGATAGGCACAGGCAAGTCCCCAGGCTTGAAAATGCTTGAATCACCTGGTGTACGAAGACCTAAAATCAACACGCACTGTTCTGGCAGCAGAGATTAAGCTAGCACTTGCCAGTGAAATCAAGCATCCACTAGATGAGAAATTCCACCAACTTGAAAAAGTTTCTTTTTTTCTGAAAATGAGAGAGTCCCCCTCTGCCAGTTGGCCCTCAGGTCTGGTGCAGGGTCCCCAATTTATGCAATTCTGATTTGTGACCTCCTTGGAATAGCCTGGGAGACAAAGAGGTCATGTGGTTGAGAAACACTGGTTTAATTCATAAAGATAGCTTGTCATGGCAACCCTATTAAATGAATGTGCTGATAATACTCCTACCCCAGCGCAAGTGCGCGCGCGCACACACACACACACACACACACACACACACACTCACACACATACACTCTCACACACACACACACACACCAGTTAGAACTGGGGAGAAATAAGACATTCAACTTTTTTGACAGTTAAGAAAGGTAACAGAGAGGAATAGATGTAGCAGTTTCCAAAAGGCTACGATTGCTAGCTCTAAGGAATTTGAGACCCTAAAGTAAAACTGGTCACCAAAGGCAGTGACTGATGGCCATTATTTGTAGTTTCATTTTAATATACTGGTTTTCCAGGGCCTAGAAAAAGATTCGGTGAAATTGAACTCATTTAAGATCCATCTGAAATGTGAGCTTTATAAAATACTCCTCTGTGAAATAGACCAGTTCACTACACATCTGTAGGAAGAAGTTAATTACTACAACAGCCTGGGGAGCTTCTCTTATTAATTGTTGCATAAACCTAAAATATCCCAAAAGGTAAAAAATTTGCTGTCATCACTGTTCTTGCTTTTGCTAATTATAGGGAACCACAGGAATCAATTCTTTCTAGTCTTGGGCACTATGAGGCATTATCAAGCTAAGACAATAAGAACTTCTGGAAATATGTAGCCTTGAGAACCCCGAGGCTGGAGAGATATGCATGAGGACAGGAAGCTTTATGTTACAAAAGTGAATCAGAGTATAGAACAACCTCAAGATCCCAGTGGTTAACTTTGAATATTTAAAAGGGAATAAAAATAATATTTTACAGAAAAATAAAGCTTTTTCCTTTTCTTTTTATTTAAAACTATCTCCTCAAGAGATATCAAATTGGAATTCCCTGCTACAGAGGCAGGGTGGGGTGGGGGGATGGGACTGGGGTTCATGGGTGGTGGAGAATGGACACTGGTGGAGGGATGGCTCTTAAACATTGCATGAGGGAAAAACAAGCACGAAAATGTGTGAATCTGTAACTGTACTTTCACTGTGACTCACTAATTAAAAAATAAATAAATAAAAAAACCCCTATCTCCTCAAATCTTAGATTTTCCAATCTGCAGGTGCCTTTTAGACCTTGAACTGAAGTTTGCTACACTGGTTTGGAGCCTGGATCCTAGAAGCAGGCCACCTGCACTCAACTACCAGTTTGTTATCAGCTCTGTGAACTTGAACGAGGGTCATTTCCTACTTAGAAAACTCAGGTTCATCGCCAACGAAATGGGAGTATGAATACGAACTCCTTCCAGAGAGTTGTGGAGAGTGTTGAACGAGTTATTCCAGGTGAATCGCTCCGGAAAGGATCTGTCCTGAGATGAACGCCACAGATGCTGGCTTGTGTTTTTCAGGTTTCCAGGATGGTTTTGGATGAGAATGAGGAGTAGGCACAGTTCTCCTTTTGAATTTAAAAGGATGAGTTGTTGGACCCTGTTGGGGGCAGCATGGGGAGGAGGTCACCTTAACTGAGTGGTGTGCTTGGTTGAGGGGTACAGAGGACCAGGGAGGATAGCCTGGATTTCCTTGTCCTCCCTGCAATTTACCCCAATAGTCAGACGACAGGGGAGCCTCCCTGCTGCAGCTCATCACCCAGGACACAGAGCCTGGTGAAGAGAGACTGAGCGCAGGCTTAGAGAAGAGTGGGACGCTCCCACACAGCCCTCACTGCTGTGGGTGCTGGCAAAAGCAAACGAACAGTCCAAGGGTCAGACCATTGACTCTGGCTTATTATCTGAAAGGCTGTTTAGGGATATCCACACCAAGGGATGCAACCTGTGTTCCGAATTGCTCCTGAGCATCTTCCTTGTTTTTTTTTTTCTTCTGCTGTTTTCTTCCCTTTGCAATTTGACTGTTCTGCAGACACTGATAAAGCAAAGTCATTCTAGATATTGTGGGATATAGAATAGTGGGGATTTTCTTCTTTTACTTTTCTTTTTCTGTGCTGCTCAGGACTCAGGAAATTGGAACACTAGGGTAGGACCTCAAACCTCTGGATCACTCCTCAGATGATAGTCTTGGAAACAGATTTAGAGTAATTTCTTCTGCAGTTGGCCATGAGGCAGTCCTGTTTTTCTTTTCTTTTTTTTTATTAGAGTGTCTGATACTTACTGTAGAAGCCTAGGGAAATCATCGCTCACTTCGGAGAATAGTCACAATTTCAAACTATTTGTACTCACAGTTACAATATATAACTAATTATAACTATATTGTAAAATAGTTACAATATATAGCTAGCTTATTTTACCATGTTGAAAAATCACTGAAAAGCATCTGGCAGATAAGTGCTTCCTTAAAAATTGTAAGAAATTAACTTTCCCTCAATTTCTATCATAAAGAACATTTCATTTTCTAGTGTTTAGAATTCTGTTGCTTTGAATAAGTATAGAAAACCATTGTAGCACTGTTGCACTGTTGTCCCATTGCTCATTTATTTGCTCGAGCAGGCACCAGTAACATGTTCATTGTGAGACTTTTTGTTACTGTTTTTGGCATATCGAATATGCCACGGGTAGCTAGCCAGGCTTTGCCATGTAGGCGGGATACTCTTGGTAGCTTGCTGGGCTCTCTAAGAGGGATGGAGGAATCGAACCCGGGTCAGCCATGTGCAAGGTGAATGCCCTACCCGCTGTGCCATCACTCCAGTCCATCTATTGCTCTATCTAAATGCTGGAGCAAAAGAAAACTATTAAGTTAAAACAATTAAAATCCAGGTAAAATACAGACTATAATTTTTAAGAGTCATCAACATATTCATTCCAAGTTGAGAAATGACTTGGTGTCAGAACTGCACAGGAGGAAGAGAGCAGCATGGAACACCTTCAAGAGCATTGAAGAAGTTAAGAGGACGAAGAACTTCTGGCTCTGGGCACATCTTTTCGACTCCACCATTCTTCTTGCACTAACATACACCTCAGAGACCTGGGCCCTATGAAAACAGGACGAGAATACTATTCAGGTATCCCAAAGAGGAATCGAAAGAGCTATGCTTGGAATATCACATTTCACTCAAGTGAGAGAAGGAAACTGGAGTTCTGACCTCTGTCGAGGATCAAGAATCAGGGACGCTGTCTCTTTTGCCAAGGCCTCAAAAATCAGATGGGCTGGACACGTAATGCAATTCAGAGATGACCGCTGGACTAGAGCTGTTACCCTCTGGATTCCACATGATGTCAAAAGACAGCGTGGCCGCCCACCTATGAGATGGTCAGACTTTGTCAAAACCCTGAATGAACGGTTTGAGGCTCTTCCTGTTCCTGGAGAGAGCAGACGCCATTGGGCTGCACTAGCATGTGACAGGGATGAATGGAGACGTTACTGGCGCCCGCTTGAGCAAATTGAAGATCAACGGAATGACAAGTGATACATCAACATGTTGAGATTTTACCATAATTCCCATTTCATATGAATTTGATTTTCAGTATCATACAATATACATTTCTGTGTGCATTGTGTTAAACCTGAGTATTAAATGCGAATAGGGTTATGATAAAATATTAAAATAAGCAAAAAGCATCACATTTGTGTTTCATCCTTAAAGTTGTTCCTTTTTGGGGGACGAGGTGGGGTGGGTTATTGGGGGGAGAGAAGGGACAAAAAATTGCAAATTGTTTTGATTAATTATCAAGTTCAATACATAAATTTTGCCAATTTTTCTAGCACAAGTTTCCTGAACATACTTGCTAATTGTCTCTTATTTTAGAATCCATGTTTGATTATGGTTGAATACTATATGGTCCTTTGTATAGTATGACTACTTCCAAGGTTAAAAAGAAGTGAGTTCAATATCCTCTTGCTTCATTAAAATATAAATATCTGAAGTGCATAAAGGCAAATAGGAAGTACTAGCTTCTACACTTGAGGCTGCTTTTGTTATTATTGTTTGGGCCACACTCCATGGTACTCTGGGATCAGTTACTTATTCTTTGGCATTCTTAGAGGTCACCCCTGGCAGTGGTGAATGTAGTGTTGGGCATCAAACCAGAGCCTCCTGCATGCAGCACATACACTCCAATCTGTGGAACACTTTCTCTGGTCCCTCCATTTGAGCCTTATCCATCCACTCATGCATCCTTCCCTCTTTTCATCATATACTCATGTATTCTTATTGCTTTTTGGTTTCTAGATGATGTTCTATACTAGGGCTACTGAAAGGACAGCAATGGCAACAATTATAAAACAGCAACATGATTCTTGTGCTAAATTGCTTTCATGAAATAATTAATTCAGTGGAACTGAGAGGACTGAAGTCAATATGAGAGAAACTAAATTGTCCAATTGGATGCAAGTTTAGATCAGAGCTTGTGACTCCCAGAGTCAATCTAGCCATGGACCAGATTTCTTTTATGTGTCTCTGTTTCCTCTCTGACTCTACAGAGGCCTAATACATCTGGTGGATCTGCCGTGACCTTCTTCTATCTCTGTGCTTTTTACCAAGTTTTTTAGAAGCTTACACTGCATGTGATTTACAGTTGTTGTTTTCCCTTTATGACTAGTGTAAATCCATATCACAACTTTTGCTTTTTATCCCAGCAAGCTACTGAGAGTATACCTGCATGGCAGAGCCTGGCAAGCTGCCCGTGATGTATTCGACATGCCAAAAACAATAACAAGTCTCACAATGAAGACGTTACTGGTGCCTGCTTGAGCAAATCGATGAACAACGGGATAACAGTAACAGTGACAGTGAAAGGTCATTTTGTTGTAACATCAGTGAAGTCTTTGGAGGGAGTATTACTGTATTCTCAATAAACTCTGAAATGTCCTCCATTGTGGATATTTTGCAGCTACTTTCTGCCCCTCTCCCCCTCCTAAACTGCCAATCCTTTCCCTAATCCATTAGGCCTTTAGAACAGGAGTGGTTTAAACCTGGTCCACACATTATTTTCAGTCCTTCTACCAAGAGATAGAGCCTGATGATTCCCTTCCCTAGAGAATGTGCTAAATTTAGTAACCCATTTCTGAGGAAGATTATGGTGATGCTGCCTTTGTCTTTTTTAGAGACTGGTTCATAAAAGACATCTTGGTTACTTTTGGTTGTTTTGCATTGTTTTGGGGACACATTAGGTGGGGCTCAGGGCTTCCTCCTTGCTCTGTACTCAGGGTTCACTCCTGGTGGACCTGGGAAACTGTATGGGGTGTTGGGGATGGAATTCAGTCGGTGTGTGCAAGGCAATGGTGTATCTGCTGTACTAATTCTTTGGCCCCTTAGATGCTTTCTTGAATGACTTGTATTGAGAATTTGGTTGTTGTGAAGGTGGGGGTGGTGGTGAGTGGGGGGGCGGGGGAGTCCATTCTCTTGTCATGAAGAAAGGAACATGTGACAAGGAACTCAAGTCTCCAGTCAACAGCATGTGAGTGAAGAATTTTGGAGAACATTCCAACCCTGGACAACCATTGGGACAGCTTCCTTATGAGCGATCCCGTATCCTAGGGCCAGGGTGTTCTCCATTCCTGCCCCTCAGAGACAGTGTAAGATATATTTTTTTTCCTTTTCATGGAATTGAGTCCAGGTCTATGCGTGCGAAGGCTGCACTTTACAATTGAGCCACATCCCTGACCCAATATTTGTTATGTGGAGAAAATGTGTAATGCTTCAATTGGTAACGATGAAAAGGACTTTGAATCTCCTTTTCAGACTGCTGTGAAGAGATTCAGTTCTAGGAGAAGAGTTTGCTTTTATTTATAAATTTTGTTCAGTGTTAAGCTCCTTCATTTTAATTACATAGTAGGGTTCTTCTAGTTTCTCAGAACTGTTCTCCTCAGCACCTCATTTATTTCTTTACTTGTACTCTGAATACCCTTCTCCTGGATCTTCTTGAATATTCACCACAACTCTTTTTCCCTTTGATTTTCATTTGCCAGTTCTTCTTCTTATCCATATAAAACCTCCGCCAGGGCTGATTGCTCTTTCTGGCACTTGTATTCGTGTGCGAAGGCTCCAAGTCTGGCCTTTCTTTCTGAGTCTGCAGCTGGCTTCTGCGCTTCACGATGGGCTTTTCTCTCTGAGACTGACCTCAGCTCTCTCGGTCTGTCCTAATGGCTGAATTTACAGATAACTGCACAGAGCCGGAGATCTATGAGAGTTCTGGAGCCCGCTTAGGTAGAAGAGCTTGTGGCAGTGCTGGGGCTTAGGTTCAACTTCCCACACTCAAGCCTGAGTTCTGCTCATTCGACCACATGTGGTGCCTTGGCCTTTCTCCATCGAAGTCACTAAACGGCACTCTTAATTCTTTGCTGTTCTAGCTAGCACCCCCCATTTGCTCTTTCTCGTCACTCCCCCAGGTGATTTCCTTCCCTCCTGCACCAAACCTTCTGCTCCTATCCCTCCACTTCTCTCAGGTCATCTCACTGGCTTGCCATTAGATGTCACCTCTTCATATCCATCTCTGCTGTGGCCAGGGGCTGTGTCTCCTAGGCCCTTTTGGTGGCCCCATCCTTACTGTAATCCCGTGGCCAAGTGCCGTGTGTTCCTAAGTGCTCATAGGTACTTCTCTCTTCCTCTTCGGGAGTAAATGCCAAAGGTTCTCCTATCCGCTTACAAACCTGCCAATTTCCTCTTGATTTCATTTTTCACATTCCATAAAAATGTGCTGAGCATCGCAGTTTCAGGAGCACGAGGCCCTGAAGACTCATAGTCTGGAGAGTCTTTATTTGGTCTCTTTGGACTTTTCTGTAGCCAAAGTTCTAATGCAGGTATTCACCTCCTAAATCAAGATTACTATGAAAGCATCACTGTTGGCTCTCTGCCGGCTACTTTTCTCTCATCCATCTATCCTGTTTTCCTTATGTTTTGTTTCAGTACCCATCTCTGTTTATCATTACATCAGGATCCAGTTGTCCATCTTCAAAAAATTCATTTTTTTATAATTAAAAATTTTTTACTGTGAGACTTGTTACTGTTTTTAGCCAGCATGAATTATAGAGTTACAAAAATATTTGTTATTAAGCTCCAGGCATACAATGTTCCAACGCCAGTGTTCAGTGCCCTCCTCCAATGCTCCGTGTTTCCCTTCCAGTTCCCAGCCGGCCTCTAGAGCAGTCATTTTCCCCCTCTACCACTGTCCTGGAGCAATAGCACAGCGAGAAGGGCATTTGTCTTGCACAGAGTCGACCCGGGTTTGATTCCTCTGTCCCTCTTGGAGAGCCCGGCCAGCTACCGAGAATATCTCACCTGCACGGCAGAGCCTGGCAAGCTCTCCGTGGCATATTCGATATGCCAAAAACAGTAACAACAAGACTTACAATGCAGACGTTACTGGTGCCCGCTTGAGCAAATCAATGAGCAAGGGGATGACAGTGATACAGTGATATCACTGTCCTAGTTTCTCTTCCTTACTTTATCCCGCCCACCTCCAATCAGTGGCAAGCTGTTCATCTTATCCCACTGCGATGAGTATTTCTCCACTCCACTTTCCTGTGCTGCTGCGGTGATTGAGGGTCTCGTGCAAACTTGGTTGTGGTGACCACTGGGGGCCACACTTCTGGTGATGGTGCTCATGCATCCTTAGTTGTGGTACCCGCTTCTATTGTAGTGTTCACTCACACCAGGCTACCAGGCTCTAGAAGTCACACACTTCATGGTGGTGCCTGGGGTCCCAAGCAGTAGAATTTCTAGGGCTACTTAGGCACATATGGGCAGTTCTAGCAATTGAAATGTGGCCTCCAATTTGAAAGAAACACTTGGTCATTGAGCACTTCAATGGCCCTCAGATCCACATCCTTTAGAGCTAGTTCTTTAGCACTTAGCTGTGCAATGTGCTTGGAGCTATTGCCATTTAGTTTGTCTCGGCCCCCATACTCTATGCCAGTTCTTTTGAGTTTATGCCCATGAGCCTTGCTTTCTCCACTGTTCCTTTGGGTCAAGCCTTGACTTTTCTCTGGCTATAAAGGGAATGAATCCAGAGAAATTACTCTCAGTAGCTTCTGAAGATTGTTGTTTAGATAGAATAAATATGTGCTGAGGGTCTCAAAGGGCTTGAGTAAAAATGACCACTAAAATATATTATCATTTAAAAATTATTTTCTTTTTTAATCCAAAAATCTTCAGCAAGTTTTTGACAATGAATTGCCATGACTAATACAAAAAAACTCTTCACTTGTGAGATGGGAAGTGAAACAAGTGACATAATTGAGGATAATTGACAGGACACCTTTTCAGATCAAGTATCAGTGACTGTTGGTTGGAATTTGGGAGCCTTCTGTTTTGAACTGAGCAAGATTTATAATTTCATAATATGAAATTGAAATTTATTCTTTTTTAAAAAATAGGGCGAATGACTTACAATAGTGTTACCATTTATGCTTTTGGCATACAGTGTCACTGCACCACATAGTGCTACTGTCCCTCTACCACTGTCCCTAGTTTCTGGTTCATGTGTTCCCGCCCCCAAACAACCTTGCCTGAGTTTTGTTTGTTGTATCTTCAAGTTTGTTTTCAGTGGCCTGTGTCTATTCCCTTGCTTTGTTTCTTTATATTCCATGTAAGAGTGAGATCATCTGGCATTTGTCTTCCTCCTTCCAACCAATTTCACTTACCATGACAGCCCTCCAGTTCTAGCCAGGTTGCTGCAAAATACAAGATTTTGTCTATTTTATCTTGTAGCTGAGCACTATTCCGTTATGTATATGCTACAATTTTGTAATCCACTTACTTACTGTTGTAATTAGTAACCATTATTGGAAATAGCAAGAACTTGGATCATTTCTTTTCTTTTTTTTTTTTTTTGAATGCAGAACTAGGAGTAAGCTCTGAGCATAGTTAGGTGTGTTCTCAAAAACAACAACAACAACAAACCCAGAACAACAACAACAAAAAAAACCTGTATGAGGGGCCAGAGAGATAGTACAGGAATTAGGGTGCTTGTCTTTCATGCAGCAGACGCAGGTTAAATCCCAGGTACCATATAAGGTTCCCCGAGCTCTGCCAGGAGTTATTTCTTAGCACAGAGACAGGAGTAAGCCCTGAACACCTCTGGGTATATTTCAAATCACTGCCTCAAACATAAAACACAAAAAACAGTAAACAAAAAGAACTGCGCAATATTAGAATAAAACTGTGTGATATTGAATGCATAGATTGATGAAATAGAATCGAAATCCCAGAAATAAATCCACACAACTTATCAATATTTTATCAACATTTAATTTATGATAAAATATATGAGATCATATAATAGAGAAAAATAATATCTTTAATCAATGATATTAGGAAAGCTGGAAAATCACAGACAAAAGAATGAAACTATACTACTCTCTAACTCCATTTAGAAAAATAAGTTTTAATTGTATTAAAGGGTCTGGGAGATTACTCAGACAACTGGAGTGCGTACTAGAGGCCCCAGGTTCAGTGCCTAGCACAACATGGCACCACAAACTTTGGGAGACCACTGTTAAATGGACTAAATACCTGGATGTAAGACTTGAATGTGTGTACAAAGTCACATATATAAAACTTTTAATACAACAATAAGCAATTGGGACTATATCAACTTGAAAGGCTTTGTATAGCTAAAGACAATATAAATAGAATCGAAATGATATCTGCATATCATATATCTAATATATAGTTGATATAAAGATTTAATTTAACTTAATAATAAAACAACCTGATTGATAAAATGGCAAGAATATTTGAATAGACATGTCTATGAAGGGGACATATAGATCACCATTAAGCATTTTGAAAGATTCTCATCATCTCTAATTATCAGGGAGGTACAAACTGAAACTGCAGTGAGATACTATTTCACACCTGTGAGAATAGTTTACATTGAAAGTATCAAGAGCAGGGCCAGAAAGCTGTTTCGTTTATCTGGAACACATACTTTGTATGCAGGCACCAGGGTTCAATTCCTGGCATCACATTGATTCCCAAACTACTGTACTGGGACTGGTTCCTGAGTACAACCAGTCCTTGTACAGTCCAGGTGCGCCTTACCCCCACCCAAAAAGGATCAGCATAACAAGTGTCAGTCAGGGTGTGGAGAAAAACAAACCCTAATGCAAGCTGGTGGGAAGCCATTTTGGAAATTCGTGCAGTAATTTTGGAAAACTATGGGGCTTCCTCAAGAGGCAAAAAAATAAAGCTACTGTCTGATCCAGCAGTCTCACTCCCTGGCATCTTCCTGATGAATATCTTAACCCCCAAAGTTACGCACTTCCCAAATGTTCATTGGTGTTACTTATTTATACTAGCTCAAATAAGGAAACAATCAAGGTGCCCAGTGATAGATGATTGGATAAACATGATGTAATTCGTTTACACAAAGGGATACTATTTAGGACTAAAAGAAATAACGTTTTTGCCATGAAAGGAATTTAAGGGGATTATAAAACAAGTCAGAAGAAAAATACACATATTAGATGATTCTACCAAAATGCAAAAGATCACTTGTATCACTTGTGATCCCATTGATCTTCAATTTGCTCAAGTGGGTGCCAGTAACGTCTCCATTCATCCTGTCCCGTGCTAGTGTAGCCCAATGGTATCTGCTCACTCCAGAAACACGAAGAGCCTCAAACTGTTTGTTCAGGGTTTTGACAAAGAAGTCTGGCCATCTCGTAGGTGGGCAGCCACGCGGTCTTTTGATCTCCCATGGAATATAGTCAGTAATAGCTCTAGTCCAGTACTCATCCCTAAATCTGATTTTTGATGTCTTGGCAAATCAGACAGCATCCCTGATTCTTGATCATCGATGGAGGTCAGAACTCTGGATTCCTTCTGTCACTTGAGTGAAATGTGATTCTCCAAGCATATCTCTTTTGATTCCTCTTTGGGATACCTGAATAGCATTCTCGTCCTGTTTTCGTAGGGCCCAGGTCTCTGAGGCGTATGTTAGTGCAGGAAGAATGGTGGAGTCAAAAAGATGTGCCCGGAGCCGGAGATTCTTCATCCTTTTAACAAATTCTTCGATGCTCTTGAAGGTGTTCCATGACACTCTCTTCCTCCTGCACAGTTCTGGCGCCAAGTCATTCCTCATGTTGAGTTCTTGACCCAGGTACACATAGTTGCTGCATTCGGCGATGTTCCTTCCATTGAGAGCAAATGGAATGTCAGGGACTAGTTCATTTTTCATGAACATCGTTTTGGTGAGATTCAGCTGCAGTCTGACCTTTCCACGCTCATGGTCGAAGTTGGCCAGCATTTGTGCCGCTTGGCTAATGTTTGGTGTTATTACAATGATATCAGCAGTGAAGTGGAGGTGGTATAGTTGCCAACCATTTATCTTCACTCCCATTCCTACCCATTCCAGTCATCCCATGATGTTCTCAAGGGTGGCACTGAAGAGTTTCGGTGAAATGGTATCACTGTGCTGAACCCCTCTCTTTATGTCAATAATCACTTTCTTGTAGAATGGTGAGATCCTGGTGGTGAATCCGTAATACAGCTCGCAGAGGATCCTGATTTACTGAGTTTGAACGCCCTGTTTGACTAGGGCTTTGATGACCATTTCAATCTCAATAGAATCAAAGGCCTTCTTTAAATTGATGAACATTAGACAGCGGCATCTTGAACTCTTTCAAAACTTCAATGAGCTTGGTCACTATGTGGATATGGTCGATTGTGCTGAACCCTTTTCGGAACCCAACTTGCTCACATGGTTGTCCTTCATCTAGTGTTCTGCCTGTTCTGCTCAGGATAAATCCAGTGAATAACTTGTAGATGACAGACAGCAAGCAGATTGGGCGATAGTTGCCAATGTCATGGATGTCTCCCTTCTTATACAACAGAACAGTCCTGCTGGTTTTCCATTGGGATGTAACCTTGCATTTGGACAGGTAGCATGTGAAGAGCCGAGTCAGTGTATTGACAAGTACTGGCAGCAGATTCTTCCGGTGTTCGGGTCTGATCTTGTCTGGATGGGGTGCTGTATGAATCCTTACTGATGAAATGGCATGTCGGAGTTTGGAAGGGAGGACGTTGGGAACGACATATCCATCCTGCAGAATTTGGTATGTGGGCAGGTGGATGTGGCTATGAAAGTGATTCGAGTAGAGGTAGTGAATAATCTTCTCCATTGCCCTTCTGGAAGATGTGATAGATCCATCAGGACATTGGAGGTCAGTCATCTTGATCTTGTGGTTGCCGAAGGACAGGCAAGCATTGCGAATACTTTTCCCTGCTTCTGCTGCATTGGCCAACACTGCTGCTTTTCTCACTTTGAGGTCTTCCTTTATCACTTCTCTGCATAGCTTTGCAAGCTCGGATGTTAGCTTATGATTGCCTGAGGCTTGTGCCAAACACACCAGAAGATGCTTAATGCACAAGATAAGGATAATAAATTTATGAAAAAACAAAGCAAAATAAAAAGTAAATAAGTGAAACTGGTGATGGAACTAAGGTTCTCTGAGAGAGAGAGGGTGAGAGTGAGAGGAAATAATAAATAGCAAAGAGTCTGTGCAGGGACTTGCCATTCAGCAATCACAGCACTATCAAGTGGAGGTTAAAAGATCATATTGGGCATCATTCAAACCTAGGGGACCTCCTGGGTATAACACATCTAAGTTGTTGCTTCCTAAGCTATAAAATGGGTATAGAACAATCTTTGTCTCTTGGGGTTTTGTGAAGGTCAGAGGTGACAATGAATATAAAATGCTTAATACTAAGCAAGATATTTGTAATCTATATAGGTGGTCTTCCATTTCTTTTATTCCTTTTCCAGGAAACCATCTTACAGATCTCTCTATATAGTTTGTGAGTTACTACTCAAATACATGTAAATTGTATACTTTTATCCTTGGATAATTTGAGCACAGCTAAAGAGGTTTTCTCCAAACTTTGTTAAGAGCATTGTTTCTGGGATTAGATCAAATTTGGAAAATACTGCTTCAGAAACTGAACATTTCAGTAAATTGTAATGAGTGACTGTACAAGATTAGAATGCAAACCCTTAGTTTTCCAGTTAACTTACAGTCTACTCCCCAGATCTTCAGTAAATATTATAAGCACAATTGAATGAGTTCAAGAATAATTTCTGTAGGCATTTTAGTCCTAACCAATAGATTTATTTAGTAGACACAATGGTCTAAGCTGCTGTATTCACAATGTTTTCAGGAACCCCCAATTATATTCTAATTAGGTCTCAGTAAAGATTTTGTTCTATATGGTAATGCAGGCAAGTCTTTTACAAACTTTAGCATACTTTTCCCCTTTAAAAAATTTTTTGG
The DNA here is from genome assembly GCF_027595985.1 of Sorex araneus. NCBI lineage: Eukaryota > Metazoa > Chordata > Mammalia > Eulipotyphla > Soricidae > Sorex > Sorex araneus. The sequence goes on along the minus strand of NC_073305.1, from coordinate 132,081,099 downwards.
ACGTCCTAAAGATACTCATGATTCAATGTGATGGTGCAAGGATATGTTGCTATTGGACCTTGTGGTTCTAGGAACCACCAGGATTGTAGTCAGTGGTGCTTCGGGACCTCCAAGTCTATACCAAGCTGTGCTCAGGAGGCCACATAGTAGAAGGGGGTCAACACTTGTGCTACCTTCATGGCCCCAAATATGAGCATTTTGGCCAGTATGTTTTCAGTAATTATTATTTCCAATCCTGTTTGGCTTACAATGTAGCCTCATGGAAAGAAAAATCCAACTATACAATTTTTGCTTGCTGAACATAATTGCTTCAAGTTGATCAGAAGACCAAAATGAAGTGATCTCTTCTCAGTGTCCCTGTATTGATAAGAAAGGAAAAGGGAATCTTCGCAGGGGAAGAAACTGATGTCTTGCCCGGAGCTCAGCTTAGCTGGGATTCTGAAGCTTCTAGCTTTGTTTTGCGGGTGAAAGTTATGCTCAAATTAAAGAGCAAGACGCCTCTTGTACCCAGTGGGATTTCAGAGAGTTAAACAGTACATCTATATCAGGAAATTCTATTCTAACTTTTACTATGCTGATGGAGAAAACATCTTTCCAGATGGATTTCTGTTTATACAGCCTTTAAATTTTTTTACTTGCACCCAGCTTGTCCCATTGGCAGTACTTCCAGTTCTGTTTTTTAAGACTTTAAGCCCAGATTAATGTTTATAGAGCAGGAAGAGAAATGACCCTTTTAGTGAGAAAGAAGCTACAAAACTCCTCATCACTAGGAATATCTTTTAAAAACATAATATATGATACTAACACTTGTCAATAGTGTTTTCAGCATTTTATTATGAAGCATTGTAGAATTAATAACATAATTCTGTTATTCATATAACACATGAGTGCTCATATAACCATTTTCTGCAGTTTATGATTGAAGTTTTTGTATTTCTTGATACTTATTTTGCTATTATTTTATATTATCAACCTTTATCCACTTATCTATCCACTTGTCAATTTATGTTATTATCCTCATCCTCTCCATCCTCATCCTCATCCTCCTCATCATCATCCCATTGATCGTTGATTTTCTTGAGCGGTCTCAGTAATGTCTCCATTCGTCCTAGCCCTGAGATTTTAGAAGCCTGTCTTTACTCGTCCTATCCAACAGTGCCACGTTGGAGGCTCTTTCAGGGTCAGGGGAATGAGACCCATCATTGTTACTGGTTTTGGCATATGCATACACCACGGGGGAGCTTGCCAGGCTCTTCCATGCGGGCAGGAAACTCTCGGTAGCTTGCCAGGTTCTCTGAGAGGGAGAACTAGGCTATAAGATGTCTTCCAGGAGCTTGTTTTTATAGTCTTTGGATGTTGGCTGTTGATGGGATCACACAGTGTCGGGGGAAGTTTCTGGGTGTGACTGCCCAGCTACTGGAAAATGGGGGAACTGGGTGGAAGAGGTTCAGTCCCAATCCGAGCAGGCTTGGAGATCTCAGCCCCGGGTCCTGCACATCTGGGTTCCTCTGCCAATTCCTTCATGTGTGATGCTCATCCAAACGTGTGGAGAGGGGCCTTGAGCATGTCTGTGACTGGGTTTCAGAGGTCTTTGGCTGCCTGGGCTCTGCTCAAGGCGGGAGGGAAACTCAAGCCACCCCCTTCCAGGGGCCCCAGTGAAGACTAACAGGCCAAGAGACTCTTAATAATAATAAGATTATTATTATAATAACATATGTGTTATGTTATATAATTATTATTATATTATTAGCAGATGCATTTTAAAGTTATTTGAATATATCAGAAGTGATGTGCTTATTCTGTGAATTATATCAGTTGCTCTTTATGCCAATAAAATAGGAGATCAAGTCAGACTAGGTTCAGTTAAAATTAAAAACCCAAAGAGAATAGGTTAATGTTTTTTAAGAAGATTCCCACTCAATCCCCCACTATTGAAAGAAGGCTTTATAAAGAACTCTAAGTCGGTATCATGGTTCTAAATATCACCAGTTATGTAAGCTCTTTCTATCTCTCTGGTCCAATATACTTGCATGTAGCATTTGTATAGTATTTATGTTTTATTGGTTGGTTCATGGCCACATTCGAGGGCTGAGGAAGTAAATGATTATATTTTCCTTTGATTATTAAGGTGGATTATTTCTCCCTTTCCTTTCTTGTTTTGTTGTTACTGTTGCATAGTGCTGAGGGATTCACACAGTTGATTGCAATGCTCTCGCTCTCACAATGTGTTTGCAGTGCTCTCCAGGGTTGGAACACTTGTTTTGGTTCTGGGTACCAGTGCCAGGGATCTCACTTCGTGATATGGGATGTGCTCGAGATCCAGCTCACAGCTGGGAAGCACTGAACATCATCAACAGGCCCCTCAGAGGTTTATTTTAGTCAGTTCACATGGCTTTGTGGAAAATTCAGTCAACCGGGCTTGTCTGCTCTAGCATCATAATGTGGGTCTCTAGAAACAATTAGACTTTCTAAGGTCGTCTGAGATGACATTTGAATATGTTTTCATGGAACTCGAGTTGCACAAAACCTTTGACAATAAATTAATTGATACTTCCATTGAAGTAATATTCAACTAAGGCTTATTTATAAGATGATCACAGTGAAATTAATGACCACTTATTTTATGAGATGATGATTCTCATCAGAACGAGGAACCAGCCTGCCCTGTCCCGAGGGAAGGCATTCCTTGATTGCCACATGGCCTGAGAATTTGGCCTAATGATGACTAAAGTCCCAAGGAGTGTTATTAATAGCAATTGAAAAAGCTAAGATGAGGCTTTATTTTCTGGAAGTTCACCCCTGGGGAGATCTTGGGTAGAGACAGAAGGAGGAGAAGGTGACATAGGTTTTGTAGGATCATTAAGGATGTTTAAAGAGATTCACAAAGTGTTCCATGTGCCATAACTGACTAAGAAGGAAGGTAATCTTTACTTTTAGAACTCAAATGGCTACCACAGGAGGGAAAATTAATCCATACCTACATTCTTTGTGTTTTGGATTAGAAAATTGCAAGGTTTGAAGTGAGAATTTCTTTCTATCCTAATCCTTTGTATTCCAATACTCTTTTTTTTAAAAAAAATATTAAGAATGAAAGTGTGAGCTCAAGTTCCTGCTCTGAAAGTGCTGGACATAAATCCAAGTCCCATATGCACCAAGTGAACCTGGCAGCTTGGCCGTTGGGAGTCCCCAGCCTCACAAGTAATCTCTAACCATTCTGCAGGATTTAAGCACTACAAAAAGGCGTGCAACCCCAGCAAGTTGCACAACTAAAATAGATGTGCAGGTACCATAGTCAGGAAGTGTGGTCTGTGATGGGCACTTGTGTGAACACTATAGCATCACCCAGGAATACAGAAACTGTAACATGTGCACCTCAGTCATGGTCAGCATTGAGCAAGCATCACAACTAAAGGTTCTGACTGCAAGCCTGAGTGAGCACCATGGCCAAATGTGCAAGGAACACCTAATGTGTGACACCTTCATCCCCTGTGGTAAAAATATCTTCCTTGAATTCTGTCTACTTTGTTTAAGGGTTGTTGAAGTTTTGTACTAAAGACTGAAATAGAAAACAGAATCAACAGCAACTACCAGTTCATAGGCGTAAATTTCCTTAGTGTGAGCCATTGGGCAGTAGTGTGAGGGACAAAATAAGATCATAAGATGAGAAGTTAAATACAAACTGAGACATTTTCCCCTGTAGATTTTAAAAGATGAAGGCTTCCCATTACAACTGTGGGAAATAAGTTCTGTCACCCATTCTTGGTTGAAACGAAGGCACTGAAGTAATTTTCCTTTTTATCCCCTCCTGCTTGTATTTCTCCTCTTCATCTATCATGAGGCTACTTTGTAAGTTGTTTGATATCATAATTACAATATTGTTTAGTGCTGGAGAGAAGGTAGGTATAGAAGGTAGGGTACTTGCCATGCATGTGGCCAACCCTGATTCTGTACCTCTATCCCCAGCATCACATATAATCCTTTCAGCCTGCCAGTAATGATCTTTTAGCACAGAGCCAGGAGCATGTTCTGAGCACAGCTGGGTGTGGCGCCCCCCCAAAACAAAAAATGTTTAATGAACTCTAGCATGTGGTTTCATTAGCTTTTTTGTTTGTTTTGTTTTGGCAATGCTCAGGGGTTACTCCTGATTCTTTGCTCAGGGACATGTGCTAAGAAGTGGGATCTCTGGGTAGTATGGAAGTTCTGTTATTATTTTCTTAAAACAAATTTTCCTACTGTTTTCCATAAAGGCTGAATAAGACAGCATTCACAGCAACAGTGAACGAAGGTCAAGGATCTCACTTTGAGAACTACAGGCTTGATAGACAAAAAATAATTTCAGATTGACGTATGATGGCTGTTTTGCTTCAAGGTAAAACTTATTTTATAGTTATTTCCCACAAAAGATGGTACTTAATTGATTATTTTCAGCTATATTTTAATTGTCTACTTCTCATATTAAATGACAACAAATTAGAAAATGGAGTATCTGCACCTAAAACTGGAGAGTATTTTTGTCTATTTTAAGAAATCTTAGTGCTCTATATCAAGGGTCAATAAACAGACAAACCTAGCTCATTGTCTGTTTCTTCTAAATAAAATTTTACTGGAATACAGCTACACATTTATTCCTGTATGGTTAATGTACTGTAACTGAAGAGCTGAATTGTTGTACCTGAGACTGTATGACTCGTCAAGGTTAAAATACTTATTAGCAGGCTGGAGAGATAGTACAGTGGGTTGAGTGCTTGCCTTGCACATGGCTGAACTGGTTTTGATCTATAGCTCCCCATAGAGTCCCCTGTAGATTACAAGGAGTGATACCTGAGCACAGAGCCAGGAGTAAGGCTTGAGCACTGACAGGTGTGGCCCAAAACATTTAAAAAAAAACCACCTTATTATCTGACCCTTTATAGAAAACATTCACCTCCCCAGTCTATATATTCCTCTGATCAACGGAATGTTGGCTGATTTAAGGAAGCTTTTCTCTTGAAACCCAGAAGTAAGCAACAACAGTTTACTTTAGCAGATATGAAACTTGAATCCTAACAACTTTCTTCCGCCCTTTCTCAACCCTTCTCCTTCAGCATGGAAAGTGGCCCAATAAGTGAAATGAAACTTGGCCCGATCAGCGATATTTAGAAAGTGGAAGGTGAAAGTGTTGACATCTGCTTGTATTTTGTGGTCCAAGCTTCTCTGGCAGCATGTGATCAGCAAGAGTGATCTGGTTAGCCAGGCAGATCGCATTTTGCTAAAGATTTTCTCATGTTTTCTGACCTTAGATGGATTTATACTTACTAAGAAATAAAATTTGACGGCCGTTCTGTAGTTCTTCCGACATAGTGACTTCGGAGGTTAAAAACCCTTCCATTCAGTCTTGATATTGATAGTTGTCTTAAGTCTGTGGTTGATGTGCATATACATACACATATATACACATATATATCCAGAGTAATATAATTAAAAGTTAAAAACCTCTTTGAAAATATATATTCAGGTATACACGGATTTTAAGACACAAGCACACTCCTCTTCTTTACCTTCTCCTTTCTAAAATTGATCTGTTCCTCTGCAGTTGGATCATGACCCTAGAGAAGGAACCCCAAGATAGGAATAGAAGTGTTAGAGGTTTATTAGGGATGAGGCTGGGAAGGATGGCAGTGAGGGTCAGGAGTGATGGGAGAGGCTCTTGACTTCCAATGGAGGAATGGAGAAGATTGCATAGAAAACCCGGAAGACTGCGACACATTTAAATTTATTATTTTGTTTTGTTTGGAGGCTACATCTGGCAGTGATCAGGGGTCACTCCTGGCTCTGCACTCAGGAATTATTCCCTGGCAGTTCTTGGAGTACTATATGGAATGTCAGGGATCAAACCCAGATTGATCGCATGCAAAGAGAGCACCCTACTTGCTGTACTATTTCCCCAGTGCCCTGTGGCACACTTTAATAACGTTGTGGTCACAGGGATAGGTCAGGGTTTATAATCCCAGTCACCATTAGCAGGAGACCAGGAAATCATGTCCCCAACCTGAAAATAGATTCTTAGGGGTAGCCACTAGGATAGTGAGTGAATATACCTCCTGCAGCAGGGTATCTAAACAGAAGTGGCCAAATCAAGGGGTCTACAGGGTCACTCCCAGTGAGACTCAGCCATCCAAGCCAGTGGGTCAGTTTAGGGCCCGAGGATTTGGTGCTGCTTGGGCCTTGTGGTCACAAAGACTAACAGGGCCACCTAGGTAGAGCGTAGGAGTCACCAGGGTTATACCTGATGGTTCTTGAGGGATCATGTACTGCCAGAGATCAAATCCAGGTCAGGAATGGAAGAGATAGTACAGTGAGGAAGGTGCTTGTCTTGCATGTGGCTCACCCAGGTTCAATCTCCAGCACCACAAGCATTGCCAGGAGAGATCCCTAAACTCAGAGCTGGGAGTAAGCCCTGAGCACAGCAAGGTTTGACTCCCAAGCCAAAAAAAAAAAAAAAAAAAAAAACCACCATGAAAAATAACCCAGGTCAGAAACATGAAAGGGTTCTGTTCTATCTCTGATAGAGAAGGACCCAAGAGATGCATTTTTATAGCGGCCTAACTTTTCTGACTGTTATCTCTTCCCACCACAGTTAAAAGTTAGTAAGAGAACTAAATTAGAGCCCTATGCTTGTCACTTTTCTTGAAGAGTAAAGCCTGGGTCATGTGAGCCATTGTTTCTTCTTCTTGCCTCTTTTTCATCACATATCACATAGCCTTAATATGCCCTGGACACCTCTGGCCTGTCCTCTCTGCTTAGGTACCCCCTACCCCCTTCCCTCGTGGGTCTTCTCTTTTTCAGTCATTCATTGAAATCTGACTTCATTTAAAAATATTTCCTCACAGCCCCATAAACGAAATGAGGAACTCCTTTCTTCAAAGTTTAATTAACCAACATGCTTTGGAATTATGCCCTGACTGCTGGGAAAAGTGAAGCTTATGAAGCAGATAGAAGTTCTGCTTTGAAGGATTAATCTTAATAAGAAAAGTGATATTCCACACAAACTATATGAAAAGGGAGAAAGTAAGAAAGGCCATAAACTGAGTACAAAATATATGTGGTGGGATTTCTGAGGAGGGCATGGTCACCTCTGTTGTCAGAGCGATCACTATGAATGGCGGGCAGTGGCAGATCAGTAGGATTTGGTGTGGAAGAAATGAGCAGAAAGCAAATCACAGGTGATCAGGGTACAGGCACAACTTTCTTTAGGACAACCTTGATCTCAGCCTCAGACTGTTTAGCAGCTGGATTAGTGGAGTGCAAGGTAAATGTAGTGGCTTTCTTTTTGGGATGAGACTCCTGTAGAGCACCCTCACCAGGGGTGTTTGTGGGCTACACAGTTATATGCAATGGTGCTTTTGGGGATAAGGTGATGCTGGAGATTGCATTTGGGATTGAGATAGCTGGAGAGTGTGCATGCAAGCACTTAGAGTTCTCTCTGAATTCTTATTGGTTAAACAGCCGAAAGAAAGCAGTAAATAAAATAGGATAGAGAATATTTGCTGTGCTTGACATGTACCGTGGATGTTTAGGGTAAAATTTTATCTATATATATGGAATATATATATTTCCATTTATTATAAGGTCACTACATAAATGTGTTTCTTACTGTGGAACAAGATTTCATTTTTCATTTATTTAAGAGTATGTATTGTGGAGCATCTTTTATTTGCTGGCCACTGAGTAAAATCCTGAAGATATATATTATATATAAACATATATGTGTTTATATATGAACATTTACATATATTTACATATCATATATGTGATTTAAACATATGGCAGAGCCTGGCAAACTACCAGTGGCATACTCGATATGCTGAAAACAGTAACAACGATGGTCCTCATTCCCCTGATCCTGAAATAGCCCCCAATACGTCATCAGGCTACACTAGCACGCAAAAGGGACGAATGGAGACGTTACTGGTCTGCTCGAGCAAATTGATGAACAATAGGATGACAGTGATGATAGTGATACAATGATATAGTTTTAAACATATATACGTATGTCTATATATATGTATGTATGTGTATGTTTTAAAAAATGTCTGAACCAGAGAGATAGCTCAACATGCTAGAGCACATGGGGTTTACGCCAGAAGCCTGGCTTCAATCTCCAGAACTTATTGGTCTCTTGAGCATCTCTCAGTGGTGCTGGGAGTAGCATCTGAGCATTCTAGCTCCACTAGATGTGGTCCATTTCCCTGACCCTCTATCCACTGGAACCACTGCCCCCTCCAGGTATTACACAATTTCTTCCTTTCTGGGAATTATGATCAGAACAGTGGCAATAGAAACTTAGTGGCAGCAGAAACACTTTGGAAGACTTAATAGAGAGAGATTTCTTCAACAGCTTTGCATTCAACAGATTTGGCAGGGAGCAGGGGGTGGGGTAGATGGGGGGACTTCCTAATGTGCATTTCTAACAAGTTCTCAAGTGATGTCATAGCTACTAGTGGAGGGCCACATTAGATATTGGTCCAATGTGTTGCTTAAATAAACACAAATAATGCATGATGACAGATTTTGATAAAGGATAGGAAAGAGAATAGCAGCGATCTTCAAAGTAGAGATCTTCTAACTTGGAAATCTGTGCTACAGTGGATGATGAGAAAAGGTGTCTGAGCAAAGGGTAACTAGGCTGCAGGAATTCCTCCTTCGTGACCCAGAAGGACTGAAATCCTGAGAGAATGCAGGATTTGGAATGAGACTGAAAGTGGGAAATGGATAGACCAGGGAGGGTCTTTTGAGCACGTGATAGTTCAATTGAAATGTGCATACTCCTGGGGTCCCTGAAGACTTTCTAAGGGACATACAGGCACATAAATAATTGTGATAGAATCATCATCCTTACTTGCTCTCTACAGTGGATCAGCTGAAGGGCAGGATCTGACAGTTCTCACCAACCCTCCTTACAGCTTCATGAATAAAGAGCTACTTACCTTCCAGCAAACTTTGCTAGGACATCTTGTCCTAGTGTGTAAAATCATCTAGGGGATAAAATAAGGAATAAATGGAAAGGATGACCTTGGTGCTGAAAAAGTGAATGACTTACTGAATTAAAAAAATACCTGTTCACCTAATTTGCAATAAAACTGAAAGGTGACCCTAACTAAGCTGTCAGCAGGTAGGGTATCAGAAATTCTGATGATGGATCACTTTGTCATTTGGGTATGTAATGAGGAAGACACCCTGAAATTTAGTGTCACTGCTGACAAAATTTTCATTCCCTCAATGTAGGTGGATAAAACAAACACATTTTCAGTGCGTATATATATTTAAAAAATTGGAAATATTCACTCTGGAAACTGCCAGCTTATCATTAATAAAAATATGGATTAATTGAATTAGAGTGGTGCATTTAAATTCATTAAGAGATCAATATTTTGTATAGATATTATTCATATCAATACATTGATATATAGATATTAATATCTATATAAAATATTAATAAATATTTCTTTGTGTTACATTGGACAGCTGTATGCTTGCAAATAAAGACAATACCAATTCTAACTAGAACACTACTTTTTAACCCTTAGTACTTAATGCCACAGCATAATTGTTATCACTTATTTTTATAACTATAATTATGCCTATACAGCAGGGACACATATGTAATATAGGTATATATAACAAAGAACAGCAAAACAATCAACAAAGATATTTTTGTTGTTTTAGTTTTGTCTTTGGGCCACACCCAGCAGTTCTTAAAGACTACTCCTGAGGTTGGAGTGATGATACAGTGGGTAGGGCATTTGCCTTGCATGCAGGCAACCCGGGTTCAATTCTCAGGATCCCATATGGTCCCCTGAGCACCGCCAGGAGTAATTCCTGAGTGCAAAGCCAGGAGTAATCCCTGAGTATTGCTGGGTGTGACCCAAAAAGAAAAAAAAAGAAAAAAGAAAAAAAAAGAAAAAAGAAAGAAAAAGACTACTCCAGGTTTAGTGTTCTGGGGTCATTCTCATGGTGTTAAGGGACTATGTGGTGCCAGGGATAAAACCTGGGGCTCCTGTTTTGCTCTGCATACATTCCAGCCTTTGAGTCATCCCTCTGGCCTAAGAAAACATAGTTTTGGTGCCAAAGAGATGGTACAGCCGTAAGGCACTTGCCTTGCATGCAGGTGCCTGGGTTTGATCCATGGTATTGCATGTGGTTTCCCAAGCACTGCCAGGAGTGCCTCCTAAGCACACAACTAGGGGTAAGACCTGAGCACAGACAGGTGTGGTTCTCTACCAACTCCTCCCCTCCCCCCAAGACTAACATTATTATGGTCAGTATAAGAGAAACTTGAGTTTAAGGAGGAAGTAAATAAATATCTTCAGGGACCTTAGATCAGAGGAAGCTTTCATGACTGTCTGAGAGATTGGACTAGAGGCTTGAGGTTGTGGGGAAGAGGTCCCTGGGGTCCTCCTAGCTTTGCAAAAGAGGAATAAGCCAGAGCTGTACGTAGGAGGTTGATGAGGGCACCTGCTTTCATCTTAGCTCTCCTTCTCCTTCAGTTTTGAGTGGCCCTAGTTGTCTCCTGATCCCTCTTATCTAACTCATTTTTCTCTTCCCTTCCTACCATAGTCCCTTCATGATCCTCCTTTTGCTTCTATCACAGACAACATCAGTGGAATACTGGAGGGAATGAACATCAGAGAATTTGAGATGGAGAACAAACCTTGGATATGGTTAAGTTGGTGGACAATCTTTCTAAGTGGGAAAGGAAAGGTATGGTAGTAAAAACAATTGCCAAGGGGATTATATATCATTCCTGTCTTGTTTTTCTTTCTACCTTTATACCCTGTGAGGGGCTGGAGGCTGGGAAGCCTGGGAGGATTGCAGTCCTAGCCTTGGAGAAGGCAAGTGGCAGAGACAATTGGCCTCAGTCTCTTTCTAGATAAGGGAATGTTTTCTCTTTAGTAAAGGGAGCTGGGACCAGAGATGTAATACAGTGCATGTCTTGCAAGTGAGAGGGACCCTGGGTTCAATCCCAGGTGCCACCACTCAATATATAAAATAGACAAGAGCTGGAGCAACGGAAAGTCATTTGGACTGAGTAAGAAGAGCTGGATTCAGTCCATGCTCCACTGTTTCTGTGATATTGGAAATAGCAGCTGGACACTTGAGACCAAGTCTGTAAAGGAAAGAATGAAGAGATCTGTACATTTTCTACCTACTCTCAAATGTGTAAAGTTTTGAGAATTGGAAAAAGTTTACAAAAGTCCAGTAACTGTAGTTTTCCTTATCATCCTTTCAGGGAAAAATTACAGCAAATGTTGTAGTTTTCTTTTTTAAAGGAAAAATAAAAGGGTATCTTTTTGCTATGAGAAACATCAAGATCTAGCTGCCTTTTAATAGTTGCCTGGGTAGAATTTTCCATCTTAGCACAAAGCGACCTGGTTTAAACTAATCCCTTCTCTGCATACCCCTAATTTAACAAGAGGAACTGGAAGAGGCAGACAGTGTGTGGGAAGATTGAAGAAAATAAGGAAGGTATAGAAACCACTAAAGATGAAGATAAGTGAAACATTCTGGCAAATTGTCACGGTGTATTGCTCTTGCTGAATGGCTAGGCAGTTGGGAAGGTAGTTAAGAGAATGGCTCTAAATGCTTCATCTAATTGCAAGCAGCTGTCGATTAGTGGAGCTTGACCAACTGTTTTTAATTCCACACAGTGGTGATGAAGAGAATGAGACTTTGAAGGGAAGGCGGTAAAGGCTATGTATGTGCATGAAGCTGCTTACACTTTTTTTTTAAGGTCAGAGTGTGCAGTAACTATGAAGGGACGCTCTTGGAAACCATCACAGCCTTCCACAATAATGATTTTCCTAAATCGTGCCAGAATTTCTTGAACTTTTGGTGGAGGCAAACTTCTCTATTACCCAAATTCTGGATTTTTTTTTTTTCCCCACGGAAAGTGAATCATCCCCCAATGGTGAGTGACTGAATGGCTTGTGCCAATTCAGAAGCAGCTTGTTCAAGGGGACTGTAAATCTAGAATGAGAGAGATAATAATGCCATTTAAGAGCATTCTCCTTGGAAATGTCTCAGGGAGACATCTCATAAGGAAATAGGACAATGTGGAAAAGTGAAGCTTGTTTCATGTAATAGCAAAACCTGCTACAAATGATTTTGATTTGAGACTATTTGAGAAGATCAGGTTTTGAGTAGCTCATTCTAATCAGCTTGATACCCCATCTCATACCCATGGTCTATATTCAGTGCCAGTTTGAACCCAGGACTTCAACCATGGGGAAAGCAGACACTTTATCACTGAGTCCTGATGTCCCTTTTGGTGTCACTACTTGGCTCTGTCCAACTAATATTCAAGATTAATAAACTTCCTTAAATAAGTTTCTACTTTTATTTGCCACCATACTTTTAAAACATGGTATTTTAATGTTTCTGCATTGCAAATTGAAATAACCCATTAACTTAACTCAAACTATTATGGATGCTAGAAAGTCCTTGAAATTCTACCAGCAGCTTCCTAACCGGTTTGAACATGTGCAAAAGGAGAAATCTGGCATGAACGTACAGGGAGAATGGACCTACATATCCTCAGTCCTGTCACCATCCATTAAGTGCCCTGAAAGAGAAATGAAATTCCCTGTGTGTATGTACAGAAATTTATCAAAATGGATTTTCGACATGTTTACATTAGCACAGATTTAGAGCATCCTAAATATTTATAGTTTATGTTCATATCTTACTATGGATATGTAGCACTGTATCACTGTCATCCCGTTGTTCATTGATTTGCTCAAGTGGGCACCAGTAACATCTCCGTTGTGAGACTTGTTACTGTTTTTGGCATATTGAATACACCATGGGTAGCTTGCCAGGTTCTGCTGTGCAGGCGGGATACTCTCAGTAGCTAGCCTGGCTTTCCGAGAGGGACGGAGGAATCAAACCTGGGTCGGCCGCATGCAAGGCAAATGCCCTACCCACTGTGCTATCGCTCCAGTCCACTATGGATATGTATATAGAAAATTTTTGTTCATACATGGACAAAGTTATTGTAGAAGAATAAACAATAGCCAGGTAAATGGTTTGAGGGACTCTTGGTGAAAAATCTGAATCCAAGTGAGTTAAATATAAAAAGTTAATTCTGTGTGGTGGGGGTATTTGTGAACATATGAAAATCCAAACCAAACAGAACAAAATGGAAACAGTTGCAATGGGATTACAGGTGATTCTTATGTATTATTTTCCGGTTTTGGTGCTTTCTGTATTTTCTCTCCAGGACAGAGTTTACTTTTCCACAATTAGGAAGTAAAAAGCCCCTTTGAAAAGTATTTCCCCAAAGGTCCATTCTTCTAAAGGGTTTTATTCCTTGTCAGGATGAAGGGAAAGAGATTCATGTCTGGCAAGGGAGGGGGGAAAATCAAGAGGGACAGCACTCAATAAACACCTCATTTGGTTTCTGATCTCGTGCCTGTTTGAAGCGCTCACACTTGTTTTGACTCAGTGAGATAAGTCAGCTCTTCTGAAAGAGTCACAATTTCCACCAGCTGTTTTGGATGTTGGAGGTTATGTTTTTGTTTTAGTGAACTTCACTGCCTATCCCTTGAGCTAGCTTATGAACAATTGTAAAGGAAGTCTTTGAGGCCGACTTGGAGGAAAGCTGCTAATCTTGGGACATCCACCAGGATTTGAAAAGGCAGCTCTGTCTGTGTTCTTTCTGTTTTCCTTCCAAGGCAGGTCTCTTGAAGTTAAAAAAAAAAAAAAAAAAAAAGGTCCATCTCAGGTCCCACGGTTGGCTGCTGCATCCCCTTGAGGCGGAGAGACAAAGCTAGAGACAACCACCAAGATGTGCGTGATAAGTTGGTGCTGGGCAGGCTCACGACCCTCTCCTTGGTTTTGCTCCCTCGGTAATAATAATGCTCTTCTCTGAGCTCGGGCTCTGTAGGTGCTCTGCAAGGAAGCTCGTTGACATTGAATGGCAGCAAAGAAGAGGCGCTACTGTCTTTGCCCCAGAGCTCTGAGACTTTCCATGGACTGAGGAGCTGGTTCTCATTGCATGATGTGGCAGAGTTTCTGGAAACTGATTTGGGGAAGAGGAAGCTGACTTATGTGGGAGTCACCCTCTCAATTGTCATTCTCCTACACTTCCCTCCTCTGGGCACCCCCCCTTTTCCATATGGCATTTTCAAAGAAAAGGAAAACAGGGAAAGCTTTCTGGTGGGAGTTGAGATTTACTTAGAAATATTCTAGAGCAGAGTGAAGGTTTGCATGACTTCCCCTCTGAAGGTTAAGAACTGTTAGTCAAGCATCACTTTTGGTGTGTTTTGTTCCCTTCACCCGCTGCTTGCCCTCATTTTTTCCCTTTCCTTTTATTTGAGTGAGGATTAAAGACCCAAACTCTTAGGTTTTTTTCTTTTGAAGGATGTTTGCAGATAGTCACTTGGGTACCTGCTAGGAATCAGCTACCTAGACCAGGACTTAAACTTTTTTCCACGTTTTTTCCCCCCTTTTGGCTTGAGAAATACAACATAGTTGAGCACTGCCAAAAGCACCTCAGAATCATTATGTTGCTGATTTTGAATTAACTTTTGGTCATTGCACATCAGGAAACCCTTTACCCCTGACAAAGTTTTTGTGACCTAATATTTAGTAATAAAACATCCTATGGCATTGGAGCCCACAGTTTAAGAGACTAGAACCCAGGGCGACTAAGAAGATTGTTTAAAGAGCACTGGTCTTCTGGTCAGGGAACTCACAAAGAGAAGCTGTCATAAAGCCAAGTACTATGATATAGAAGTGATTTGTTAGAAAATTTTTGTTCGGTTCAATCCCAGTAGGCCTGGCAATAGCAGATAGTTACTTCAATATCCATCACCAGAGCAGTGTGTGGATTGGGTTGCTTTTATTTTATTATTTATGGATTTAGTAGAATTCCATCAGTCAAGACTCTTCTAGTTAGTGGCTGGAGATATAATTCAGGGTTCAGGTACTTGCCTTGCATGTACCTCATACCAATTCAATCCTTCATACCACATAGTCCCCTGAACATCACCAGCATCAGTGATGTGGTCCTGGAGGCCCCCCATCCACTTCTGCGGTGGCCCTGGTCATTTCTGGCACTACAGGTCCCCAGCAGCACCACACCCTCCAGCCCTCACATTGAACTGCCAGCCCCAGGTGGCTAAAAATCAGGAAGAATTGCTCCCTTGGCCCACTGAGTCATGGGAGCATTGACCCCCCCACCCCGCTCCAGTCCTTCCTCATCAGAAAAGAACTTGCATTTACAAGTGACAGAAACTCAGCTCCAGTTCAGTCCTGCTAGCTCCAGACCACTGTCTCTCAGCTCTTGCTGACTTTTCTCCATTGGTGTCATTCTCTGCCACCATTTTCTCCAATGGGAGCAACGCCCAGAAAGTTCCAGATTTCCTATCAATGTAGTGACTCCAGAGGACAAAAACTTTCTTCCCCAGGAGTTTCAGTTTTTGTCCCAGCAGTTTGTGTCATGGCAGCTCTCTACTTTCCTTCTTTCTCTTCTGTTATGTTTGTTGAGATGACTGGTGAGGGGCATCGCATATCTGGTTGTGGTGCTTGCACACTCAGTGACAGTGCTCATGGTGTGTGAGTGTGTCTGTGTGTGTGACATATATATATAGATGTATATATATATATATATATATATAGAGAGAGAGAGAGAGAGAGAGAGAGCGCTTTCATTGTGGTGCTTGCTGGAGGTTGCTATGATTCTCACACCAGTGCTCACCAGAAGGTGATTAGTTTTTCTTCAATTCTTGTGGACTGGGAAGGCAGATATTTTTTGGGCAAGATTTTTTGGTCTTTTCCTGTGCCCAGGGGTGGAAATATGTCTGACTTTAACCATCACAACTGAGAACTAGGGAGTGTCTATTCCCCAAAGGAAAATGGGGAGCTCTTTTCTGAAGAGGGCATGCTGTGGAGACACGTTGCCACAAAGCTCCATGGACTTTTCCGGCACAATTGCTTTACTTTGAACTGTTCTATGTTATTACAATGACTCTGGTAACCTTCATTCTCAATATAGGAGAAGTTAAATTTCTGAATTTTGGATTACTTGCCTGAAGTTCTTGAATTGCTTTGTAAGTTTCCCACTTCTTCCTCAGTGGCTAGTTGTTCAGGTGCAGGACTCAGGAAGAGGTGGTCTTCCTCCCCCAGGGCTGTGGGCACTGACTTCTCTTGTGTTGGGTGACTAAGAGAAGTGACTCAAATGTTTAGTACAGTGGTTTTCAAGATTGTGGTCCCAGATCAGCAGCATCCGAATCACCTGGAAACTTAGTATAAATGCAAATTCTCTGGCCTCATCCCAGATCTACCGAATCAGAAACTTTGGGGTTGGGGCCCAGACATCTGCACTTGAGCAAATCCTCCAGGTGCTTCTGTGACAAGCTCAAAGTTTTAAAACCACTTATTATTAGTCCAATATAATCTTCCCTAGGAAGACACCAAGTCCATCTAGACTTTTCTGTTTCATGTATACCTAGGCTCCAAACACTATCCTGATGTACTCAATGTCTGTTGATGGAAGTGAAAAGATGGCATTGTGCTTGGAGTAAGAGTTTTGCACTGAGTCCATTAGGAGACTCCTGTTAGTGGTACATTAGGAAATAACTATTCCTGGACATACTAAAACTGCTGGGGTTGACCTAGACAAAGGAATGTTGTAAATCTTTCTCATTCTCTAGGAGGACACTGTTTCACATAGATGTCACAGAACTCTGCTGCTCATCAGACTGCAAATCACATGTTCATTTACTCATTCAACATATATCAGTACTAGGTTAGGTGCTGGATATAGTGGGGTTATTTTATATTCAGTAATGTTGGATATATTATTGTCTACAAGTGACATATCCTATCCTTATGGTGTCTAAAGTTTACTGGAAGACTAAGACATGTAGATAGGCATAGATACTAACAGTAGAATGTGACTTGATGGGGGCGGTGGTGAATAATGGGTATTTGGGAGTTCACTGAAGGTTACCTAAGCCTGGACTGGACTCATCAGGGAAGGCTTGGCAAAGGAAGTTTGCCTCAACTGGGAATTGAAGGCTTGGAAAGATAAGGAAACAAGAATGCAAAGCAGCATATGTAAAAACATGCTGCTGAGAGAGAACTTGGTGAACCCAAGGAGCTAGGTAAAAACTCAGCATGGTTGGAGTAAAAAGTTTAAAGGGAGGTAAAATTATGTCAATTTGTAGACAGGCCCAGTTGTGCAAGTTATTTGAATGTATTTGGAATTTTATCTTATTCTATTTTATTTTTTTGGCATTTTGGGTCACACCCGGCAATGCTCAGGGCTGACTCCTGGCTCTGCACTCAGGAATCACTCCTGGGGGTGCTCAGGAGATCATATGGGATGTTGGGAATCGAACTCGGGTTGGCCACATGCAAGGCAAATGCCCTACCCGTTGTACTATCGCTCCAGCTCTGGATGTATTTGGAATTTTATATTAAATTTTATAATAATAATTATATTAAAGTTTTAGAGTAACCTACATGACTGTTAGATCATTTAAGTGAGATGCTTGGATTTTTTTCTAGAAGGAGTGCTTGAGAGTGTATTGGGGATGGTGAAATAAGGCAGACTCAAGTTGATATGAAGATATGTCAGAAGACTGCTATAATAATGTTAATGAAATGAACAGGTTTCATTGGTTGGTTTCTTGGTTAAGGGTCATAGAAATAGTGCGGGACAAATTAATTTAGGTGTGCTAGAAAGATAGTACAATGGGGAAGACATTTGCCTTGCATGCAGCTGACCTGGATTTGATCCTTTGTACCCCATATAGTCCCTAGGTCCTAACAAGAGTGATCCCTGAGTACAGAGCTAGGAGTAAACTGATGAGCACCACTGGGTGTGTCATGTCCCCCTCCAAAAAATTAATTCAGGATTGCTCTGTAGAAAGTGTAAGTCAAGGGAAAGAACATTCAAGTGAAGACTCCTAGTGACCAACTTTGGAAAGAGATGCTGTTTGCTCATAGCAAATGGCAGTGAAATCTTGAGGAATATATCATGGGTCCAATGTTAGACAAGCTTAATTTAATGTGAAAAGGGGAGACCCAGTGTCAAAGTCTACACTCAAGCCAAGAATCTGGGTGAGAGGAAATATTGGACAGTGATCAGTACATGCATAAGCCCAGAATGCAGGCAAGATCCTGTCTGTGTTTGGGGAAAGGGGTCCCTGTGCTCGAGATCACCAGAGCTCCAGTATGAAGAAAAGAGACGTATAATGATAACTAAAGGATAGTCAAAAGAGGCTGAAGGACAATATATGCATAAAATAAGCATATATCAAGAAAATTAGCTTTGAGTGTTTTCTAGAAGTGGATGTGTTCAGTGTCTCAATTCTAAACCTGACTGGGACCAGGCCAGGTTTTCTCTGGGGAAGTCAGGTGCTGTTACCTTTCAACTGCCGGAAACCTCTTGACACTCTTCCAAAAGGGCTCAATCATAGATACTTTCCAGGAAACATTACTTTCCTGTAATTATTTTCTTAAACAGATAAAAGAGCACTTGCTGAGTCATGATATACTTAAGGCGACAACCCCTATCCCACACGTTCTTTCAACTTGTTTGCCCCTCTTTATGTGAAATCAATTAGATTCCTTACATATTTTCCTTTCTTTACCTTATCTCATTCTCCTTTCAGGTCACTGTATTTCCCCATGTCTCTGACCCACAGTGTGCTTTCCGACAGATGGTCACAAAGTGCTGTGCACTTTGCAATGGTGAATTACCCAAATGTTGTGGTGGGGGCAGTACCTCAGCTGGGACCCCACTATATGCATGTTCTGTAGCCAATACGAATCTTTAGCCACTGTTGACTTTCCTGACTAAATTACTGTCTGTCTTTTTTTTTTTCTTTCTCTTTCCACAGCTGGACACTCTGGGGAATTATTTTGTCTAGAATTAGATATGCACAGCTGATACCTCCAGCTGCACATTCTTGAGTTCTTTTTGGCTCTACAAAAGCTCTTGGTGTTCTTACAGTCTATTCAAGTGGAGCACAGTGGGGATGGTAGCCCACCCACTTATTCTTTAAAAAAATTAAAAACGATTCTCCATTTCTGTGACCTAGGCTGTCAATGTAAAGTCAGTAGGAAGACTAGTCCAAAATCTATTAAGAACCCTAAAGAATACAGGCACGCTTGAAAATTTGTATTTTGTTGTATTTAATCATTAAATTAACAATACGATGATTTTGATGGTAGGGAACTAATTATGCAGCTCACTACTTGAAACAGATGCCATATTTCCAAAACTTTCCATCTTTGAGCTCCATGTCTTGAACATCAAAGATCTAACAAGAGCTAGCATAAAAAACCTGGGAATTAATTCATGGTGTTAGGTATTGCCTCCAGGCTGACGAGTCCTAAATCCACCACCCTAGACTTTTCAATTCCTCGAAATCTAAATCCAGCATCTCTAATTATCTACAGGATATTTTTGATCTTGCTAGTACCATCTCCAAGTCCCAGCTTTCCCTGAGCTCATTTTCCTTTTCTTTGAGCTAATTTCCTCCTTTTTCTTTTGTTTTCTTTCCTCACTGGACCTCTTTCACTTTGAGTCTCTGACTTTTCTCAGATTCTTCCTTTGCCTGTACTTTTGGTACTTAACTGTTGCCCAAATCCACCTATTGATACCACCAAATCATGGCTGCACCCTTTTAAATGTCAGAGCGGCATCAGTCTATATATCTTTGATGTGGGGGTACTGCAAAGTGGCCCTTCTTCTGTTTTCACTCTCTTGACTCCATCACTTAAAAACATTGTTTTCTAAATCACTATGCTTCATCATCATAGTTTCCTATTATTAGTAATTCTAAGCTTCCTATTCTCTTCCAGACCCACGTAACACCTCTCCTCAAAGACTTCTAAGTCCTGGCATAGTCTGCTTTCGAAGAGTTTACAACAGTTACCCATTTTTATTTTGCTTCATTATTGCAGCTTGTCAAATAATTTTGTTTCTGTTATGAGGTGAGTCTGCTTTCTAGTTACATATGCAAGTAGATATCCTTCGTTTGTGATTCACTTATTAATACATTTAATTCAACGTGATAAGAATGGAGTGGATTGATAGCACAGCGGTTAGGGTGTTTGCCTTGGATGTGACTGACCCAGGTCGATTCCTCCGTTCCTCTTGGAGAGTCTGGCAAGTTACTGAGAATATCTTGCCCGCACGGCAGAGCCTGGCAAGCTCCCCGTGGCATATTCGATATGTCAAAAACAGTAACAACAAGTCTCACAGTGGAGATGTTACTGGTGCCTGCTAGAGTAAATCGATGAACAATGGGATGACAGTGTTACAGTGCTACAGTGTTAAGAACACAAGAATAATCCTTATGGATTTCTGTGGAAACTAAGTTTGCCATTGCTTTTTGTATCTTCACATGTACCTTTCTTGAATCTTTGGATCATTCTTTCATGCATTCATTAAATACTGAACACTCCTTTTCCCAAACATAGTTCTTTTCTTCCGATAAGTAGGCTAAGCTGTTTGGAATCCACTCCTTTCGTGAACTACTAAGGCTAATTTAAAAATAAATTATTTGTTTATATTTGGGATAGTTGCCAGGGGTAAAAATTATTGATGACTGTTAACTCCATTGGTGCAAAATTGGACACTTGTTTTGATAGCTAAGAAAGAATGGTTCTTTTTAATTTTATTTTAAAAAATCATGATAACTATTGTGATATACCTACCACCCTTCCCAACAGGATTATTGTGAAGCAATCACCCTTTGGGAAGATTCTTTGATCTGGGATTTGTAAGGTTACAAAGGGAGTAATTTGCCTGTGCCTCTCTTCCACTTGACAGCTAAGATGTCAAGGTTTGGGATTAACTCTACAGCTCAGGGCTAGAATCGTCAGATGCTTCATCATGGACTTGGCACCCAAATAGGATGAGGCTGACACTAGAGTACTGTCATGTTTCCCCATGTGGTGTGGTTTCCTCACAGTGACACTTCTTAAGGGTGGAGTCAGTGCTCCAGTGTTTCCTTCTCTTGAACCAGATGGAATTGCATGGTTGCCTATGCCCAGACCCTGGAGTCACATAGCAGTGTGATCTCACAAAGCCAACATGTCTTCTTGAACACCAAGTGTATCACAAATAGCTCAATTCAAGAGCAGGAGCAGGGGATATGGACCCCACCTGTTCTTAGGAAAATTACCAATGAATTTAAAGACATGCTTGAAAATAGTCACATATATGAATCATTGAATCAACTGGAGCCGCTGCCTTTAGGGGCATCATCCAAGGGCCTGTTTTGTTGGACTTGTGGACATCAGCCAGTGCAGGTAATTCTGTTGATCTGTAAGCACAGCCAGACTCATGCTGTGCTCACCAGGAATGCCTCCACACCAGTCACCTCATAACCTAAAGAACAAATGTAATACTTGCTTGTTTATATTTGTCAAAATTCAGTTAGGAATTGATGTTCCTTTGGGATTTAACCTTTTCATTTTTACTTTGAAATGAAAGAACTCTGGTAGGAACGTTTTTTTTTTTTTTCTTTCTCCCTCCCCCCCCCCCCTCTTTTTAGTAGCATAGACTTGATATTTCTCTTAAGACTTAAAAAAGGTGCTACTGAGAATTTCAACACTGGGCAGCTGGTACCAAGTGGGTGTTGTAATTACATCACACCAGCTTGGGTTAAGAGGCAGGTGGTGTTTTTGGAGAAGTCAGTGTCCCTGTGAGGCTGCAGCCACACTGGCCACATCTAGCCCATCTGAAGAGAGGTTTTTGCCTCTGGGCGAGTAAAGCTCCTCCTCTGCCTTCCTGGGTTGCTCCCCTGAGTCCCCTCCCCTCCTTTTTTTGACCTTGAGTTTCAGCCTAAGGAGGTGTCAAGAGGGGCGGATGACTTTACGCTAGCAAGAACTTCTGAGGCGGTAACAGTGGTAGATTTCTGATCTCATAACATCTGAACATCAAAAATTCATTGTTCACATACTCACTGAGAGCCTCTTACATCCCACGCACTTTGCTAGAGATTGGAATGACAAGAAATGAGCCACATAGGACGGTTCCTGCCTTCATGCAGTTTCTATAAAGGGCAGATGAAATTTGCAACTTATCAGGCATGGCAGGGGAGATGAGGCTTCATTGAAAGCTTATTCTGAGTGGGTTTGGCATTGGGAAGCTATGCTGAAGAAGCCATAGCAGAGTGGAGAGTGGAGGACTGAACAGGATAGTGGTCTTAGCAAAGAGCTCAACCTGTTGTAAGGCAGGGACAGGATGTGTTGAAAGGGTTCAAGAGGAGAAAGGGTGAGAGAGGTCAGTGTTCGTGAAAGAGACAGACTAAGGAGGAGTGAGGTAAAGGTATGACTGGGGGCAGGGGGAAGGATAAGGTGCAGATGGCAGGGAACTCATGGCCCAGAACCTCAGGGGTCTCCAGACAAATGGAACCAACAGGAGATATTATTTATAAACACATAAAAACATATCCAGTGGAATGCACAATGTGTATCCCATTACTATAGTATGACATATTTATAAAATTTTTGTATGTAACATAAACTAGATATAAAATTATATTTGTAAATATATACATTTATAAATCAAGAGAGTTGACAAGTCTGACCCTTGACCCTTTGGCAAGAGGCAAGAAAATGAGGATGCAGTCTAGAAACTTGGGTAAGAGTTGATGCTACAACAGTGAAGCAAATTTTGTGAGAATTTCTTTCCTGAGAAATGCTGGCATTTGCTCTGAAAGTTTTCAACTAATTGGGTGAAGCCCACTACATTATCAAGTAATTTCTATTCACTAAATGAATTAATTTGTAGATATTTAGCATATCTACAATGCCTTCACGTCAGCATCTAGATGAGTGGGTCATTAAGCGCTATAGCCCAGCCATGTTGAAACATAAATCATCAACATGGTGAGGAGCTTTGTCTTGATCTTCAGGGCAATGAAATCCTTCCAGAAAAAAAGTGAAACAATTAAATTTGTGTCTCCTAAGTGCTCTTATATTACTAATAGTTTCTCTGAATTACCACTGCCAGAGCTCTTGTGGTAGTCTTAAGGCATGCCCATGAATTTGGTCAGATACTTCTCCTAGGAAAGCCAGTACCATCTTCACAGAGAAGACTTCTGTGTTTTATTTTGTGTTGCCTTTTCTTTTTCCTACCCAAAGGAATGGACGTCTTTAGGAGGCAGGAAGCATGTTTTGTTCAACAGAGTATCCCAAGGATGGAGATGGCATGTGATATGTAGTCAGCATGAGTGATAATTGCACCTAAGTAGATTTAATATTCTACATCCCTTCAAGCATCTTACAAGGATTAAGAAATGACAATTCTATCAGTATTTCTGATAGTAGCAAAAAACTTAAGTTAACATGACATTATTACGCTCTTATTTCTAGATTTACTTTTGACATGGAATAAAATTTGCTAATATTTTTACTTAATTTGCAAATTTCCCTTTTAATAATACAATTACTCCTTAAACTTTAAAAAAATTTTTGAAACAATTTTAAATTTGCATAAGAATAGCAAATATAGCCTGGTGTTCCCACATGCCCAACATCCTAATATTAACATTTACATTACATGGTATATTTGTCAAAGATTAAGGAACTGACATTAGAATATCACTGCTGAGCTAGCTCTGGATTTTATTTTCTTTCACTTGTGTTATACTGATATGCTCTTTCTGTTCCAGGATTCAATCCTGGGAACCCCATTGCATTTCATTGTCATACTTCCCCAGTATTTTCTGGTCTGTGATGTGGTCTCTTAGTTTTTTCCTGGAGTTTCAGAACTTTTGGCAGCATAGAAGAATATTGACGAGAGAGACTGTAGTAGGTCCTTTAGTTTCAGTTTGTCAATATTTGAACATGATTAAACTAGAGTTATTTTTTTTCTACAAAGGTGGAGTATTCTTGTCATTTAACACAATCACTATCACTATCATCCCATTGTTTACCAATTTACTCGAGTGGGCGCCAGTAACATCTCTATTTGTCCCAGCCCTGAGATTTTAGCAACCTCTCCTTACTCGTCTTTCCCAACAATTGGAGGCTCTTTCAGGGTCAGGGGAATGAGACCTGTTATTGTTACTGTTTTTGGCATATTGAATACGCCACAGGGAGATTGCCAGGCTCTGCTGTGTGGGCAGGACACTCTCGGTAGCTTGCCGGGCTTTCAGAGAGGCGTGCGCGCGCGCGCGCACACACACACACACACACACACACACACACACACACACACACACATATATATATATATATCCCTCTATGATGATGTGTTTTGTGGTCCAGAAATATGTTCACTCATGCGTGAGGCTCAGCCAGAGCATGTGGATATGGTCTGTGAGCGTGTGGAAAGTAGGATACACAATAGCTACATGATATCACTTGATTAAGGTAGTATTGTCGGGGCAGGTTTCTTACAGTGGAGGCCTTTCTTTTCACTTCCTTAAAGTTTTCTGTGGAAGTGAGTCACTAAGGTTTGCCTGGCCCCAAGCAGGGAAGAGGGAGGGGATTATCTCTACTGCTTGTAATGGAGAGTTCTGTAGATGTTATGTAGAATTCTTCGATAGATTTGTCTCATTCACTCCTCAGCCACTTATTTGGTTAAATCACTCATTTACTTTATCAGTAAGGATTCATGGATATTTATTTTATACTTCAGGTTATAACCAATAGGATGTTGTATATTTTTTATTTTCTGCTCAAATTATTCTAGGTCATGTCTCTGTTATGACTCTTAGGCTTCTTTGAGCTTCCATCTCTACTGGTATAAGAAGCTCTGGGTACATCTTGTATATTCCCTGCTCTAGTTCCAGAAATGTCCATTTTACCAAGAACTAAGTTTCCTTTAATTATAAAATGACATTAAGAAATCAATATCGAGGTGCTAGGTATGCTTAAAATCCTTGTCTTTTTGCTCTAGGTCTGCCAGCAGACAGATCTATAGAATCACATATTTGATTTTATATAGACATAGGTGGTATATATATATATATATATTATCCACATGGATATATGTCACTTATGTATTAATCTATGTAGGAAGCTAAACACAGAGCTTATTCTTTTATTAACTATCTGGAAATTCCCTCTTCAATGGTAGGAAAACCAGCTTTCACTGTCCATTTATTTCTTTGTTCAATCATGTCATAAATACAAAGTGGCCTCAGAAATTTTCCATAAGAAACAAATTTAGCAACTTTGTGTCTGGAATAAGATATTTATATATGGTTCCCATGCTTTTAATACAACCATTTATATAAGGAAGTAGTATCAAATTGAGTTGAAAACTTAGTCTTTTTAAAGTTAGATTACCTGGGTTCAAATTTTGGCTGCATCGCTATTACCTGAGTGAACTTGGATGGATGACTGTCCTCCAAATATCCTCATCTGTAAAATGGGGATAATAATTGCATTTACTAATTATAGCTGTTAGAGGATTAAATAATTTAATTTAGAGAGAACATTTAGAATATTGTAGGGCACAAATTAGGCCCTATATAAATTTTTGTTTATTATTTGGCAGAAATGAGGTTTGTTACTATGGGTATAATGCCAGGCATATTTAGGTACTGTATACTTTTGAATAGGAGACCATCTCTATTAACTGTCTTTTTATAGCATTTAAACAAGGGATTTACATGGTACTTACTGTCTATATCTTTTATTTTACCATTTATATGGCCTGGAATTTATCCTTTCATTTCTCCATCATTATTTTTTTGTGATTCAGAAAACATGTTGAAATGTAAGTTCAAGATTGTTTAAGCATGAACCTCCTAGACTTTGGCTTCTTGAGATCTTAGGTGATAAACTTCCTCAACTTCTAGATCATTGCTACAGCAACAAATGATGGATTGAATCATAGTGATTGAGGAGTCCAATGGTCTAAACCATATGTTCAGTTGTTGGTTTCTTATTTTTTCTGTAATTAAGTTTGTGGTTACCACTGCTTGGAAAATTACAGATTTTTGTAAACCTTGAAATAGAGTTTAGGGGCTTCACTCAAGGCATGTTTATTGTGTTCTGCCTATTGTATTAATCTGGTATGATATAGGATTTTTTTTGCCCAGCTATTGTCAGCACTTTTGGGTAGGACTGTGTATTACTGGCATTGTAAATAGGCTTCAATGAACCCAGCTGCCACTACATCAGCACTCTCCAACTATTTTTTACATCTGAGGTCTGATAAAATATAATATGTATTTTCCCCAGCATTTCCCATTTGTACTTAAAAAAAAAACCAAAACCCAAACAACAACAGCAAAAAAACCCAAAAAGCAACCCCCCCCCAAAACAGAAAACCACATAAACCAAAAACCACATACATACAAAGGTGCTTTTGAAGGTAAATTAACTTGATACAGGGCTACTGATTCTTTTTCATGGCTAGTAATTTTTAAATCATTTAAATGCCAGATCAAACCCATAGCAGATGCCTAATCCTCTATACTATCTTTTGCTGTTTTAAAATATTCTCTTTAAAAATGAAGTGAATGACACTTGATTTGGCATTATATATGTATATATGCATATACACTCACATATATATGTATATGCAGATATATATTATATGAAAGTAGGAATTCTGTATTAACTCATGAGGGTCAAATTCTTTTTCTTTATTTTAACTCAAGGCGTTTTAGCATTACTGTTTGGATTCACAGCCAGGCACAGTGAGACAGTCAAATCCATATGGCCCAAGGCGAGTGGAGTTAGTTGTTCAGCTTTGTGGGAGACCTGCAGAGGCAGACAGCCTCCCTGGACTACAGAAGTCAGTGGCCAGACAACCTGGCAGCGGAGAGCCCAGCAGCCACCCCTGTCATTTAACAATCACCCTCCAGTTACTGTAATCCTGCTGCTCAGACGTTAGTCTTGGCTTGTTCCTCAGACTCAGTTTCTTTAGCAATCACGGGTTTCAGAATTAGCTTCTCTTCCACCCAGCTTGGTCTGCTCTGGCTGGGCAGAGTGGATTCTCTCCACTTCTTAGGTCTTGATTTCTTTCCACGAAGGAAATTGGTCCCAGTGTTTCCCTGGATATGTTAATATCTCCACCCTGACATTTTCTTCTTGTGGTTGAAGAGGCCATGAGGCCCGGTTCTTGCCATTTGACTGGAGTGAAAGCAAAGACCAAGACTAGGCAGCATTCAGCAGTCCCTCCCCAGCTGCCTGGAGAGTGGAGTGGGCTGGGCAGCCAGCTGTGGGCCAAAGGGGCGAGGCCATGCTTGAGCACAGCTGTGCCGCCACAGTGGTTAACCCGCTGCGGGGGAATCGGTGTGCGGTGGCATTGTTCATTGCCAGGGGAAATCATTTGGCCATTTCTTGTGGGGGGAATTTGCTGTAAAGCGAAGCTGTGTATGTGATACTTTTTATTGAGTTGCTCCACACACTTCATAGAACAAGAAGCCTTCCTGCCACGGAGCAGGTGTCTCCCCATTTCACCAACAGGAAAACCAATCAGGGTTGCTTTATGCCTCACAGCCACTCAGACTGGGCCTGGTGTCTGGAAGAAGGCATCACGCATGCAGCAACTCCAAGCTTGTAAAGGCCTAGACCTGTCTTGCCGGCTGCATCGTCCTCTTTGTGATTGGATGGTAGGAACCGGCACACCTGCTCTTTTAGCTCAAGAGATTGTGAGTGGCTCCCAGACTGGACCATGGTCTGGGAGCTCCTCTTAATATCTGCACCAGATTGCTGACTTTTCCTTGGAGCCAGCCTCCAGCCCCTTAACAGACACTCGACCCCTAGATACTTCATCCTGGTTATCAGCTCGTGGCTTCTGCTATCAGAGGGAGGGTAAGTGCTCATAAGGAGCGGGCCTTATGGAAAGAGCTCTTCCTGCCAAAGCCATTACAAAACCAGAGGCTGTCCTAGCTGTGTTGTGTTTGAAAGAATGGTGATAGTCCACAGCAGAAGGGGTCTACTCATAGAGTGGGGGAGGGGAGGGCAGTGTGTCAGCTCAGGGGAAGGAAGAAAGAACAGGCGAGTCTGTCTCCTTGGCCAGAGGGTGATTAATCAGCTTCATCCTGACCAGACCCAGACTGCTGGGAATAATGGTCACCAGAGAGTAGGGGAAACCCAAGCCCCAGTCAGAGATGTAGCCTCTAGCATTTATCTTCCCGGGATGTGCTGCTTGGGCCTTCTCGCACATTCTAGAGAGAACGCAAGGCCGGGGAGTGGGTGGGTGGTTCAGGTGTGCTGAAGCAAGACGGGCTTTGGAGTCAGCAGATCTGAGCTCAATTAGTGTAAAATGGAAATGAAAAACACCTACCATGTAATATTGTAAAATTAGAAATAACCTCTCTATTTCCTGGCACATGATAGCTCTGTGATTAATAATAGTATCTCGCAGCCGGGGATGTGGCTTAGTGGCAAAATGGTTGCCTTGTATGCATGAGACCTGAGTTCAATCCCCAACACCAAAAAAACCAAAACCAAAAATCACTAATCATTGAAAAAGTACCTACTAGACCATTGAAGACAGTATTATAGATCAAAGAGTTTAATAATCCCAGTTCTGTGTTTTAAAGCCCTTAAAAAAGGAACTTAAAAAAAACCGTATTTTTTTCTATTGCTCTTTAATCTCTTGTGCATGTTCAGTATCATATGTGTAAAATTCAGAAAATTAATTCCAGCTTTAATTTTAGTATATTTCCTTCTGTCTGTGTGTTTCA
Organism: Sorex araneus; assembly: GCF_027595985.1. Classification (NCBI taxonomy): domain Eukaryota; kingdom Metazoa; phylum Chordata; class Mammalia; order Eulipotyphla; family Soricidae; genus Sorex; species Sorex araneus. Next base: position 132,052,435 of record NC_073305.1, on the reverse strand, counting down.
ATAAAATTTATTTTGTAGCTGGAAAGATAGTACAAGGGTTAAGGCACTTTCCTTGCACGCAGCTGACTGGCGTTCAGGCCCCGCCACTGCATATGACCCCCCAGTCCCACTAAGAGTGAGTCCCACAGTTGGATATGGTCCAAAAACAATAATAAAAAAGAAAAGGAGAAAAATAAAATTTATATGGTTCAAAATGTGGCTTTATACCCTGAAATTTTCTATTAGAATTCTAGTGAATAAAGGATCTTCTCATGAAAAAGAGCCCCAAAAGGAAAAGCTCTTATTCTTGTATAACAAGAAATTTTCCAAATGTTCTCTTTGACGGGACTGTCTATATCTAATATATATGTTCATTCCACTCAGAAGCACATTTCTAGAAAAGTGTGAGCATTTTTGAGCAGAATGTTCAGTTTTGGTGAAGAAAAGGAAGCACAAGACCCAAAAGCATGCTTAGTAAAAGACAAGGCCAGCGGAAATTGTTAACTGTTCATACAGCACATCTAAAAGTGCGTCAGGGAAAATTTCTAACGTGTACAAAAATAGGTAGGGCAATATGCTGAGTCGCCCATGATCTCTGTGCCCTTCGGGCCTCACCCATCCTCAACACTTGGTCGGTCTTGTTTCATCTGCCATCCTACGCCTTTCTCCTCCCCACAGCCAGCATAGTGACAGAGCTCGGGAGCGCTGTTCTGGTTCACCCACGGTCCACCCTGGAGTCTGATTTCTGGGTTGTTTGGTGGTGTCTGGTTCACGTCCTCTGATCCTGTGGGAACAAGCTTCACCTCTATAATCAGCTGCTGAGGGGCGGGAAGCAAAGGACTGCTATGCATAATGCTTCACTTAAGGAAAACCAAGACTCAGGCATCTCAGTTGTCAAAACGGATATAGAGCGATTATAAAAATAACAAAGTGTCACTTGGGAAGCACCTAACCAGTGTCCTCTCGCTGGAAGGGTTTACCTAACCCTTCCATCCCACTGGGAACATCTCCCTTTTACCCGCATTCTTCTCTGCTGCTTGTCAGAGTCCTCGAGACTCAGGTTTGCCATGTTTTTTTTCTCTCACTGCAGTTTCCATCTCCTTCTACTGAGGACTTAAGCCTCTCTGTTCTTGAGGCAGATTAGACATGATTGAAAATTAGCAGCATCTAATTTCCTAACGTCCTTCCCAGTGTTGGAGGCCCAGTCATACTATTCTTATTGCCAAATCTGGCATTTGTAGACACCTGGAGAGCTCTCGGTGCTGCTGCACCTCCTTCTTTCCTCATGAGACTCCAGGAGTCTGGATTTTAGCTGAGTTTTTCTCCTTTCCCTGCCTGTTTCCCTTCCATTTTCTTATTGGCTCGGAGACCGCCTCTTCCTTTTTCCGCACGCCTGGCTACTCATTGGGCATGCAGCAAGACACTTTGATTCATGTTTATACACTGATAATGGTGATAATCAAACTGTCCAATACCTCAGCTACCTTTTGTGCATATGTTTATAATAATACTTGAGATTTACTCTCAGAAAATTACTAGTATATGCTATTGCTAACTCTAGCCACCACCCCAGACATAAGGCCTCCCCATTATTTATCTTAGAGCTGAAAGTTTATACCCTGTGGTCAGTATTGACCATATCTGCTTTTCACCCACTGTCACTAGTCACCGGCATTTTACTCTGTTTCTATGTGTCCAACTTTTTGTCTTTTTAGATTTCACTTGTGCTTGAGATCACATGATACTTATCCTTTCTGACTTATTTCAGGTGCCATAATGTTCTCCCGCCTTATCTATGTAGTTGCAAATTACAGGATCTTTGTTTTTCTAGAGGAATGGGTATATGTAATCACTTTATTTGTTGGACACTCAGTATGTTTCTATGTCTTCATAATTTTCAGTAATGCTGACATGCATATTGGAGGGCAGATATTTCTTGGAGATAGTGACTTTCTTTCCTTTGGATGCATACTCAAAAGTGTGATTGCTGGACCCTGAAGCTGCCAACCACGAGGCTGCTGATTGTTCTGGATTTCTGAGGCTTTTGGGTTCCTTCTTGCTGAGCTGCTTCCCGTAGTCAGGACACCCCAGCTATTTCCTGTTGTGATCTTGTGCTGACAGTGGGCTCTGTACTTGGATGCTCTGGTCAACTACTGGGATAAGTGGTTTCTGAGTACCTTCAGTCCCATTTGCATCTCAGTGTGAGGAAGTGCCAATAGTTATGTGTAGGTGTATTTGCTTCGGCCTCTCCTCCTTTAGACTCAAGACCATTTTCTTTTTTTTTTTTTTTTGCTTTTTGGGTCACACCTGGCGATGCACAGGGGTTACTCCTGGCTCTGCACTCAGGAATGACTCCTGGTGGTGCTCAGGGGACCATATGGGATGCTGGGAATTGAACCCGGGTCGGCCGCGTGCAAGGCAAATGCCCTACCCGCTGTGCTATTGCTCCAGCCCCTCAAGACCATTTTCATGTGCATTCTTTTTAATTTTTTAAATTTTGGGTCACATCTGGCTTTGCTCACTGATTACTAGTGACTCGCTGCTCAGGGATCACTCCTGGCAGTCGTAGGATTCTAGGGATCAAACCTGGGTCAGCTGCATGTAAGGCAAGTGCCTTACCTGCTACACTATATTTCCAGCCCAACATCCTTATTTTATTATCATTGTTGTTGGTTGTTAGCATTTTTGAGTTGCCTTCTTTGTGACAAATAGGCAATTCCCTCATTATCTCATTTATTCTTAAAAAACCTCCAAAGGGCAGTCAATGGAGGTGAAAAAGAGTTTATTGGAATAACTTTTCCAGTGAATATCTCTAATAACATAACTGGGACTCTTGCTTCAATCTAGAAAACTATAAGAAACACATAGGAACATAAAAAAATTAATGCAGTTCTTTTTTGTTTTTTAAATCAAACCAAAATAGATTCTAATTTGTAGGTTTGGTGTGGAGATGAGATGAGGAAATATGTATTTTTAACAATTGCATCGATTTTTAAATCAATCATGTCACAGACTATCCTTTGGGAACTCTGCATTCTTTACTGAAATAAAGTTAATTACAGCCTTTGAGGGTCTTGTTTCTCTTATTACATATTGCAACTCCTTTAAGATTGCTTCGTATACGTGTGAAACACGTCTTCATTCTGCCTTCAGAGGTACCCAGCGGCAAGTTTGTACAGTCACTTGTGGAAGTTAAAGGCTTAGGAAATAGGCTCACAAATGTGGAGACCAGGTGAGCAAACCTCTTCTGGGAAGTGGGGAGGATGGTCAGAGAATGCGGGAGATTGCCTTCAGAGATGGTTTGTTGTTCACATGTGGCCCAGGGTCTCAGATCTCGGGTGCTGGAAGCAAATGCCTAGAATGTAGCATGTTAAGAAAGCTGTGAACTTACTCAGCTGCATCTCAATTTGAGTAATTGTTGGGCTGCAATAATAGAAGGGTGTGTTACATAGACGGTCTAGGAGAAGGCAAGTTGAAAAAAAGAGAGAGAGAAAGAAAAAGAAAAAGCACCCCAGCTGTATTTAGACAAGAACATTTTCTATTTCAGGGTAGTTTTGGTTCTTGCATAGAAGCCTACTCTGGAGGTGAGGAGTTCTCTCTGTAAGGATTCGCAGCTGAGCTATTCCTCTACTGAGAACAACTTCTTTTACAATGGAAGCAGCTCACTTTAGTTGATTCCTAGTGGACCTATTGGTGGCTCCTAGTTAGGAACCTCTGCAGAGGGCTGCAGTCAGTTCTCTAACCAGGCCAGCCCTTTCACTCAACTGCATTCTTACCAATCAGTTGTATGGATTCCATTGCCCAGCTTCCCTCTCGATGCTAATGATAGAAGCTGAGTTTCTAAAGACTAAACCCTGAACCCACAGTGGCTTTGTTAAGTACTGCTACCTATGAGATTTAGTCTGTAACGACCAACCATCCCGATTTGGTAATCTCAAAAGCATTTGTCCAAGCTTAGGGGACTCAGGATTGGACAAAGGGCTTCCCATCCTTGAATGTCAGGTGAGTCTCTTCTTTAGATACTAGGAAGGTTAGAAACTTTAACATTTCTTCTAAGAAGTAGAGTCTTGCTTTTCAGACTAATCAGATACAAGACTTGGTACAAGCAGTTATCGGAATTGTTTTTATTTTAATTCTGGGGCTGGTGCTCAGAGGCCAGGGGCCACGCCTGCTAACACTTGGCCAGCAATGAGCCAAGTCAGCAGCGCTGTGCTGCTCATTCTGGCACATGCAGAGCTGGGGATGGAACTCAGGGTCTCCGGCAAGCCAGGAGTGAGACTTATGAGCAATCTTCCAAACCTCTCTCTCTCTCTCGAATTAGAAAAATGAATTACCTAGTGTATCCCAGATAGAGGTATAGATCATTTGAATGACAGCACAGAGAGTTTGGGGTGAAGGGGAAGTGAACAGTGTCCAGTGAGTCAGTTCCAACCGTGGGATTAAAAAGCTCATGCTTCTGAGTTCTCACCCTGAGCTCAGTCCTGTTGAACCTCAGTGATTCTAAGCATCATCATCTCTCATGTATTTAATTTCCCTCTTTTTTTCCCCCCTCAGAACACTCCCTGCTGTTTTACTATTTCACAGACTTTTCATTGCCTTTTTCGTTGGGACACTCACTGCCTTTTTACTGTGTTGGCTTTGGTTAATTAATTAGTTCCTTTGTGTCAGAGACCTTGAAATTTTATTTGGATACACTAAAGACCTGGATAATGTACTTGTTCTAATGATAGCAAGATAAATAAAGACCTGAAGATTTCACCTGGGGCAGTTGGACAGAATAAACAATTGTCCCCTCTTACTCCTTTGCAAGGAAAAAAGACCAGGGAGGAGAAGAAATATGATTATGGGTTTTGTTGAGGTTAATTTCTTACAGAATGGAAGACAACTTGTAACTAGCAGAAAACTCAGCAGTGATTCTACTCGGTACTTGGCAAACAAGGTAGGGACTGTGTGAATTACAGAAAATTAAATTTCAGACTGGACACTGAAAGTATATCATATGAGTAAGGGCTAGGGATTTCAAACCCTAAAAAAATAACATGTCCCCTTATACTTTCTTAGTATTAATGTTTTAACAAATGTGTGTATATGTAATACATATTATATCTTATGATATATTACTTCAAATATATAGCACAGTGGGTAGGGTATTTGCCTTGCACGTGGCTGACCCGGGTTCGATTCCTTCGTCCCTCTCAGAGAGCCCGGCAAGCTACCAAGAGTATCCCGCCTGCACGGCAGAACCTGGCAAGCTACCCGTGGTATATTCAATATGCCAAAAACAGTAACAAGTCTCATGTTACTGGTGCCTGCTCGAGCAAATCGATGAGCAATGGGATGACAGTGACATATATATATATACACATATATATATGTATATATATACATATATATACACACACATATATATAACTCCATATCAACATAGAACACATTATATTTAGAATCTTAAAAATTGTATGTCAAGGAGAGATCGTGTAGGGTTTAAGGCACATGCTTTGCATGTGGTCAATCAAGTTTGATCCTGGACATCACATGGCCTTCAAAATACTGCTGACACATCTTTAGAGGCCTTTGTAGCACCACTGGGTGACCTGGGTAGTTCCCAGCACTGTAGCTCCCCTTTCTATTAGCTCTGCATCCTTGTGCCCTTATATTGAACCACCAGCCCAGTTGACAGAGAACCTCTGGAAGGCCTGCAGGTCCTATATTTTTGCAGCCGAATCTTTAAGTAAAGGATTAGGAAAGCCAAAATACATTTTTGCTCCATACTCAACTGAGCTTGTGATATTATATGTACCCAGCTGATAATATTTTCTGGCTTAGAACACAAACACAAATACAAAACAGGAGTCTGCATCTCTAACCCCAAAACACCTAGAATTCTCTGGCCCAATTCAGATAATACTTACTGGAAGCACAATAAATTCTAGCATGTCAGGGATTGTTTTGATGTTTCTTTTAAGAAAAGGGCATCTTAAATCTTCCCATAGTTTTTCCTGGGGTACTTGAAGCTTTTGAAAACAGGACCCCCCCCCAAAAAAAAATGCTGTTAAAAACGTCCCTGTGTCAGACCAGAACAATTGTACAGCAGGTAGAGTACCTGCCTTGCATAGTCCCCTAAGCCCCTTCCTGGAGTAATCCCTGAGCACAGAGCCAAGACTAAGCTCTGAGCACTTCTAAATTTGACCCAAAAAACAGAAACGAAAAAGACCCATGTACTACAAAGGTGAAAGGCTTTCTGTCTGGCCTGAAAGCGTTTTGTGTGTCCAAACTAGCAGAATCGGTGATCAGAGAGGGATAAACACAGATGGTTTCAATAGTGGGAGCAAAGAGGGATAATTTGCTATTTCCAGTGATAGCTGCATCAGGAATCAGATGGACATGTGAGATACAGAGAGAGAGAGAGAGAGAGAGAGAGAGAGAGAGAGAGAGAGGAAGAGAGAGAGAGGGAGGGAGAGAGAGAGGGAGAGAGAGAGGGAGAGAGAGAAGGAGAGGGAGAGGGAGAGAGAGAAGGAGAGGGAGAGGGAGAGGGAGAGGGAGAGAGAGAGAAGGAGAGGGAGAGGGAGAGAGGGAGAGGGAGAGAGAGGGAGGGAGAGGGAGAGGGAGAGAGAGGGAGGGAGAGGGAGAGGGAGAGAGAGGGAGAGAGAGAGGGGAGAGAGGGAGAGAGGGGAGAGAGAGGAGAGAGGGGAGAGAGAGAGAGTGAGTAAGTATGGGGGGGAGGGGGTCTGGAGGTAGCAGCAAGCTTTGCTACTCTTTACTCTGATGCTGAGGTAACATCATCTTACCCCCAGTGCTGCTTGTCAGCAGTCTTGGTTTTCACTAATTGTGAAAGTTCCTCTTTTTGCAGGAGGATCTATGTCTTCCTTGTCTTGAACAAATCATCCTGCATTTATAAAAATCCCCAGTAAGAAAGAAGCAGACTTTCTCATCAAAGTTATGGGAAAGTGGACTTTTATTTTCTATTTAAAGAAATAGGACTGTCTGTAACAAATTAGTAATTTGAGGGGAAAAAATGTATGTCTGGGAATTGATTTCTTAAAGGCAGTCCATAAAATATTCATCAATTGCCACTGAGAAGCATCACTTTCAGTTTTTCTGAGATATCAAAATGAATTTGGAATGAGAGAGAAAGTCACCCTTGTCTTTTAATACACTGATTTCGACATAGTTTAAGAGGAAAAAGAAAAAAATTAACTATGTTTATAATTCCCTGCATATCTTCCCTCTAGACTATTCTAATTGAAAAATAGATATAGTGTGCCCATTTTGAATAAATCTCTTGATAATTGTCAGAGACGAAAGAGAGATTTCCAACATTCTAAACTCGAACTTGCATCAGAAATCCAAAACTATAATTTTAATCTCAATATCTGAACCCATCATCCAATAACCCCTCCCCAACAATGTGCTTCCCATACATCATCCCGCCCCAGCAAAAGACAAAACAAAACCATGCAGCAGTCATGTAAGACATAGTTTTCCTCATTGCTTAAATCTCATCATGAATCATTCTCATAAACTCAGCTCCAACTTTTCTTGTTTTCTCCATTTCCGTGGTCTCTACCCTAGCACAAGCTCTCTTGCTGACATGCTATGAACTTGGGCAATAACCTCACGTTTGGTCTTCCTGCTGTGAGTCTGGTCTTTCTGTCTTTTTTTAAATTTTTTAAATTTTTTTTTTGTGACAGGGCGGGAGTGGGGGGTAACCACAAGTGTTCAGGGATTACTCCTGACTCTGTGCTCAGGGATCACTCCTGATAGTGCTCAGGAGTCATGTATGTTGCCAGGAATCAAACTGCTGTCAATCACACGTGAGGCAAGTGCCTACCCATTATATTAGCTCTCTGGCCCATAACCTTTGTCTCTTATTGTCTCCTTAGCCAGTGTGGGCTTCTCACAGGCACATTTGTGATTAAGTGACTCTATTACATTCCTCTAAAGGTGTCTTTCCAGAACTCTGGGATGGAGCAGAGAGATCAATGGTTCTGGAGATCCACTTCCTGCCCCCACAGAGTTGACAGTTCTGCTGAAGTCAGCAACATTTCCTGAGAGTCCCATAGTATTTCAAATGACTTCCATCTGAGCAGATTATTTCGTCTTAGAATTTTCTCTTCTCCTTTTTCTTGAATGAGTTGCTTTTGTTCTTTAATGTCTGATACAGGGTACTAGAGCCCAGGCAACTGTCTGCTTTCTGGGTCTCCATCAGGTCAAGGTAATCATTTCTCCTTTATGCCACTTCTATATTTTTATTCTTTTTACATCATTACATGAGGAGCTCCTATAATTTGGGATGATTTAAAAAATATTTGTATATGATAATCTGTTGTACTGGATTCTAAGCAGCCCGAGGTCAAGGGTTTACATTTCCATTCCCAGTACTTACTCTCAGGCCTGTGAAGAAGCTAAGTAGTCAAGAGTGTTCACTGAAAAAACAGAAAAGAGTGCTTGCTGAATAGAGTTTTCGGACCCTTGTGTTAGATACAAAGAAGCAGAATCGCTGACTCTTATGGAAGCTCAATTCTTCGTATTTTAAGATGTGTCTACATTGTTTTCTGTGTGGAACATAAAGAGGTATAGTAAGGAAATACCAGTTCCCAAAGGCAATAGAGCCTGAGAACTGATCTATAGAACTGAACTGGGTGAGGGTTGGGACATGGGGAGAGAGACTAAGACTATATATAGGACAGGAGGTTGTAGTGTTGGAACTCTGTACCTACAAAATACACCCAGTAACAGTATTGTAAATCATGGCACTTAACATTAAAAAAATTTTTTTTTTTTTTTTTTTTTTTTTGCTTTTTGGGTCACACCCGGCGATGCACAGGGCTCACTCCTGGCTCATGCACTCAGGAATCACCCCTGGCGGTGCTCAGGAGACCATATGGGATGCTGGGATTCGAACCTGGGTCGGCTGCATGCAAGGCAAACGCCCTACCCACTGTGCTATCACTCCAGCCCCTAAAAAAATTTTTTTTAAGGATGTTCACTGAGTAAATAAGCCAATGAATGCTATGGCTTCCTAAGTATCAACAATGAGACCATTCCTTCTGTTGGATTCTTTAACCCAAATGTGGAAAACTTGAGGCTAGAACCTCTTTCCTTTCTCATTCTTAATAGTGGAATGGACTTTTATCATGTACCTTCCCTCTGGGCTTCCCTTGGTGATGTTCATCTTAACCAGTCATAGACCCCTTGAGTGAGGTGGTAAGTGTGGGGGAACTTGGGGACCACAATGTAGACAGGCTTGTTTTTTTCCTACAAGCACCTTCCCCACCACCTCTGATCCCTTTGAGCTATTCAAGTACTCCCCAAATACCCTGGAGCTTTGCACTGGAAGCTCCAAAGGTAGTCAAGTTAAATTCCTGGTTCTGAAGTTCTTGATCGTGTGTGCAAGACACTGTGTTTTATAATGAAACCCAGAAGGCATCATTCTCTCCAGTTTGTGTTTGAGTGCTCACGTTGAAGAAATGATACACACAAATTGGAATTAATGGCAAGAAAGAAATCAGAAGTAATTGCTCCTGTAGCCCCAGACTTGGCAACAGGAATTTAGTCTCTGTCCTGAACTCTTGAGGTATTGAAATTGTGGTACCCACATAAATAATGATTTCCTGCCCTCAGCTACTACTATATGTGGAGTTTGCACTAAGAAGTTTTCATCTTATAGAAGTTGAGCTTCCCTGGTTCAAATAGAAAGTCCGTTCCTTTGGAAAGTTCTTGAATTTGTTCCAGCCATTTGTTTGTGCTTGAGAATCAGGAGCTTCAAGGACTTTCGAGCATTGTTTTACCTATGATGGTGGCCCACCAAATACCCATTGTCAGAAAGGCAGAGATATAAGTTTCTTCAGTCTCACTATGCACTTCCCCTTCAGATGAACTAAGACTCAGTGGTGAGTTACTCAGATAACCCCCTGGCACATTCAGGCCTCTGGTCCTCTGTCAACTTGAATGAGAGAATGTAGCTGAGCTGAATCTGTGTTGATGTGTGACTCTGTGAAGGTGGGTGACTCACACAACAGCAACCAGACTGAAGCTTCAAGACCCACCACCACCAGGTCTTACCAAGGGAACCCACCACCACAGACTCTAACTGAGGGAACCCAGTGACCACGGCCTGCATGGCTAGGGTAGAAACTGGAAGGAAACAAGGATAAGGCAAGTTGTTCTCCTCAAGAAGATGAACTTGGTCCTTTCTGAAAGCTTTTCAAGAACTCAGATTGACATTTTGGACAGTCTGCAGTGGCAATTGCATTTGACCACCTTCAGACTTGCGGCTGTTATTTTTGTGAAAGTCTATTTTAACTAAAGGAAATCCTGTTTCCCCAGCAGCCCTGGCAAAAACCCTGCGATGCACGCTCGTCTCAGGAGTGTTGTGAGGATACAGGCTCTCTTTAATCTCAGAATAAAAATATTTGATGTTTACAAGGTGTATTAGTGTAATTGGAATGTGTCTGCCTGTCTGCCGGCCTTCCTTCCATGGGGGACCTCGTAATTAAAGAGCATCGTGTTCATGTGGCAGCCTGTTTATCCTTTCATAGCTTCTCTGCAGCAGTTATGGGCAAGACCGTTAGCAGGTTCTCGCTGTGCTCATCTCAGCAGAGACAGCTGCTGCCAGAACAAAGGGAGGCTGCTTTCTACTTGTGATTTTCTCGAATGCTGTGGGGCAAGGTGGGAAAGCAGACAAGGGCAGTCTGGCATGTACAGGGGAGGGGGGCAGGGGTCCCAGAGCTACTGCCAGCATTTGTGGTAGGATAATCCCTGCACAAACAAACAAATTAAAAAAAAAGAAACCAGAGGAAAGCCAAAACTGGGATCTCCTTTTCTTGAGGTGAAGGGCCAGGGAAAGAAAGATCCACCCTTTCTTGGTACCTGATTGGATTTTCAATCTTCAGCTGACTTCTTCACTCAAGCAGTACCTTAGGACTTGAGTTGCCAGAGCTGTTCATTTCCTGCACTTACACATTCTCTCCTAACCCCGCACTTTCATCAGTGCTTGGCAGTTAGTAGGTGCTCAATAAAGATGTTCTCACCGAGTGCATGTGGCTCTCTGTAGAGTTCCTCTCTTCTGTTACCCAGCTGGAAGTCCCCAGCAGAGTGTCTGCCATGTGTTCAAGTGGGCCTAACCAACCACAAGTCCCTTGTGACCTCTGTCTGTTGATTTCCCAGCCTGGGCTCATTTTGTTGCCCTGGGCAGCTGCCTCTGCTGACCTCCCTGAGAATGCCTGGGAGAGCTCCTCCAGTGGGTTGGCTTCCCTCTGTCGGGCCCCATGCCCCTATCCTTGCTGCTGTAATGTCCTCAGTGTCGCCAGGTCTCAACATGTTTACCTTGGCCTGTGATTCCACACTATCTCCAGACATAGGCAGGAAAAGATCTTTAGAACTCTTTTTTCTCCTGCTCCAGATTTAAGAAACCTCATTTATGGGGCTGAGAGATGGCACAGGGGGGAAGACATTTGCTTGCTTTGCGTACAGCTGACCATTAATGGATCTTTAGCAGCCCATGCAGTTCTCTGGGCACTACGAAGAGTGATCCCTGAACACAGTCTGATATGAGATGCTCCCTTCACAGCCCTGTCCCTCCGCCATAAAGGAACCCTCTCTTGAGCCTGCCACTGAAAATGCCCTTGTCAGCTTTTTTATTTTTTCATCCCCGTCTGGAGAAATATTTACTCAGTTCCCTCTTCCAGACACTTTGATTCAGTGGGTCAGAAGTGAAGTTGGGCCATTTATATTTTTTCCCAGGCTCCTAGGTGATTTTGCAGAGCACACAGTGTTGGGAAGGACATTGCCCTTGGGTATCAGTTCCTATAAGTGAACATCACTTTGGGTTCAGTGATGATACTCTTTTAGAAACATTGGTGTCTTCAGGGAAGCAAGGATAATGTCACTTAGTTTATTTGAATGATATAACATTGAGATAAAGACACAGGACTTTTCCATTTGTCTTACCCAAAGGTAGAGTTTGTCATAGAAGTATAAATGCCCCATCACTGAAAACATGCAGGAGCGGCTGAATGATTGTTCGTACAGGACAGAGAAGGGGACATCAGCGTTCCAGGGTTAGACAGGCACTGTGATTCAAGTCATTGAAAGAACATACTGCCAAGCTAACTTTTGATTGTCTGTAATGCAGATTAAAGAGAACAATTAGATATGCCCCACCCTTCTAGGGAAATCTAGGAGGGTGGCACTTCAGTTTGTTGTCCATCAATTCATTTATTCTCTTTGGCCAGTAGTTGCTTTCATTATGATTAAAGAGACAATGAGTACACAGGATACCACTCCCCCCCAAACAGCTATCAGGAAGGGTATGAGCATCTTTTCAGAGCTCTAAGCAAAGGGCTCTGTGAATGTGGAGAAAAGGAAATACGCACATGGATAGTTATTTTTTAAATTAATTTTTAATTTTATTGAATCCCTGTGAGATAGTTACGAGCTTTCATGTTTGGGTTATAATCACACAATGATCAAACACCCATCCCTCCACCAGTGAACATTCCCCCCACCAATATCTCCTTTCCTAGCCTCCCCCTGCCTCCATGGCAGACAATATTCTCCTAATTTTGGGCATTATGACTTGCAATACAGACACTGAGAGGTCATCATGTTTGTTCCATTATCTACTTTCGGCACATAACTCCCATCCCGACTGATTCCTCCAGCCATCATTTTCTTAGTGATCCCTTCTCTCTTCCAGCTGCCTTCTCCCCTCCGCTCATGAAGCAAGCTTCCAGCTATGGGGCAATCCTCCTGGCCCTTGTATCTACTCTCCTTGGGTGTCAGTTATTCTGTAATCTACAAATGAGTGCAGTCCTTCTATGTATGTCCCTTTCTTTCTGACTCATTTCACTTAACATGATACTCTCCATGTCTACCCATTTATAAGCAAAATTCATGACTTCCTCTATCCTAATAGCTGCATAGTATTCCATTGTGTAGATGTACCAAAGTGTCTTTAACCAGTCATCTGTTCTGGGGCACTTGAGTTGTTTCCAGATTTTGGCTATTGTGAATAGTGCTGCAATGAACATATAGCTACAGATGTCATTTTTACTGTGCTTTTTTGCATCCTCAAGATATATTCCCAGAAGTGGTATTGTGGGGTCATATGGAAGCTCAATTTCTAGTTTTTGAAGGATTATCCATGTTGTTTTCCAGAAATGCTGGACCTGTTGGCATTCCCACCAACAGTGAAAGAGCATCCCCTTTTTCCCACATCCACGCCAGCACTGGTTGCTTTTGTTCTTTTGAATGTGTGCCAGTCTCTGTGGTGTGAGATGATATCTCATTGTTGTTTTGATTTGCATCTCCCTGATGACTAGCGATATGGAGCATTTTTTCATGTGCCTTTTGGCCATTTGTATTTCTTTTTTGAGGAAACTTCTGTTCATTTTTTCTCCCCATTTTTTGATGGGGTTGGAGATTTTTTTCTTATACAATTCTACTAGTGTCTTGTATATTCTGGATATTGATTCCTTATCAGATGGGTATTGGGTAAATATTCTTTCCCATACTGTGGGCTCTTTCTGTGTTTTGGTCACTGTTTCTTTTGAAGTGCAGAAGCTTCTTAGTTTGATGTAGTCTAATTTGTTTATGTTTGCTTCCACTTGCATGGTCAGTGCTATTTCATCCTTAAAGATGCTTTTAGCTTTAATGTCATGGAGAGTTCTTCCTACATTTCCCTCTGTGTACCTTATAGATTCATGTCTGATATTGAGTTCTTTAATCCACTTTGATCTGACTTTTGTGCCTGGCATTAGACACAGGTCAGATTTCATTTTTTTGTAGGTAGCTATCCAGTTTTCCCAGCACCACTTGTTGAAGAGGCTTTCCTTGTCCCACTTTACTTTTCTTGCTCCTTTTCAAAGCTTATTTGGGGGTCTGTGACATATATTCAACTCTGTTCCGTTGGTCTTCAGTTCTGTTTCTAGTCCAATACCATGCAGTTTTAATTACTACTGCTTTGTAGTAGAGTTTGAAATTGGGGAAGATGATGCCACCCATCTTCTTTTTACCAAGGATTGCTTTAGCTATTCGTGGGGGTTTATTGTTCCATATGAATTTCAGGAGTGTTTTGTCTATTTCTTTGAAAAATGTAATGAGTATCCTGTTAGGGACCACATTAAATTTGTATAGTGCTTTGAAGAGTATCGCCATTTTGATAATGTTAACTCTCCCTAATCATGAGCAGGGGATGCGTCTCTATTTCCTGTGTCCTCTTTTATTTCTTGAAGCAGTGTTTCATCCCAGGGATGCAAGGATGGTTTAACATTCACAAGTCAATCAACATAATTCATCATATCAATAAAAGAAATAATAAAAACCATATGATCATATCAATAGGTGCAGAGAAAGCATTTGACAAGATCCAGCACCTGTTTTTGATGAAAACTCTCAGCAAAATGGGCATCCAAGGAACTTTCCTCAAATAGTCAAAGCCATCTACCACAAGCCCACAAGTATCATTCTCAATGGGGAAAAACTAAAAGCCTTCCCTTTTGATCAGGCACAAGACAAGGTTGCCCACTGTCACCACTTCTATTCAATATAGTACTGGAAGTCCTGGCCATAGCGGTTAGATATCAAGAAAAAGATATCAAGGGCATACAGATAGGAAAGGAAGAGGTTAAGTTATCACTATTTGCAGACGATATGATACTACACTTAGAAAACCCTAAGGATTCTACAGAAAAGCTCCTAGAAACAATAGGTCAATATAGTAAAGTGGCAGGCTACAAAATCAACACCCAAACGTCCATGGCTTTCTTATATACAAATAATGAAAGAGAAGAAAGAGACTTTAAAAAAACAATCCCGTTCACAATAGTACCTCAGAAAATCAAGTACCTTGGAATCAGCTTAACCAAAGAAGTGAAAGACCTATACAAGGGTTAGTTGTTTAAAAAATGTAAAATTTAAAAGTTCAGCTCATCAAGTGGCATTTTAAAATTGGATTTTATTGGGCTCAAAGGACTGGAATGCATGCTGTGTTTCCTGAGCATCTCCAAATGCTTCCAACTGCCAATAGTATTTTTTAAAGACAAGTTTGGGCTCATAGCAAACTTAGCTGAAGGCAGAGCCTTTTTTCCCCCCACATGGGCATAACCTCATCCTCCATCAACATCTCAACTTCGTATTTTTATGCATGAAGAAGGCAAGCAGTGAGGGCTAAGATAGGCCCAGTGGAGGTGTGTCACACTTTGTTCTTGGAACATTAACCAGGTTCTTTGTAGACGTGAGCCCAGTGATGAGAAGGCAGAGACTCTTCATTTCTTTTATTTTCCTTTTGTTATTTTGTGTGGCAGGTGAGAATTCTACAGATGAACTGATGATATCACAGCAGGTAGGGCATTTGCCTTGCACGCGGCTGACCCTGGTTGGATTCCTTCGTCCCTCTCAGAAAGTCTGGCAAGCTACTGAGAGTATCCTGCCCACATGGCAAGAGCCTGGCAAGCTCCCTGTGGCATATTCCATATGCCAAAAACAGTAACATCAAGTCTCACAATGGAGACATTACTGCTGCCCGCTTGAGCAAATCGATGAACAAGGGGATAACAGTGCTACAGTGCTACAGTGCTATTTTGCATTAGTTTAGCCCTGAGAACAGATCTTTGCACGTGGTTTATGAAACTGAAATGAATTGAAATAACTTGTCAGCTGATCTGACCCTACACCTAATAAAAGACTCAGAGGAACGAGCTACTTGACAATTAGACAGCATTTTCTATTTGAAAGTTGTTCTAACAACCACAAATTCTGAAGTGCGTCAAAGAAGCAATTTTGTGATTCATTTGGGTAACACTGTCTTTCCTGGAATGAAAAGATTCCTTTTCATATAGAAATTGAGAAAGAAGTCCACTCTTATTTTAAACTTATAGTTGACACAGCTTTGTAAACAAGATCAGTTCCAAGTCATAGAGATGTTTTCTCATTCCATGAAGGGGATGTAGTGCAGGAAGCAAACAGTCTTAAGAATTGGCTAACTAAGGTTTCCTTGGGGGTGATGTACCCCTCTCCCTATGGACCACTCACTCTGTCATGTTTCTTAGGATGCACATTTAACCTATGTTGCCCTTCCTAATCAACTGATATTAAAACAGTATTCAATGATTTCACAGCACTTATCAACACTGTAGCAAATGTTCAGTGAATTAACAAATATGCAGAATTTCAGGAAAATCTTCAAGTTAGTGTTTTTAGATATGTCCATTACTGTAGGGCACAAAATTCAACCTGTCACATATTCAATTTGGTAATAGATACTATTTTTTTTAGCTAATGTTTCTTTTTCAATAAGATCTGTTATGTCTAGCACTAATTTTTTAATAATAGTCAGAAAACCATGAAAACTTATAGAGTGTCATAGATGGTATGAGTGTGGTATGGTATAAATAAAATGTTGAGAAAAGCAAAAAAATGTCACAAATATAAGGAACTGGTTCTTTGGAAACTAATTTATGCTTTTCATTTCCTCTAAGGAGGTGTGATTGCCATGTTATATTGCAATGAGATTTAGGACATTGCAAAGATAGGAAAACAGATTTTAGCATAAAAATTTACTTTGAAGATCTGGGAGTGGCTCAGAAATAGTGTCTGCTGGGAGAGTATGTGACTGCAAGTTTATATTCCTTGGGACTGTGCATATGTATCAAATGTGGTCCCCAAGTCTCTGCTCTTTGGAATTCTAAATCTGAGAGCCTGGTGTGCGCAAGCCCCACAACTAAAGTGTGAGAACCACAACCAAGTGTGTGTGTAGCCCCTGGGCATTGCAAAAGCAGGAAGTGAAGGGAAGGGGAAAGATAAAATATTAAGGGGCTAGAGAGATATTGTATAGCAGGTAAGGCCTTGCATGTTGGAGATGTGGTCCCCAGCACTGCATGCGGTCCTCTGAGCATTCCCAGGAGTGATCCATGCTGGAAGGAAGCCTTGAGCCCCACTGGGTCTGGCCTAATCCCCCTCTTCTCACCAAAGTGAAAAATTGAAAAGTAAAGGACTTTCAGTTATTTTAAGATTTATTTTATGCTTTACCCTTGAATCAGGGTTCTGAATTTTTCTGATACTTCTCTTTAGAAGTGAGGCTCCTTTGAATAAATAAGGCCTTAAGTTACAACACCACTAACTTTAGCCCATCCACAAGACTGTTTTTTTATGCAAACATGCCATGACGTCAGCACAACGTGGGTAAATTTTCTTTTCCTTTTTCCATCACTGGGAATTGCGGAGTGGAGGTGCTGAAGTGAGGTGTGTTAAACTGTCTGAGAGATGAGGATGAGTTGGCTCTGATGAAATTTGAACGTTACATTTTCTAATAAAATTGCATTTTGTGCTGCTTTCCCATAGAATGAGGGAAAAAAATGACTCTGAGTGACATTTATTCCAGGAACTTTGAAAATTCTTTCATCATATTTGATGGACTGACGGTTGTTTAAAGGTTTATGAGGACTGGTCAGCATTTAAGGGTCTGACATTTGATTTTGGAAAACTAACTCATGAATTTATTAGACTCTCTGGGTCTTGGTCTAAAAGCAGAGAACTTTCCTTGGGGCAGATGCTTCATTATAGGTAGGCTGTCCTTAACTATTTGCATCTTAAAGTGCATGTTGTATTTCATTAAGTTTCTGTCACTTCAAACATTTGTGACACACCAAATAATTCATTATTTTTATCTAGCATCTTCCAGTCTTTCACCTTTGTTGTGTAGGGCTTTAATTTACTGCTAAAACTTCCTACTCTACTAAGCTTGAGCAAACAACTATCTTTCTTTAGACCGTATGTCTAGAATAACTTAGTTTGATTGGCAATTTAGAGGGGTGCCGAGTTCTTATATGGCTCTGTCAAGAAGGTTTTCTTCTAGTTGGGGAGATAAGACCTGAGCATACTGCATTTATGAGAACAAATACTCTTTGAGGTGGTTTTAAAATCTCAGTTTAATTGTAGTTTGTAGAAGGAGGTGGAGGAGGCAGGGTTTCTTAAGGAGTAGAATAAAGCTTCCTGGTCGAGATGGGAACTTTTAGTGGACTTTGAAGAATTAGCTTAGGATTTATAGGATATCAAAAAAGGACAACAGAGGATGGGAAATTAAAAAATAATTTTTGCCTTTTGGTGTCAATCATAGAGTCATGTGTAGACAGAGTTTCAAGTCGAGCTATGTCTTCTGAGGGGCAAGCACTTGCCTGCAAAGTCTTATTCAGCTATGTTCCTTTTATTTATAGCTCACATTTGATTGTGCTCATAGGCTGTTACTAATACTGATAAGATTTGTGGGTACAGAAACACTTTGAAAAGAACCTTTCGAAAAGCATATTAGTTCTTTAGCTAATTTGAAGGGGAAACTGAACAAAAAGAGTAACCAAATACTGTGAAAACCCCAAATTTCTTAACCTGAGGCCAGGTGTCCATTGCAAATCATATTATTTCTAATCATTTTCAGCTTAGTTTAAATTAAGAAACACTAAGAATTTTCTTATTCTTGTTTATTCAATGCGAGTAGAGTTTTACAGAGTTGAATAATCAACTAATGAGTATATATTGGACACCGATTATGTGGTTGGAATTTTTCTTGTAGCTATAATTTAAGTCCTGCCTTTTGGAACTAAAATTTTTGGCAGCATAGTAGAATGTCTTAGAATGTTGGTTGGTATCTGATGCTGAATGGAACTGTTAGTAGTGGAAGCCTAGGAAGAAAAAGTATAAAAGCACCAAAGTCATCTGAATTGGACAGACAATGAAAAAAGAAGGCCCTATAGACTGTTGGTCAAGCAGGAGGACGCTTTGAGGCAGAAGGGTAGATTACCTGAGAGGTGATGGGCTCAGACTGATGAAGTATTTTCCAAACTGTTCTGGTTATTTGAATGTGCAAAGTCTTGAAATGGTTTCACTAAACATTGTTTGACAAACTATATTCCCCTTCCTCCACTCTCTCTCTAACACACATGTACATACACACAATGTCTTTTGCATCTTATCAACATCATTTAGTCCTTACTTATCTCTGTGATTGATAAATAAAAATATATCTTTCAGATAATGGCAGAAACCTTTAAAAAGATCTCTCTTCCCTTTTTTGTTGTCACTGTAATGGTTGGAGACTGTGCATGCATGGTTATGGTGCTCTCACACTTTAGTTACAGTGCTTGAGTACACTTGGTTACGCTGTGCTAAGATCTGAACAATTTGTTGTGGTACAGGATCTCAAAGGGCAGTGCTGCTGGCATTACTCTCAGGCACATGAGGAGTACAGAGTGAGGGTTGAACTTGTGACTTCAGCCTTGCAAAGCAGGTGCTCTGCTACTAGGCTATGCCTGATTCTCTAGACAGAAACCTTGTGACTGCTGTATTCTTGGTTTTTTGGAGGTCCTTCCAAGTGCAGTGTTCAAGGAGTTCTGAGGCCACTCCAGTGATTCTCAGAGTAAAGTGTGGTATTGATTGGATCCTGTGGTGCCAGGGACCACCCAGGCCACCCCAGTGGTGTTTGGGTGTCTCCAGAGATATACCAGGAGGTCCTGTGGGACAATGTGATACTGGAAACCAAACCAGTGTTAGTTGCATGGAAGGTATAGGTATGTGCCCTAACCATCTACTATCACCTCAACCCAAGTATATTCTTAATTTTTAAGAATTTGAACTATGAGATTTTCTTGGTAAGTAAACAGGTCTATGATCGTATTGAAAAAAAAATCATGCTACACACATGAGTTCCCAAGTTTAAAGTTTCATAATATTTTAAAGAAATGTCACAGCAACTGAGATGTTTTTCCCTTCGATGGGCCATTTGGAAGTAAAAGTTAAAAACTAAGTATGAGAAATGCAGAAGTTATAAAGGGAACTTGAAAATGTATTTTTAGACTATTAACCAGACATACTTTTCTTGACTGGCCTAAAAACTATTGAAATAGAGTGCTTCGGAGACAAACTATAATCCGATCTAAATTACTGTTTATAAATGCAAATAAAGTATTCGCAGTTTTTCACCATAGATACAAAGCTGCTGTGCTCTTAAATTTTCAAGAGACTTGTACAACTTGAGGGTGGTGTGCCTATAGAATATGGGGAATGAGAGTGTGGATATTAATTCAGCAGGCTGGACTGGGAGCTGGATCCTGCATTGCTAAGAAGCTCCCAGGAGCGGCCATTGTTTCTATAACACAAGCCACACTTTAAATAGGGTGATAGTAGAGAACTGCCCCGAGTACGTTGACATCTATATTATTTTTTTAAAAAGTAAGTGTCCTGTGAGGATGGGGTAGTGCTTTTATTCCTTCAGCATTGCCCATTCATGAGTGCACTAGACTTGGAGAGCTGTATGTATCTTTTGAAGACTGAGCCTGTTTTGTTCTTTTCCTATATTCTAGTGAGTAGCACAGAGTAGATGCACAATAAAAGTTCCTTGAGTTATGAACACATTTATGGTTGCCCTGGGAATGTCATTAAAGCCTACTTCCTCATTACACAAGCAGAAGAGCCTGAAAAAACCCAGTCTCTTAAAAGTTATCTCAGCTTGAAGAATTTATAGTTGTTGCTTAGTGGTAAAGTACATACCTTGCATGCACGAAACCTGGGTTTGATCCTTGGTACACCACACCCAGCTGCCCCATCCCCAGAGCTTATAGTAAGAAACACAACTCAAATGTAGGTATTCTTGAATCCATGCAATGAACATTGCAAAAGTGCAACAAAGTAAATGAAAAAAGATAATGGGAAATGGGAAAATTATTTTTTTCCTGAAGAACTTAAGTCCATGTTGTGATTTGAGGCCTGCCAAGTGTCTTAACACTCAACTTCCTGTTCCTGTTGAACTTTCTCTCCCCTTTTTATTCTGATGCTGTTGACCATTGCCCAGTGGCCCTTTCCCTGTGCTCTTTGCCTGTTTACTCTTTCTTGTCTTTCTGGACCTTGTGTTTTCCTCGGAGGCATTTCTGACCAAGATATAGATGTCTTGTCATTTTCAAAGCCAGAGCAATACTTTCTTCTGAACTGCCTTCTTAGTATTACCTTACGATTACCTAAGACATTATGCTCAAAAGTGACCCCTGGAGGCTGGGGGACCATATGTGGTGTTGGGGAACTGAACTAGGGTCAATGGAATGCAAGGCAAATGTCTTAACCTCTGTACTATCTCTCTGGCCCTTAACTTAGCGTTTGAATGACTGTGCTTAGCAACTTTACTATAGGAAGTTCTTGGTGCTATTGCTGGTTTGTGGAAGCTATAAGTTTAGGCTAGAAAGACAAAGGAAAGCTGATCCTTGAATAATATTGTTCACTGAAAGGAACTGGTTATTTCCCATCAATGCTATAATGAAATGATGTTAAATAAAATCATATTATTTGAGGATCTGCTTTTCAACTCAAAAAGTCTAGCCTGAACGGAATAATACTCCATCTAGAGAATTACTTATACACTTTTCTGTTTTTCTTTTTTTTTTTACCTCCCTCTCTCATTAGCTCATTGATAGTACTTCTTGTCTCTAATATGACTCTAAATGAGAAGGAAGAATTTAATACTTCCCCACCGAAACAGGGAAGTACTGTATAATAAGGGGGTCATGAAATGAATCTAGAATATGTTTCTAAGGCCAGGGAGATGGCTCAGAGTACTGGAGAGAATGTTCTGCATGCTGAAGTCAGAGGCCCTGATTTTCTCCCTACAAGATATTGGTTCCATGAGCATTGCTAGGAGTAGCCCCTGAGCACCTTCAGTGGCCCCAAAATCAAGCCAAGCCAAAATAAAACTAAATGTGCCTATATTGATTTTATAATCACCTTTGAAATGGAAACTCAAAATCAAAAAGCTTTTGGAAAGAACTTGACCTTTTTTTGGTAATGGGGGATTGTTAAAGTCCAATTGGAGAACTTCCTCAGACCTCCATTCAGGCAAAAAAAGAGATTCCTGTTTTATCTTGGTGTCGCCCATATGATCAGAAGAAAACAGACTTTGAGGAAGGAGGCTTATAATCAGTGGTGAGTGGTTGCTTGTCAATAGCTTTTATCCAAACCTCTTGGGAATTGATGGATCAGAATTAGTTTGGCTTTGTCTGATTCCAATACTAGCAGAGATTGACAGGAGCTTCTGTCTGTACTGGTGAGTTCTGCAAGTTGGTTGGAGAAACTCCCATGTGTTTTTCTCAGCTTACTAACAGCAAACAGGAGTAAGTTTTTGTTATACCCAAGATATTTCTGAGCAAGGTCACTAAAAAGTAAAAGGTCTAGGTTTTCATACCATGCTCTTCTCATTCTTCCCAGTAACTTCCTCAACAGAACTGTTGATCCTTTTGAATTTAAACTATCTGAATCTACCCTGAACTCACACTCGGTTGCGACTCCTTCTGTGGAGCCTCATTCAGTGACATCCCATTAACACTAATCATTCTGTTCTATTCAATTTTCCCTTTGCTTCCTTGCCAGGAGACTATTCTTCAGATTGACCAACATCTAATTTTCCTCTTCCTAGTCTTCTCCCTAGACTGTAATCAGTTGGTGCCTCTGGTTAACTTCCTTTCAAGTCTTCTTTCTCCTTAGATGAAATGAACTAGGAAGCCCATAAATTCCCTCACTACAAGAAACTGAAGTTGTAGAGCTTCCTTTTAACTATGGTCAAGCCCCCTGATGGTATTAGTAGCACTATAATTGTGGATTAATGGAATTTGGAGTCTTAAGGAAAACAAATAAATGTGCCTTTCCTGACATGGAAGCTTCTTAGATCATATATTACAAAATGCTGCATTCTTTTTGGGAATAGTCATCTGAGAATCTGGGAGTCATATTTAATTTCTCAATGCTTACTTTCCGCTTGTTTACCTTTCTTCCTTTTCTTTATCCCTATGGCCTATAACTTATATTTGACTTAAAGTGCCTAAAGCACAGTCTCCTTTGTAGTCATTTTTATCCTTTACCCAAGTCTTACTCCTTCAAGTTGTTTTTCTAAACATGATTATTGTAGGATAACATAGCCTCAGTAGTTTAGGTTTATTGGGTTACTCCCGTTACAGTGCTCCTATTCCTCTTTGTTTATTTGTAGCTTCTTTCTTGGTGTTCTGTTGACTTGTAAATAATGTTTTTCTCTTCTCCTTGAGTCCTTTGCATAGTTTATTCAGAGCAAGTCCTTTTTGTATGGACACAGGAAGACTTAACAAATGTTATGCTTTTGTAACCTGGGAGTCATTTGACTCTACATGATATTTTCCTCCAGGGCATCTGTTCTCTTGACCTAAGCCTCAGCTGCCCTTACTTCCTAGCACCCCCAAAGCACGGTCCCAACGTGGGACAAGAAGGACCCAGGGCAAGCGGTGAGTTGTGTGCTACCCTGGCATCGAGATGGGCCTGGCCAAAGTGCCTAATGCTTAACTATAAGTTAAGAGCTTGATCATGGACAAATGCTGTCATGATCCAAACAGTGATACTAGATTTGGACCCTGCTAGGGTGAGGAATGATTAATCTGGCCTGAGTGCTGTGGTCTGAGCCTGTGGCAAGATGTTGCCAGGAGAGCTGCCTTGCAAGCCTCAATGTATCCCTTGCTATGTCCATACAAAAATAACTAGTATTGAGATGTTAATAAGTTCCTGGACTAAGGAAAAGAAAAAAACCTTAAGAGTGAGGAAGGGCTTTGGAGTGCCCTGCCCTCAGGAAGGGCTTTCTTATGTTAATTTGGCTACCTGGCTGGTTGTAGCCTAGAGGGCAAGGTGGGGGAGACAAGGAGGAGGAGAGAGAGAAGCCAGAGAGAAGCAGAGTTGAGCAGTAGATCCAGAGAGAGGCCGGAGCTGGGAGTGCGGGAGATGAGAAAGATTGAAGATTGAATAAACGGTAACTAATCAGCAACCAGCTTGGTCCTCGTTCTTCCTTCGCCTGTCCTTGACCACCGGCTGTCCCGGTCCAGTCCACACACTGCGGTTCCAGAGCACCGAACGCGGGTGGTGAGACAGAGCCGCCCGGAGAGCCCGCGAGTGCACTCGCCCCTCGGCGCTCTTTAGTTTTTTACAGATTATTATAGATCACTCTCTGGCTTTAAAATCGTCAGTGACTCCTTATGGCCACAGGATGAGCTTTTCAGTCTGGTCTTATTTGCTCTTCAGCCTCAAGTCTAGCCACACTCACACATGCACTGTGCCCTCTAGCCAATATTGAATGACTTTCAGTTCTCCTAACACAGGATGCCTTTTCCCAGAGCTTGGCCTTGGCATGTGCCGGTCCCTTTGCTTGCAAGGAGTCTTTCTTCCATACTCCTACTTCTTTTCCAGGATCTGTTTAGGTATCATTTCTTCAATCATGCCATGCTCCCACAATACTATGTGCTTATTGCTTTGACTGTTCTTCGCATTAAGGACTAAATTAATTTATGCAGCTGTCACTCAGGGTGGTGAGCATCTTGAAGGCAAATATTTAATATTGCATACATCTTTGTAGCTCCCGCATGTTCTCAGAATTTTAGGACTTTCAACATTTAATCTAATGGCAAAATGATTTTAGCAAGAACAAGGGAAAACTGGTCATTATGATTTCAGTCATGAAAGTATACACCAGTTGAATTATCTATATGGCAAGGAATGAATTATTCAAGGATTGAAATAACTGATTTATGCTGCCCTTTTAAAAGTAAGGCCTAACCCAATGTCTGGTTCACAGTACATTTTAAATATATCTCAGCTGCTACATCAATAGCTAGATACATACCTATATTATTAGTATACAAATATCTATACTGGGGATCAACAAATCATGCTACTTGTATATAAATTAGTTTATCATTTAATTCTATTCTGTAATTGGCTTTTTGGCCTATTTCTTTCTTTGAACTTATTCTGGAAAAAGCCTAAAATTTAGAAAATGAGAAAGCCTTAGGGGAGTAAATATTTCTCAAATTATTTATTCAAGCTTCTGAGATAAGATCTTAATTATGTCTTAAATTGTGGGACATTTCCAGCTTTAATGGAAAACCAAGTAGCAAGAATGAATTTATTTACCCTCAGGAAAAAAATAGGATGCTCATCTTACATATAAATTTGAGAAGACTAGAATTAATTTTTTTTGTTATTTTGTGTATAAAATAAAGCAGTATTGTCAAAGCCAGTAAACACCAGTGGAAATTTGTTTGAATTCATGCCCTTATAAAGATGACATGTGATTTCATCTTATTATATAAATTTATAATTTTAATGGAGGAATCACACCTGGGAGTGCTCTGGGATAACTCCTGACTCTGAGTTGAGGGATCACTCCTAGAGGTGTTCAGGGAACCAAATGGGGTGCTGGAGGTCTAACCTAGATCAGTCTATGCAAGTCAAGTGCTTACCTGCTGTACTATGGCCCTAACCCAGTGGTGTACTATTTTAAGCAATTCAGTTTTTAGTAGATCCATAGGGATTTCTCAAAAGTAATAATGATTGAGGGCTGGAGCACTGGCACAGTTTGCCTTGCAAACGCCCTACCTGCAGCCAACCCGGGTTCCATTCCTCTGCCCCTCTCGGAGAGCCCTGCAAGCTAAAGTATCTCGCCCGCACAGCAGAGCCTGGCAAGCTACCCATGGTGAATTCGATATGCCAAAAACAGTAATAACAAGTCTCACAATGGAGTTACTGGTGCCCACTCGAGCAAATCAATGAGCAACAGGATGACAGTGATAGTGACAGTGAATAATGATTGCATTATTACAGTCAAATATCCATTGCACTCTTCAGTGTATCAGACATGATGTTACATACTGGTGGCAAAGAACACTGGGAACAGACATTGGCTGTCCTGCTATGGACTTTGTTCCCTATTTATACCAGTTTCAGCAAGCGCCACACTGGGGAATTAAGGTGTAAAACTTTACCAGATGTCATGAAGACAGCCAGGGAGGAAAGGGCTATCTGTATAGTTTCTGTGTGACTGAGGAGACAGGAGTCAGAAGAAAGGGAGCCTCCTGACTCAGTGGAGAGAAAGAGGTGGAGTGCTCAGGGACAGGAATAACAGAAGGGAATTTTGGACGTAGTCTTTTTGTTGGATTTTTATGGAGCAATGGTTCACTCATTCTTATTGCAGTATGGTATTCTTTGGGGTGGCTATGCTACAATTTAATCATTCTCTGATGCTACTCACTTCATCGTTTCAGGGTTTTGCCTTTTACAAATAACACTTCTATAAACATTTTTTAAACATGGTTTTTGGTGATTGTCAAATTTTGGGGTCATAGAATGTGCTTAAATTGAACTTTAATAGATAATAGTAAACAGTATCCCAAAATGGTTGTACCAGCCCAGCCAGGACCATATGAGAGAGCCAGTTGTTCTCACATCTTTCTTTACTCTTAATAAAATCTGTCAGATATAGATTCATTTAGCCTTTCCTGTGGCTTAAATGACTAATTTAGTTGTTTGCTAATGAGATTGAAGACATCTATATATTTCTTGGCTGTTTATTTATGTGTAATTTATGCATTTATTGGAAATCTTTTATGCAATTACTCTTCCTGTCTCGTCCATTTTTACTATATTGGCAGGTGTTTTTTTTTTGCTGTTGTTGTTTGTATTCTTATTTTCTTATTGATGTCTATTTGTGTAGTGATTGAGGGAGAGTGGGAGAGAGAGAGAACCAACAAAACAATTTTAAAAGTTTGCTCTGCACAAACATCCTTATCAGAGTCTGATTCTTTGATGGGGAAGACAGGGGGCATTTCCATGACTGAAAGGAAGCTTGAGGAGATCCTAAAGTTATATATTGATGCATGCATACATGTGTATATATATATTTATATTTGAATATGGGTGATTTAATTAGTATTAAATGACTGTGTCAACTTTTGTGACATTACTAAGTATCCGTCCATTTTGTTGGTATGTATATTATACTTAAATGTTAAAAATCTGAGACTACTTAATGATTAGTCATCTTTTATTTGAATTTTATGTTTCTACTGGAATCAGCTGTTTTTAAATTTAAATGTAATTTTATTTTATTTTTTAAAAAGTTTTTTTTATTTTAATGAATCATCGTGAGGTACAGTTACAGATTTACAAATTTTCATGATTACATTTCAATCAATGTTCGAGTACCCATCCCTCCTCCAGTGCCCATTCTCCACCACCAATGTTCCCAGGGTCCTTCTCACCTCCCCCACACCTTCCCATCTCCTGCCTCTGTGGCAGACACATTTCATCTTACTCTCTGTCCTTTTGGGTGTTATGGTTTGCAACATAGGCACTAAGCCGCCATCATGTTTGGTCTATAGACTACTTACAGCACACATCTACCAACCCGAGTCATCCTTCCATCCATCATTTGCTTTGTGGTCTCTTCTCCATCCCACCTGCCTTTTCCCTCAGCACATGAGATCACCTTCCAAACCATGGGACCACCCTCCTGGCCTTGATCTCTACTATCCTTAGGTGTTATTCTCCTATTATGTTACTTTATATTCCACAAATAGGTGCGGTCATTTTCTGTCTGTCCCACTCTTTCTGACTCATTTCGCTTAGCATGATACTCTCCATGTTGATCCACCTCTATGCAAATTGCATGGTTTCATCTTTTCAAACAGCTGCATAGAATGAAATCAGCTGTTTTTTGGGGAGCTGAGCACAGAGCACAGGGTCACACCTGGCACTGTGCTCAGGGGCCACATCTGTCAGTGCTCTTCAATATTGGAATTTAAAATATTGTCGCTGCCACAGTCTCATGCAAGTGAGCACCCCAAACTCTGTCCTGTCTTTCCTGACCTGGAATCAATGCATTTTGATGTCATTCTTTTTCCCTACTACTGCACATGAATTGCCCACACATTCTCTCCTGCACCTAAGTGTGAGGGAACCAGGACTGTATAGGTTCAGGGAGGCAGCTTGGCAGTTCTGTGGATTGAGAATCTTGCTTATTTCAGATAGAAAGTATGAGAGGGCAAAAATGCACCACACATGAGAGCAGGGAACTTTGTGTTAGTTTCACTGGTTCTCCTAAAAGAGAGAAATTTAATTGGAAATTAAATGGTTCATTTAATTTCTTTGGAACCCCCCCCCCCCTACATTTGAGGGTGAGGGCTTAGAGATAATGCGTGTCTATATTCTGAAAATTAGAGTAGGGATTGGAGGGGGTTCGGTCAGTGGGTAACATTCCCAGATTAAAACCTCAAATTGCTCTTCATATTTTTTCCTTCCAGTGCTCCATCCCAGTTCCCACAATTCCCTACTCTCCACTATGGCAATCTCCTTACTCTATATTAAATGAGGTTCCTCCTTTCATTCTATTTTAATTTAGGAATACTTGGCTTTCTATCTAGAAATATTTAGAAGTACCTCATGTTCTGATAGTTCTACAGATCTTTTTCTTAGATTTCCTTTATATCTTCATTTTTTTCTGCATTTTGGGAGGGGAAAAAGGCATGTTACTTTTTTTCTTTTGGTGCTGGGGATTCAGAGTCTAATATATGTGAAGCATATTAGACTTATTCTCTACCGCAGAGCCTCATCTCCATCTATAAGGAGGCATGCTGAGTTGGCCCTTTTGATGGAGAAAACTCACTATTTATTACCCAAAGCAGTTGCACTCAAAAACTGCTTTTTCCTGCTTTAATATTCTTTAGTGCATGGTACATCTCCCATGAGGAATCAAGAGCATTTTACTATCTCTCACTTCCCTTTTCTGTTCAACTTCTGATTTTTTATCAGTCAGGGTTGATGTCATTCACATATTTTAGAAAAAATAATCCTAATCTCTTCTGCTAATTTTCCTAAATATTTTTAAGAAATGAAGCCCCCAGAGAAAGCGAGAGATAAGTTGTATGATTGGGTCTCTGGGAGAAAGGGCAATCCTGTGTACTTCAAACTCTTGTTGCTTAGAATGGATGCTTTGAAGTGTCAAGGTTCAGGGGATCTTCAATATTTTCAGCCTCTTTCACTTCTTCTGGGCCATATTCATAGTCATTGTTTTTGGTTCATCTGTCATTATCTTTCTTCTGAATTAGCTTCTAGTTGAGCTGTTATACATCCACAAGTAATGTTTTCAACAATGGGTGTTTGATGGTACAATTTCTGAGTTCTTATTTAAAATGCTTTTCTCGGCCCTTGATTGGTGAGTTATCAGGGTATAGTCATTGTAGATTCAAATAAATTTCCTACAGATAATTGAAAACTTTGTTTCTTCCAGAATTTTGTGTGGTAAGTCTGTCTGAATGAGTCTAATGGTCTCATCTCTTTAAGGCAATTTATTTGGAGCACACTAGAAATTTCTCTTTCACTGAGGTGGGGACAGTGCACACGGTGGTGCTGAATTTGAACCTAGAACTTTTGTATGCAGAGCTCTTGAGTGATTTCCCTGACCCTAGAAATTTCTCCTTAAATAAATATGAAAATTCATAGGTTTTGTCTAAGTGTCTATTTATCTCATTCATATTTCCCCTTATTTTGAGGACCCTTTTATTCTAAAAATAAGAGAATTTCCTCATCTAAGTGAAGATTTATTATTTTTGTTTGTTTATAGCCTGTATAGTTTTGTCCCTTAAACTAGAAAGAGATCCCCTCAGTTAATCCTATTGTCCATTATCTCTTATTTCTGTATTTTCATTTTTGCTCTCTATGTAGAGATAATGTCTGAACTTAAATATCTAGATCACTAATTTGGTCTATTTCCTCCGTCTACTAGTTTCTGCATATTTTGTTTTGATCACCACATTTGTTTCTTGGTGAATCTGTGTCATACTGTCTGATTGCTTCTTCTTATACCAGATATTTATTTTTGCATCCACTTTTGAGAGCATAAAGTATCCCTGAAACTGCCAAATCATCATTTTAAAATGATTTTGTTCTGTTTCTTGAACTTTCTCTGTTTCCTCCGGTCAGTTTTCTATTTATGTAAGTTCTCTTCTGCTCCTCATTTCCCACAAATATTTGGTAACATGTGGTTACCAATTCATATTCACAAATGAGTAAATTTACTGTTGATTGAGATAGGTGTATAGTTGGTTAGGGTTTTCTTTGTATTCATTACTTATTGAATCTTGAATGGAAAAGTATTCCCTATTGTGTTTTTCTCCATAGTAATTGCCTAATAGCTTAACCTTTTATTCCTATTTCGTAACTTAATGTTTTTCTTTTTGGGGGGGGGTCACACCCGGTGATGTACAGAGGTTACTCCTGGCTCTGAACTCAGGA
Source organism: Sorex araneus (assembly GCF_027595985.1). Lineage (NCBI taxonomy): Eukaryota > Metazoa > Chordata > Mammalia > Eulipotyphla > Soricidae > Sorex > Sorex araneus. Next base: position 132,022,342 of record NC_073305.1, on the reverse strand, counting down.
ATTACCCCTGATGGTGCTCTCGGGACCACATGGGATGCTGGGAATCAAGCCTGGGTCCACTGTGCGCAAGGTAAATGCCCTATTGCTGTGCTATCACTCCAGCCCCACATGTCTTAATGTTTTGATTAAGTACTTATGTTCAAAAACTCCATGTTACAGTGAAATATGCATAATCAGTAATACTATATAAATGACAGTGACAGTTTCATACATTCATAATGTATCTCAATGTAATTATAATCTTATTTATATTAATATATGGTAACAGAATAAATGAATTTCCAACTATTTTATGATAAAGCATTTATCAAAAACTCAGAATGGATAATAGTCTATTAAATCACACTCATCTAAATATATAAATAGGCCACAAAAGAATTTGGTCTATTTCCATGAATTTTATCTGTTTCTAAAGTTACTGATAGCAGAAAATTTCCTCTTAAAATACAGGAAAATTCAAGAAGAAAACACCCAACCCCATCAGAAAATGGGGCGAAGAAATGAATAGAAACTTTCCCAAGGAAGAGATACGAATGGTCAAAAGGCACATGAAAAAGTGCTCTACATCACTAATCATCAGAGAGATGCAGATCAAAACAACCATGAGATACCACCTCACACCACAGAGAATGGCACACATCCAAAAGAACAAAAGCGACCACTGTTGGGGAGGATGTGGGGAGAAAGGGACCCTTCTATACTGCTGGTGGGAATGCTGACTGGTTCAGCCCTTTTGGAAAACAATATGGACGATTCTCAAAAAATTAGAAATTGAGCTCCCATTTGACCCAGCAATACCACTGCTGGGAATATATCCTGGAGAAGCAAAAAAGTATAGTCGAAATGACATTTGTACTTATATGTTCATCACAGCACTGTTTACAATAGCCAGAATCTGGAAAAAACCTGAGTGCCCTAGAATAGAACAGATAACTGGTAAAAGAAACTTTGGTATATCTATACAATGGAATACTATGCAGCTGTTAGAAAAAAATGAAGTCATGAACTTTGCATATAAGTGGATCAACATGGAAAGTATCATGCTAAGTGAAGTGAGTCAGAAAGAGACAGACATAGAAAGATTGCACTCATCTGTGGAATATAAAATAACAGAGTAGGAGACTAACACCCAAGAATAGTAGAAATAAGTACCAGATGATTGACTCCATGGCTTGGAAGCTGGCCTCACATTCTGGGGAAAAGGCAGCTCAGATGGAGAAGGGGACACCAAATAAATCGTGGTTGGAGGCCATGCAGGTGAGGGGTGATGTGTGCTGAAAGTAGACTAGAGACTTAACATGATGGCCTCGCAACACCCCTATTGCAAACCACAACACCCAATTGGAGAGAGAGAACAAAAGGGAATACCCTGCCACAGAGGCAGGGTGGGGTGGGGGGGAGATAGGACTGGGGGGTGAGAGGGACAATGGGCTTATTGGTGGTGGAGAATGGGCACTGGTGAAGGGATGGGTTCTCTTACATTATATGTGGTAAAAACGAGCACGAAAATGTATAAATCTGTAACTGTACCCTCACAGTGATTCACTAATTAAAAAATAAATAATTTAAAAAAAACACAAAAAAAGAACAAAAAAAATCTCTATATAGCTAGTAATTATACTAGCCATATTTCCTTTATTTCTTTATATGTGCTACAAGTAGCCTGGCCTCCTTTCTTTTTTAAATTTTAATATATGCAAATCAAAGTACAAAGTTGGTTTAAAAATGTTTTATATTACTCCTGAATAAAGTTATCATAGAGCCAGAAAAAAAATAAAAAAAAACAGGAAAATTCGAAGGTGGGAATCTGAAATGGGTCCTTCATTCTCAGGCAAGTTTGGTATTTTCTCTAGAAAGAGCTTATCATCTTCTCAGAATGTGTAAACATCCCTCACAATCCATGTAGAATAATCTGTCTCTGTTAAATCTTCACCAGAGCTAGTGGGAAAAAATATGAACTACTCTAGCAAAACAAACAAGAGACCCCCATAGCAATCTTATTGCCTTCCATTTTTATTGAAGGGAGTTCATACCTGCGGTGCCCAGGGCTCACTCCTGGCTCTGTGCTCAGGGATCATTCTTGGCAGGCTCAGGGGAGCACATGGGGTGCCAAGGATTGGATTGGGTTGGCTGTGCACAAGGCAAGTGCCCTGCTTGCTATACTATGTTTCAAGTCCCCTGACCCAACTTTTCTTAGGGCAGAATTTGTTCTTCAATTTTATAAATAGAGACCATGTTTGAGTATACATGTTCATGTAAAAATTAAAAAAAAGTTCTAAACACAATCCAAATATTACAGAAAAATACACTATTTATTTTGTAACTGAGTTCTTTTATAAAACACTGCATGATTTTGCAGTACATTTATTATTCTAAAATATGGAACAGGAAGACTTCTTATTTGGCAGATGGGAAACCACACTTAAACCAAAGAATTTAGCCACTTGGGCATAATTTGAGAATTAGAATTGGCTTTCCATTTCTCCTGGCCCTGATATGAACAATAAGAAGCATGTAATTAAATTTTCTTTCTCATTTTTCTTTTAAAAACAAGACTTTATAAAACACTCTGGACTTCAGTTTGCATTATAGTGAAGTCATCAGCTTCTGCACAAGTTGATTTCTCTATGGCTCAAATCATTATTCTAATATGTCATACAACCTCGGAATTTCTCATGCTCTCTCTCTCTTCTCTCTCTGCTCCTCCCCTTCCCTCTCTCCCTCCTCTCCCCTTTCTCTTTCATTCTACTTCCTGTCCTTGCCTAGAACTTGCAGCCCAGAAAACACAAAGCAGGCGCTTTACCAATGAGCCAAATTATCAGCCCCTGACACGTTTTGTTTACTTATTTATTAAATTTTACTTGCACACTGCAACTTACCATACAAACAACAATAGGGTTCATGCTTACAATCTCCTCTCCATGGTACCGGATCTCCCTCTGCCATTTTCTCATCGTCCTCCCCACAAACTCCCTCCTCCCCTCTCTGCCACTGTAAGCTCAATTCTGTCTACTGGTTCTCAGATCCTGTTGCTTTTGACAATTTGTTACTCCCTTTGGATGCTTCCTTTCCTTCAAGCTGACTTCATCCAGCCAGATATTCTCCAAATCCATCCATGCAGGGGCAAATTGGATGATTTTATCTTATAGCCAAATAGTATTCCACTAGTGTGTGTGTGTGTGTGTGTGTGTGTGTGTATAATAGTTTCTTTATCCAGTCTTGAATAAGTGGATAGTTTCTTTATCTGTTCTTGAATAAGTTGTAGACCACTAGAATGTTTATTTTAAAACTCTTTTTTTTTTTTTTTTGCTTTTTGGGTCACACCCAGCGATGCACAGGGGTTACTCCTGGCTCTTCACTCAGGAATTACTACTGGCGGTGCTCAGGGGACCATATGGGATGCTGGGATTCGAACCCGGGTCGGCCGCGTGCAAGGCAAACGCCCTACCTGCTGTGCTATCGCTCCAGCCCCTATTTTAAAACTCTTAAAAAAAATTCCTTTTAAGACTTTTCTAATCTGTTAGGAGATGACAAGGAAAGGTGAGAGAAAAGGCAGCTAGGGTAAGAAGTAAACGAGGGTGGAAGGAATATATGAGAGAAGAGAAAATGACATTAATATGAAGCTTTTGCCCCCTCTGCTCAGGGCTAACTCCTGGTGGTACGTGGGGGGATCCAATGTGGTGCCCGATAAGGAATGGGGCCAGTCATGTGCAAAACTAATGCCTTAGCTTCTGTATCATCTGTCCAGCCCTATATGAAGTTAGGCCTCACCCATCAGATTAAGTAAAATGACAAGACCAATGCTGTTTATAAGTGCATTGTTCTGACTTCTCCAACTTTTGTCATGATTAGTTGGTCTTATCAACTACATCTGACCCTAAGAAGCGCCCCTGTTATACTGTGTGCATGCACACACTTGCTTATACTTACCCCCCTACACCCATCACAAACTGTTAGAAGAAAGGATTAACATTGTTGCCATCTATCTTTTCTTTTTGTTTTCTGGCCACACCCAGTGGTGCTCGGGGCTTGCTTCCGGCTCTGTGTTGAGGGGTTATTCCTGGTGCTGCTTGGAAGACCATGTAGAGTGCCAGGTATTGAACCTGGGTCCAACCCATGCAAGGCAATTGCCCCCCCCTGCTCCACACTGTCTCTCTGACCCCCACATTGTTGATATCATTGTTGCTATGATCTCCTGACCCTCCATTGTTGGTATCATTCTTGCTTTGACCTCCTGGTCTCTCTAACTTTGGATACTGCATCAAACTACAGACTTCCTACCCTCTAGCACAAACCTGGACCCCAGAGCTGCTGCCATAAATGTCAGGCCAAACCAGACTTCTGGAACTATCTCCATGAAGGGGCTGTAGATGTGGGGGATTCTACGATCAGAGGCAATGTCAGGAACCCCCGATACTGCCGTAACCTGTGAAGAGGCTGGCCCGATGGGGATTTCACCCAGTGCAGCTGGCCCAGCTGGAAGGGAAAAATGGATCAAAACACTCTTCACACCACTGTTTCGCTTTGATTTTGTGTTTGTTGTGGAGAGGGCCAGGCCTCCTGGTGGCCAAGTCACAGAGGTCCAAGGGGGATTCTAAGGGAGTGCCCGTGTGCCTCCAGTTCCTCGATTCAGCACAAAGGATGGTTCTGATTTCTGGGTAAGACTCTTCAACACGTGTTGCAGGCTGCAGCTGCGGATGTTTTCTTTTGTGTTAGAGGCTTTATTACTATTGTTGGTCCATCATTACATAATGTTTCATTTAAATTCACAAAAACTTAATGCCACTTTGTTGTTCTTTTGAATAGAATACAGATTTTTTTTTTTCAGGGCTCAACAGATGCATGGGAACTTCTGGGTGCCCTGAAGAAGGAAATTCAGAGTTGGAAGAAGGAACAGTGATAGTCTGGGCAATTCCATGGGCATCAATGGGGTCAGTAAGCATCAAGAACTTTGAATGAAATTCAGACTATGTGTGATTGCCGTATGTATAGAGATGCTGTGTTGTATAGAGAAATAAGCTGTTATTCAAATTTCTTTGCTTGCTCTTTGGGCCAATAGCACACTGGAAGTGATGTTCGGTTGCCTTTTCAATTGGAAAATAAAGGATAATTTTAGACTTGTCTACAAGGTAAGACTATTTATTTATTTATTTTTATCAATAATGTATTGATTAGCTTGCTCTTTGGGCCAATAGCACACTGGAAGTGATGTTCGGTTGCCTTTTCAATTGGAAAATAAAGGATAATTTTAGACTTGTCTACAAGGTAAGACTATTTATTTATTTATTTTTATCAATAATGTATTGATTAGCTGGCCTGAAGAGGGTTTATCTTGTGGGACAAAGTGAAAAAAAAAGCTCTTTTACTCACGTATATCAAAGGTTTAAAAAAAATCTGTTACTACTGAAGACCCCAACCTACATCCAAGCTGTTGCTCTGGACTGCTTGTAGAACAGTTGAGAGAGGAACATTAGGCAGGACTGAAGATGGAGCACGTGCTTTGCATGGGAGAGCTCTTGGTTTGATCCCTGGCACTGTATGGCCATCCCAGTACTTCCGGGAGCAACTCCCAAGCACCATGCCAAGAACAGACTCTGGGCTATCCCCTGTGTATGACTCTGAAACAACAACAAGTGACTCTACATTTTAACCAAGATATCAACCCTTTTCCACATTCTTTCCCTGTGAACAAAATGGCCCCTTGTTGGGAGAAACTGACTCATGTCTTTACATTGTCAAATTACAAAGACATTTGGACACTAATCATAGTTCCCCTAGTTTCTTATTGTATGCCAGGCACTGTACTATATGCTTTCTCTGCATTGTAAATGACCCCACAATGATCTTGAAGGCCAGAGTATGTCCTTTGCTTTCACGGGTCGTAAGGAAAAGACTCACATGTCCCACCATATATGACCATTGTCAGAGGAGAAACAAAATCTCGTTTTAGATCTGAAGGAAAAGCCTTCTATCCTCCTGCCACTGGACCATTCTGTGTCTCATGTTAGCCTCAGACCAGAGGCCACCCACTGAAACAGAAGTGCAAATGTTTTAAATTCTAATATTTTGAATTTGAAAAAAAGGATGACAATATTCTCCCACGGCCCAAGACAACAAGGAGACAAGCTAATGGAAAGTTTGCCAAGCCAGGCTTGCTGCCCTCAAGAATTAGGATTGGGATGGGGCAGGGCGACAGCTCACAGAAGTGGAGAACATGCAGGAAACCAGGGTTCAACCTCTGGCACTGAATGTTCCCCCAAACATTGCTGGATGTGCAGCAAACCTCCCCCCGCCCACCACAAGTAAACAAAACATAGACAAAGTGGATTTGACTCTAAACTATACTACATTCTTTAGGGTGAGATCACCCCAAAGCGCTGTTGGTTTTGTACTGTTGCTGTGGCACTAGGAGCTTGAACATCTTCATTTCAGTGCTCGACATGTGCCCGCTGAAGTTGTAGCCCTACCCTGTGTGTCGCATATTCCAGTGACACTGCTTGCTGAGTGTTGCTCTGGAGCTCACACGGTACTCACCAGGGGTCCTACTCCTGGTTGCAGTGTTTGTCCATTTTTAAGTTGGATTGTTCACTGTACACCAGAGATTGCTCCACTGTGGTACCAGGTGTCCCCAATAGCAGACCTGGGACCATGCTTGGCATACGTGGGCAGTGTAGGGGACCCAAACTACTATTCTCATGCTTGCAAGGCAGGCACTGTTTACCACTGAGCCATCTCCTACGCCCCAAAGCACTTTTTAATGTCTACATTGGATGGCCTTCTGCTTGAGGTTGTGTGTGAAGGTTTCTGGGCACATTGGCTAACAGGGCTTGATGTCTGTATGAGGCACTGGAGGAAATGGAGAAGCGTGAAATCAGTACAGGACTTAGTCATGACCCACTTGTATCTGGCCCAGAGAAAAATGTGAGTGTGTTTATGGGTAATCGGCTCGAGTCAAAGGCACAGCTAGGGAGGAGTGAGTGGGCATATGTGGGTAGAAGACATTCAGAATTCTCAAGGCCACCATTCCAATTTAGTCTGCTACCTAGAAAATAACAAGTCAGGAGGGGCAGCTGGTCTGCCAAGAATAGTGGTGGAACCTGGATTCATGGCAGCTTTGCTCTGGTAAGTGACGTATCCCATCATCCAGTTTATTTACCTGACTGTTATGTGAAAAATGTCTCTTAGTTTTCCCTCTGAAGGTTCTGATAGTACCTAATTTCTACTCCTGCTCCCAGCATCTGCCCTCACGGCTCACGCACCACCCCACCTGTGTTGCTTTGAGGGAAACTCTTTGTCAGCATCTCCCTTTCCCCTCAGAGTGTAGGCAGATGTGGCCAGCAGAGAGAGGTTAGGGAACCAGCAAGGCCAGACAGCTGGGGATCGTTAGCAACAATCAAGGAACAGCATTAAAAGGCAGCAGGGTTGAGTGTCTTGGTTCTTTCTTTGGCCTGCCTGAGGAAGCCATCTGGACAGAGGAAATTTGCCTTAAACCTTGGCAAGAGAACTTTGTTCTGTTTGAACTTTGTTTAAAGCTTCAGAGTGGGTGATCATTTTGTTTAAACTTTCCTTAAAACAAAGAGTGGGAGATCCCCCGCAATTAACAACAGGAACCTTCTTCCCCTCTTAACAGATTTGATAGGAAACAACACCAGGGCTGTTCTGACATCCATTAACATGGTCCAGAGAGCAGAATGGAAGGAACGAAACAAAGAAGCCCAGAGTTTTTAGTCTCAGAGGAACCAAGGTAATGTAACAAAGGTACAACCAGATCAGGCTTCATCCTTGTTTGGACTCTGTCCCCATTAGGGACTGCTCCCATTGATTGCCAAGGGCTTCTGCCTATGGCTACTGTACTATGGGTAATTTAATTTTCAGCACAATCTCCTATCTTCACAACTGATCTTTGATTGATAAATTAATTTCACCTAGTGCTTACAAATACCCGGGCCTACCATACCATTCCTCCTTAAACAGATTCACTTGAGAAGTATCCTCTCTCAGCTAAGAGGCGGAGTTATAAATGCAGTGACTTATTTTTTTTTCTAGTCCCGTTTTTGATGTGTTTCAAATGGTATAAATATTGGACTGGAGCCATGTTTGTAAAGGGCAAGTCACCAAGTTAAAAGATTTTCCTTTAAACTCAAAGGTTACATTTGCACCCTGGTGTCTGTGTTATCTAGAATTCTCAAGTTTGTAGGCATCAATATGTATGGAGCCCCAAAGAAATGTTTGCTATAAACCCCTCAGCACCTGTCTGGTGTATCCACCTCCTTATTCCACCACCCTTTCATTTTCTGCTTCTAAGTAGAAACTGAAATAAACCAATGACTTCTTGGGCAGTTAGGTTGACTGCAATGGCTACTGCTGTCTTCTTAATATACATGTTTCACTCTGCCTAAAATGTGTGCCTGCCTAGTTTGCCACCCTACAATCCTACCTGATTGTCTAAGCCTCTTTGTTGTGCATTTATCAACAATTCTAATTAAGTGTCTCTTTTTCTCGAAGTCTCTGTGCTTTCCTAGGCTGACTTCTTAATGCAGCCCATGTACTGCAATTCCTCTTAGTTGTCATTGCTTGGTTAATGGATCATCTCTTTGATTAGAACTAAGCCTTAGGAGGCAGGAAACTCATCATGTTGACTGTTTAGTCCTGTAACCCTTATGTAGTTTCTGCCTGGGGGTAGATAGGATTCAAAAAATATTTCTTGTATGAAAGAACAAATCAAGAAATGAATGGATAGATTAAGGAAAGGAACCTTACGAAGTGAGTTTAGGGAACCTTAGTAGAGGGAATTGGTACTTCCACACAGATTTGACAGACCTACTAACTTGCAGAGGACTTTCATTATCATCATCATCATCATCATCATCATCATCATCATCATCATCATCATCATCATCATCATCATCATGTTGATCGTCGAATTTCTTGAGCAGTCTCAGTAATGTCTCCATTCGTCCTAGCCCTGAGATTTTAGAAGCCTCTCTTTACTTGTCCTTTCCAGTGGTGCCGCATTGGAGACCTTTCAGGGTCAGGGGAATGGGACCCATCATTGCTACTGGTTTTGGTATATGGGGAGTTTTCGAGGCTCTTTCATGTGGGCAGGAAACTCTCAGTAGCTTGCCAGGTTCTCCCAGAGTGAGAACTAGACTAAAAGACATCTTTTAGCCTAAAAGGCTTAAAACAAGCTTCTGGGAGCTTGGTTTTATAGTCTCTGGATATTGGCCATTAGTGGGATTATACGGTGCCAGGAGCAGTCCCTGGGTGTGACTGCCTAGCTACTGAAAAATGGGGAATCTGAGCGGAAGAAGAGGCCCAGTCCTGATCTGAGCAGGCTTGGAGGTCTCAGCCCTATGTCCCACATACCTGGATTCCTCTGCTGGTTCCTTCATGCATGAGGCTCATCCAAACGTGTGGAGAGGGGCCTTGAGCATGGAGGTCTTCGGCTGCAGGAGCTCTACTGAAACCCAGCCCCTCCCAAGGGCCCTGGGGAAGACAGCCAGGCGCAGGGGGAAAGAAACTCTCTGCATCGCTCCCTTCCAGGAGCTTGGTTTTATAGTCTCTGGATGTTGGCCATTGGTGGGATTGGCAGAGGACTTTTAGGAACATAAAAAATAGTTGCTTCTTCTTGTGTTAAAGACAGAATAACTGGTGGATAGACCTGGAAGCTGTATGCATGTACTTCAGCAAATATTATGGAGATGGGAAGGCAGGAGAACCTTCCCTCCTACAGGAGAAATGATAATGATTAGGAGGTGCTCTCTCTGAAGCCCACGGGGATTGGCAAGTGGAAGACCCACTTGTCCCTGACCATACTTTTTCTGATTAATAACTTCTCTCTTTCTGGAGGTAATAAGCTGGATTGACCCCTTTTGTTCCTAGGTCAATACATTCTGCATATCAGGTGCTAGGTACTAGTGAGTATCATTGCACCAGATGATGGAGATTCTGAAGTGACTTATTTATCAGGATAAATAGAGTTTGGGGTTCCTGGTTGTCTCCTCATCATACCTTTTCCCATCTCTAAATCTGATTCACTTTATTCCTTAACTCTACTTTTGCGTTTATATTCCTGATTAGATAGATCCCTAATTGCTATGTCATTAGTTATAAAAGTAGTTCTTGGTGCTAAAGGAACAACAAAAATAACGAAGAAGCAATATTAGGGGTTGAGCATTCCATATTATGTGGGATTCCAAGTTAGTTTAAAATCTGATATTTTTCAACCTGAATTGATCAACAAAACAGTAAAAAAGCAAATGTGATTTTCTGTATATGTTCCATTTTTGAAAAATGCACTTAAGTTATAAAATTTTCATATACTTTATTTAAAAAAATTGGTACCTGAAAGTCTGACCTATGAAAAGAATTCAAAATACTGATAGAAATATATGCAAAATGATGTTCAAAGCAGTGTAACTTGTAATAACAAAAAATATGGAATAAACTTTGATGTCACACTTTATGAGAATTGGTAACAGTTGGTTTTTTAATGAAAACTGTTAAATGGTCCTGGCTGATGATTTTGCATGATTTTTAGTACTGAAGTTATACTATGTTACAAGAGCTGTGCAAAAGGTTTTAGCTGTTTAGTTTCACAAATTGTTTTACTCTGCCACTCATAGATAAATGAAGGAAAACACACTAACATGTGACTGAGCAACAGGATGTGATCATAATTATGATATCCAAAAATATTACATAGAACTAGCCTCTTCAGTGATTACTCTCATAATAAAAAATAAACTATTATAGGGTATATTGTATATTGTACCACTGGGTTATAGTCTAGATCTTTACTATTTTTTTAAAGGCCTAACTGTTTTACACAGTTGTGAAGGTCACCAAAGTTATAAACAAGACTTTATACATATGAGCATGGCAAGAGTGATTGTCAAAATAAAGGTATTGTCCATGGTTGTTCATATAATTTTTTGAATAACTTGTGCTCTTTGTGCAAAATTTTTATTGAGATAGTTAATATTATCAGAGTGGAAGAAATTGGAGTACATTGGTTATTAAGATAATGTTTTGTAGAAAGCTTGAATTCTGCCAATGAAAATGGACTTCAGTGTTATTATAATTGGACAGAGCATAAGGTGATTTGTGTCTTGGTTTAGCTATTTGAGGGCATTAAATGGCACAGACCATGGTCATTATGGCTCAATTTAGGATTTCTCTGTTCTCTTACAAACATTACTTGTGCAGGCAGTAGTCAAACTATTCTAAATTAGCAGTGACCTCCTTTAGGATGGTAGAACTATATAATTAAAGGTCTAGGTCCCAGCATATTTAGTTTGATGCAATATTTTTTCCCCTTCTGAAGAAGCTAGGTCAAACAGGGGCCTCAGGTCATGTGTGGACAGGATTGTGATCTTTGCAATCCCATTTTACTTGTATTTCAAAACTGCTACAGTCGGGGCCTCCTCATAAGAGGGGGAAGATTGTAGTATAGAAGAAAAAAGAACTTTATTAGAGTTGTATCATCAGATTCCTGAGTCCTCCTGTCTAGGTTCAATATAATTTTCTTCACTCCTTTTTTATTTGCTTCTCTGAAATTCGGTGCAGCATAGTTTTCTCATTAATCTTAGTGGAATGACCAAATTTTAAGAGTAATTGGTATGAGATGAGAGGGCTGGATAGGAGTTGAGAAAGAGAGAAAGAAAAGAGAGAACAAAGGAAAGATTCTGTCTTTTGCATAATCCCTATCCTGCACTCTGTGGCATAGGATTATTCTCCATCACCACCAGGTCTCTGTTCTCTTAATAGAGACTTAATAGACTAGGAGCTAATAGTCACTGAGTCCCACACCAGTGCTCAACATCATGTTTTTCAACCTGTATTGGATTGTGTTCCCCTTCTGACCTTGTTTCTTTTCTGTGACACCACCATATTACCTCCTGTTCGTCTGGTTTCATGCCGTAGCCTCACCATTGATGTGATTTTCATCTTTGGGTCCCCTTGCAATATCCTGGTAGTTCACAGGGGCCCACATTATTCCCAGTTGAGAGATGCTGTTTTTGAGTATTATCCCATTTAATTCTCATAGTCCCCATTTGAATTGAATGCATAGTTCTCATTCCCAATTCATAGTTGAGAAGAAAGAAGGTCAGTATGATAAATGTAGAAGGTAATGCCTGAGCTTCTTCCCCAAGTCAGGATTCTATTTGATCATTTGTTTGGAGGCCACACTCAGCAGTGCTTAGGGCTTACTACTGGCTTCATACTCAAGAATCACTCTTGACATTGCATGGGGGACCATATGCAGTGCCAGTGATCAAACCAGGGATTAGCTATATACAAGGCACGTGCTTTAACCACTGTAGTATCTCACTGGCTCCAGGACTTTGTTTTGAGGAGCTTCCCCAGTGGTCCTGGAGGCCACTGGCTTACATCTGGCAATAATAGGGAGGGAATTAGGTCCAGAGCCCTCTGCATGCCATCCATATGCACCAGCCTTTGAACTATCTCCCCAGCACTCCCCTCACCCAAGAAGTCAGAATTTTAAACCTTTCAGAAGGTCTGGCCAATTCTGGACTCGCTTGAGAAGTGCCTTCAGTCTGCCTTTTCAATTTTAAGCAGGGGGGACTCTCAAATTGCCTCTGTATTTTCCTGTGCATGGGATTAGAGGCTGTCCAAATCCTTAGGGAGTTATCCTGAGGTAACCTCAGAGTTATCAATTGTTTAATCCTGGTGGAATTAGGACTTGAAGTATATATCCACTTTGGTCTCATTAATGCCTAAGCCAACCCAAAGAAGGAATGGTGAAGAAAGAAGGCATTTTCCTGGAGTGTGTGTTTCTTGCATGTTCCCAAGAAAGAGATAAATGTTGGAGAGCCAGGCAGAAGCTTTGATTTTTGCCAGTAATGCTAGAAAAACACATTTTTCTCTTGTGGAAGGTGATCCCAGGCATTCTGTTCTTGACTCTAAACATGGCAGACTTCAACTGTTAGAATAAACCTCCAGTTCCACTGGATCCCATGGGCTTTTGATTAAGATTTAAATGTTATAAAGGGATATTCAGGGAGTTTTGGGGAACAGAAATGTTTGTTGTAGAAAGTAATGGGAGTTTATGGAACAGAAATATGAAGGCTCAAGAAAAGAGGAAGCAATGGAGATTCTCACTCACTGAGTTGACTCAACCTCTGATTCCAAGGAAAGTTTCCAACAACTTATTTGAGAGGAAATGCGGTGTTTTTTTTTTTTAACCTTGAACTTCCCTTATTATTCCTTTTAATTTTCTTTCAAATCCAGACATTTATCTTTAGGGAGAAATTTCTAGTTATTTTTGATGATTTATCTATGAGGCACCTACCTTATATAATTCTGTCCAAGGGGATTGGACATGAATTTAGTTACCTTTGATGGGGAATAACAACCTTCTGGAAGAATATTCCTGAGGAAGAGATTGGTTGCTTATTTCATGTTGCTAGTTGAAATTTCCTAAGTTCTTCACTGGTTCTCAAAAAAAAAAAAACACCAAAAAACTCCACCATAATTTAGATTAAAGTGGGTATTTGCATCTTATGGTAGATCATCTGGATGCTGACCAGTACCTGTTTTTCTCTTTGGACTCATGGGAGAAAATATCTCCCAAATCTTTTAGAACAGTGAACCATAAGCAGAAGTGACTTTTTCCATCTCTAGGTAAAAGCAATGGAAATCCTGTAACCTTTTCAGCTCTCTCTCCTCTTGCTAAACTGGCCTGGAAGCCATGGGTTAAAATGATGGCATCACCAGATAGAAACAGTGAAGAGTGTGAAGGGACCATCCAAAAGTCACAAGTTGAAAGGAAGATGCCCTGGAGAACTCTAGAACTCACTACAAGCTTTATCTAAAGGAAGCTTCTTTTGATTTTGAAAACCACAACCAGTCAGGATGTTTCTCTCCTCGTTCATGTAAAGTTCTACCAGGGAGCCTCATTAAGACAATCTTCCCCTTTATTTCTCCCTTCATCTGTTTGGGAATCTTTTTTTTTTCTTCTCCTCTCTTTTTTTTTTTTCCGGTCTACTTGGAACCTAGCCTAGGGAAGAGAAATGCCTGAAACTAGTTTTCCTAGCACCTGGAGCAACTTTCTAAATCCGTCTCAGAATTTTGCCCAAATGGTCTTGATAATGAACTTGTGTTTTCCTGCATGCAAGTGTCTGATGCCCTGGAGCTCACTCCTGACATGGAACAAATGAGGGATGGATGAGAGGCTCTTTGGTGTTTCACCACTCAAATTATCCAAGCTAAAAGTGGCTTCTTTTCATGGTTTCCTAGAAAAACCAGTCAATTTTTTCTTTCCAAGTTTTATTTAAGCACATGAGCACATGATTTGCAATACTGTTAATAATAGTTTCAGGCATATGCTGTTACAATTCCACATCACCCCATGTCAGCATCCTACCACCAAGAGGGGTGGTCCCCTCTCACCTCTCCACTCAACCTCCTTGGTAAACTTATTTTCTAAAGTAAATATTATAGTTTGGGCCACATGCTTGTAATGGTATGGATGCTTTTAGCCTTGATGTACACAATTACTACACCTCACCACTACCACAGTGCCCAAGACTCCGCATATGCTTATGTTACCTCCAGGTCACCTCATCTTTTCCCACTATTCACTCTCCCACGTACTTGATGTTGTAAACTTTATAATCCAGGACCATGGTTTTGCCATCATTTGTTAATTTTCATTCCTTTGTGTTAAAAAGTCAATAATTTTTCTACTTCCTTCATGACTTTGTGTCATGTCTACATAATGTCCTTTATTCCTTTCTATTTAATAGTTTTTACACATGGATTTACTTTTTTGGCAAATATCTTTGAAAATAACTATGTTGTTACTATCATTAGTGGAAATTTCCTACATTTTTCCAGAAAAATAAATACAAAAATAATAATAGTAAATGATTATATTAAAGCCAGCGCACGTTTCCTGCCATTCTAGGCTGAATGCTTGCTCATTTTCCCCAAATTAATATATTGAACCCTCTCCTTTTCCCCAATGTGTTTTTGGAGGCATGACCTTTGGGAGATAATTCAGTTTCTCTGAGGCCAGGTGATTGGTCCTGATGAGAAGTGAGTGGAACCCCAATGCTCTCTGTCTCCACATGCTTGCTAGGTGATCTGAAGACTGGGCAAAATAGGTTCATCTATCTATATGTTAGGAAGACAACTTCCACCTAAGTTTCAGGAGCGTTTATCTTGATCCTGGTCCTCTCAGTCTTCAGAACTCTTAGAAATAAATTCCTCTGTGTAAGTCATTCAGTTCAAGGAATTTTGTTATGGCAGTCCTGCAGAATTCTCTAGACTAAGAACTACATTTTGTCTTTGAAATTAAAAAGAAGAAAAAAGCAAGCATTAGAGACTGTAGCCATAGTAGTCCAAAGGGAAAGAGTCTAGCTGGTGCAATCCAAAGAATTGAAAGAGAACTGAATAGGGACTTAGGTCCTCACTAGGGCAGTGTTTTTCTCACGTGTGGATATCCAGGACCCAAGACCAGAAGAGTGAAACCCAAGGTCAGAAGCAAGCACCCAAGCATGAATCCCAATTGTATGCCCTGGAACCATACACCAGTGACAACTTCTTTACAAACATTGTGACATTGTGTGTTCCTTATAATTATTTTGGTCTCACTTTATTCTTATTAACCTTTGTGAAATACTATGATACAAGTGTGAGAAAGAAAATCGTGTTTTGCATAAGATTTCCATCAAATTTTCACAAGATACTTGCGTCTAGCACTTTCCCAACTAAGGTTTCTCAGCCTCTTGAGTGATTTTGTATAGAAAGCCATCAGTTTGGAGCTGTATCCATAGTATAGTAGGCAGGGTGCTTCCCTTGCATGCTGCTGAGCTGGGTTCAATTACTGACATCCTACATGGTCCCCCAAGCATGACCAGGAGTAATTCCTGAGTACAGAGACAGGATTAAACTCTGAGCATCACAGGGTTTGGCCCCCGTCTTCCCCCTCCCCCCATGCAAGCAAACCATCCGTTTTAACCATTTAAGAAAAAGTAAAGAAAGAAAACCATTCTTTTTGTTAAGTCACTATGTTTAGCTTAGTATCTAATAACAAGTTTAATGTACATAATTATAAAATGAGGTTTGGAGAAGTATCTTTTAAAACAATTTAAAAGTTTTCATTATTTGTCTTTAATTCCCTCAGGAACAGAAAAAGCCAGTTTACATATCAATCATGGTGATGAGAAACATTTTCAGGCAGGAACTCTCTGAGTAGAGAATCCCATAAGTAATAAAGTAACATATGAGCTTGAATTTCAAACTTAACATATCATAGGTTCATCTTTGTACCACTCCTGGCAATACTTGGTACTCTCTTCTGGCAGTACTTTGGGGACCATGTGGTGGCAATGACGGAATTCAGAACTTCTTCATGCAAAGCCTGTGATCTGTCCCTTTGCCCTTTTGCATTGACCCTAGTTTTAATGGACTCACTCATAAATATTTTCACGTGATTCCTTAGCTCCATTATTTCCCTCGTATTTTGATTTTTATTATATTAATATGATTGTATATTTTCTTATAATTTCCACGGTCAATTTTCTCCAATTCTTATTCTCTTGAAGTTATTTGCTTTTGAAAAAATCTTCTTAGTATACATCTCTTTAGACCACCTCCCTTCTCATACTCCTTCAGATTGTCTCCTACAAATGAATTTAAAATGCCCTACCACATTAAGCGAAGGGAAAGGTGGGAAGGTTGATGGAGCAAATAAACATCCTCCTTTTCCCACTTGGATTCATTGTGTCCTAGGCTTTCTGGCAACCCTCCACCCCAAGCTGGTGCCTTCCTCAGAAGGCTCTGCCCTCTTCCAAAATGGCGCCTGCCCATTTTATTTCGTAAATTGGGTTGAAAGCTGAGCGTCACTATTCCTTTTTCCTGCATTCCTTTCTGCCACTATATAGCAGGCCATTATTGTTATTTCTCAAGCTGGGAATCCTGGCATCCGGGGAGCTTCCTTCCCTTGCTAGAATAATAGCTCATGTCATTCTTCATCTCTGCCTTTGGCTGAGTCATCTTATCTCACACTCCCTGTGTGTTCTTATCTTCAAACTCAATCTTATTGCATCCCCTCCACCAGACTACTTATTACAACAGAAAGTTTTGTATTGCCCCCCCACCCTATTCAAAAAGCCAAATTCCATTTTCTCTCAACTTCCTCCTCAAGTTATTTTCTATGAATAAGGAGAGTATAAACAGGGCCATAAACATCCACTAGTGTTTGTGGGTCTTCAGGGGTCGGTTGCTCTTCCTGCCTTAGCCCTACTTCTGGCTGATGACCACACGGCTGTTCTGGGAACATATAGCCAGCATGGGTCTTTCAGTACGGACGACTGTTGGTGTCCGGGAACCCTGACAGTGCTTGCCTCCACTTGCCAGGGGCTCATTTCACTGCAACCAGGTGAATTTCTTCAGTATGTCCAAGTATGTTTGCTAAGGTCAAGGTCTCCTGAGAAACTTTGCCATGGAAACCTGTCAAATTATTGCCTCTAGCATATACCAGCTTAATTGTGAGTAAAATATAGACATTTTGTTCCAGCGGGCACCAGTAACGTCTCTCATTTAGAGACTTATTGTTACTGTTTTTGGCATATCCAATATGGTCGGGTAGCTTGCCAGGCTCTGCCGCGCGGGCTCGATACTCTAGGTAGCTTGCTGGGCTCTCCGAGAGGGGCCGAGGAATTGAACTCGGGTTGGCTGCATGAAAGGCGAAAGCCCAACCACTGTGCTATTGCTCCAGCCCATAGACATTTTATATAAAAATATTTTATGAAGTATTTTATAAAGTATTTTGAAAAGTATTTACTTTTATAAAGTATTTTACAAAAAATATTGCAGCTTTTAAAGGCACAATCTTTGTAGTAACTCATATTTGAACATAACTTTATATTATGGCATTAAAGACTTTTTCTCTTGCTTAGCTAAATATTGTTTATATTTTAAGCCCGAGAGGTGTGATTTAGTATGTTGTTTCTGATGAGATCATCAGAGTTTTTAATTTCATAATATAAAGAATGAAAGGCTCATATTTGGAGGTCAATTAGAGTTGGCTTTGCAAGTTTGTTTGCTGATGCTCATTTTATCTTTAGCTATTTTAGTTAAATTTTATTAAAACTATTAGTGATTTATTGAAAAGCATAATGTTTGTTTTAAGGGGTAGTGCAATGTAACTAAGGTAACTATGTCTTTTCTGTCATGAAAGTGTTAATATCTCCCCATTCCTCAGAACTCTTCCCTTCCACTTCCAATCCACTTAGGTGGCCTCAGTTCTTTGTCAGTCTATAGACTTATTTTCACTGGGCATTGTCTGTTCTCTTGCTTTGTTTCTTCATATGCTACCTCTGACTCAAATCATTCAGTATGTCTTTCTCCTGAGTATTTGCTTAGTGTGACACCCTTTCTATTATTTCCATGGTGTTGCAAAATCAAGCCTTGGTCTTATAGTTAAGTAGTATTTCAGAGTGTTGTGTGTGTGTGTATACACAACTTTGTTATTACTCACCAATTGTTGGGCTCTTGAGTTATTTCTAGATCTTGGCTACTGTTAGAGAATTTCAATAAAAATATTTGTGTGATCTGGAGTGAATATGGGTATAAATACATATATACTTCTGGGAGGATTTTGGAACACACCTGGTGTACTCATGGCTTACTCCTGGCTCTGTGTTCAGGGGTCACTCCCTGTGGTGCTCAGGAGATCATATGTGTCTTTGGGGATTACATCATGGTCAGCTACATGCAAGGCAAGCATTTAACCCCTGTACTGACTTTTTAGCCTCTATATTTAAAAATTAATATTTTTTATGTTCTTGGGATGCAGAGTCTCTTGCCCCAATGCCTGCCTGTCTTCACAGGGCCTCTTGGAGTGGGGTGGGTTGAGTTTCCCTCCCTGGCCCGAGCAGAGCCCCAGCAGCCGAAGACCTCCGGAGTCTAGCCACAGCCATGATCAAGGCCGCTACCCACACATTCAGACAAGCCTCAAGCATGAAGGAACCGGCAGAGGAACCCAGTTGTGTGGGACCCAGGGCTGAGATCTCCAAGCCTGCTCGGATCATGACTGTGCCTCCTCCACCCAGACCCTCCATTTTCTAGTAGCTTGACAGCCACACCTACAAACTGCCCTGGTGCCATGTAATCCCATGAAAGGCCAAGATCCAGAGACTATGCAACAAAGCTCCCAGAAGACCTCTTATAGCCGTTCTCCCTTTCAGAGAACCTGGCAAGGAACTGAGAGCATCCTGCCCACACTGCAGTCTGGCAAGCTCTCTGTCATGTTTTTGATAGCCAAATACAGTAACAATGATGGGTCTCATTCCCTCTACCCTGAAAGAACCTCCAATGCGGCACCACTGGGAAGAATGAGTAAAGAGAGGTTGCTAAAATCTCAGGGTTAGGATGAATGGAGATGTTACTGGTGCCCACTCGAACAAATCAATGATCAACGGGATGACAGTGATACAGTGCTGTTCTTGGGATGGATACCTAAGAATGGAATTGCTTGATCATATGGTCTTTCCATTTTCAATTTGTTTTTGAATCTCCATATAATTTAAAAACAATTCTTTTTCTCCGCATTACCAAGCTTTAAAACAAATTCTTTTTTTCTCCACATTACCCACTGGTATTTCTTGTTTCTAGTCTATCTGATACAGATCATACTCACTGGTATAGATTTGCTTTTTGACTTTCCCTGATCATTTGTGACGAAGAGTATATGGGACATCAATATACAGTTTCCTTTAAAATAATTTTTTATTTAACTGAAAAACCATGATTTACAATATATTAATAATTAATGAGTTTTAGGCATATAATATTTCAGTACCATCAATTCCACCAATTCCACCACCAGTGTCAACTTCCCTCCACAGTGTTCCCATACTCCATTTTACCCACCCCCTCCCGCCCCCTCCCCTCAGCCCCCTACCTAACACCTTGACAGGCATATTATTACGTTTTGGTGGTTGCAGCTTAGGTTTAATGTTTTCAGTGTTGTTGAGTCTGTGTTTTGGATATATGGCTTTCACACATCACCAGTATAACAGAAGCCCTCAACCCTATTCACCCAATATGGGGCTTTTTAATGGAAACAACATTTTTTGGCATCTATCTTGAGAATAGTTTGGTTAGAACTAGATTACATGAACTTTAATCATTCTTAACAGGGTGGATATGAATTACAATACATTGTAAGTCCTGGCCCCATGAGGCATCAGAAAAACTCTCTTCCTGAGCTTTCAAGGACTTGACCTCTTGACAGATAGGTAGGATAAGGAGACTGATGTCAATTGATGTCTTAAACACTGGTAAAGGTTAATTGACATGTACATATACACACATATATAAAGGCTTTTCTTTATAATTAAAAACCTGTAGATAACAATTGTCATGTTTTCTTTCCACATCCTAGTTGGTTATCAAAATCTCAACCAAGTTGATATGACTTGTCGTTGCTTCCTGGCACATGCTAAAACTTTCAGGGCAACTATAGCTCCCTTTTCTCCCCCATTTAGTTATCTTTCTTGGTATTAACAGTTTTCTCAAGGCCTCTGTACCTTTCCAGGTCCTCAACATCAGGATTTTAATATAAAATGTAATTGTAAAGTGGTTGATTTTTTTCTTTTGCTTAAATGACCTAATAAACATTAGAAAATGAAGGAGTGGAGGAGAGTTTTACATGTGTCTGCTGAGTTATAGGGCCCTTTTCATGACATTCTAGACTATCTGATGAGTCAGGTATAATATGAGGCTCTGAGACTCTGAGATGTTAAGTAACTCGCCTAGATAACAGAACTAATAAGCAAGATAATTGAAACCTGAGCCCTGATTTTTTTCCATTTATGTGGACTTCTTTCAGGGATTTAGTGACTCAGAAAATTTGACAGAGGCATCTTATCAGATCTGGAAATGTTCCTGAAAGACCAGAAGCCTTAGGAGAGAAATTTTTTTTAGGAAGATCATCCCTCCTTCCTTTTCTCTACCTATGCATTCATTAATGCATCTAGGATCCAGCCAAGCTTTACCTGTTATGAGCCAGGTATTGGTGTATGCACCTCGTCTATAACAAGGAAATACACAGGAGGCTGAGGTGATGAATAGCAGGCATGAGGAAGTGCCATATATACTGGGACATGGGCTGTGCAGTCACTAAGAGAGTCATACAAGGGAGGGATGGAGGTGGCATCAGGAGGTCAGAACTGGAACACAGATGATGTATGGTAGGCTAGGGTATGTGCACATGCATGTAAGTGCATGTGAGTATCTGCTTGTATTAGAATAGAAGATCTGAACAGTGGAAATTCTAATTTAAGTTGCTATTACATGCCACACATGTAGGTCAGGGTTTCTGAGTGTTGGGCAATAGCTCTATTGCTTCTTGGGGCCTCAAGCTGAAGCTAATCCTCCCAACCACTGTTCCTTATAATATCTCTCTTGGACTGAAATAAAATAATGCTTAAGTATATGCTCTATAGAGTTCAGTTAATTAAATATCAATGCTCTGAAAGGTATATTTGTACTATTTATAATGAGTTAAAGTAAGTCTTTTTTTTATATTACTGTATCACCGTCAACCCATTGCTCATTGATTTGCTCGAGTGGGCACCAGTAATGTCTCCATTGTGAGACTTGTTACTGTTTTTGGCATATCAAATATGCCACAGGTAGCTTGCCAGGCTCTGTGGCAAAGCAAAACAGTTCTATTGAAAGAATATATTTGGAGAAATGTGAGGGGAGAGATAAGTGTTCAAGGGACCCAAAATTCTCCAGAGTGAGAAAAGTGCTAGTATACATTCCAATCAGGTGAAGGTGTGGTGCCACCAGCAGGTCAACCTATACCCGTGGGGCAAGTGCATCAGCAGTCTGATGGTGTGTCTTCAGGCTTTCTAATACCCCAAAATTTCCGCTATGCCTCTCACTGGACCCAACAACTTGGGACCAAGTTTCCCAAGAAACTAAACAATCAAAAGCTAAGTATGTGGGCAAAACCAAATACCAACTTCGGCTCAGCTATACAAGTTCATTTATTGTCCTTGCTTCAGAGACCCATAAATCTCGAAAGAGATCTAAAGCCACAGTTAATCTCGGACCTGAGCAAGGCTGAACAGATCAGGGTAGATTGGAGAGGGGCGGGTCAGCTTTGTGCCCACCCAAGCAGAGCCCCTGGCAGCTGCTTGCTCCCACAGTCCAAAATGCTCCTCGCTGGACTCCATCATCCTGGGATGTATCTCTCTGAGATATAATCTGAAAATTTGGGTATGTGGGGTTTGTGACTAAAATCTCCAGGCTTTCTCCTGGTTGGGATGGGCTACCTCCACCTACCTCCCTTCAGTACTTCTGGAAGCCTTGGCAGTCATGTCCACACTTCAAAGTTGTCACCCAGTTAAAAAAAGCTACTCCTCCCTTACCTTCCTGATAAAAATACTCAATGCTCTGAACAAACACAGTGACCTCTTAGTACCTGTATTGCAAACAATAATGTATAACAAGAGAAACAGAAGAAAAGTGCCTGCCATAGAGGCAGGCTGGGGTGAGGGTGGTAAGTTTGCGGGGATGGTGGGAAGAAAACGGGGGACACTGGTGGTGGGAAATGTACATTGGTAGAGGGATAAGTGTTGGAACTTTGCATGACTAAAACCCAATCATAAACAGCTTTGTAATGGTCTATCTCACATTCCAAGCAGGGATGTGTGAGCTATTTCCCCAGAATGGCTGGGGAAATACGCACTAAAATAAGAACTAAAATAAGAAAGCACATATGTCAGGAATATGCAGGCCAAAGAGGTACAGGCAAATTGAGTCCCTATTTCTTTTATAACGTCAACTTTTCTCCCCAAATCAGATGACATTATTTTGTTTGTGTTGTCGTCACAAGAAAGTTAACCCAAGTAAGCTTGAGGCCTGCCTGTCATTACATACTCTTGAGACTTATGGGATCTTTTATTTGTCCTTCTTCCCAAGATGTTCAGGACATATAGAACGTTAGTGATGCAGATATCTGAATCCAAGCTTTTGGCAGTAGGTGAGGGATTGTTTCACAATCATAACATGACAGGGAAGGTTTCAGGTTGCAGTAAATAGAGTTCCCCCTTTCATGTTCATTACTGACTCCCTTGAGCTCAGAACAGTACCTGACACATTCTAGGTGCTCAATAAATATTGCTTAAAAATGAACAAGATTTTGTAGCATAGGGAATAATGTACATTATCTTATTCTGTCATTTGAAATTAATTTTCAGATTGTAATCGCATTTTGTTCATTATGTGGGCTACACCTGGTGGTGCTCAGGGATTATTCCTGTCCATCTCAGGGGACCATATGTGGTGTCAGGGACAGAACCTGGATTAGCTGTGTGCAAGGCAAGTGCCCTACTTGCTGAACTACTGCTCTGCCCCTCAGTTTGCAGTCTTTAAAGAAAATTTTATGCAGTTAAGGAAATTTTTACCATTTTAAACTGGAAAAAAGAGACTGGTTTTATGTTTAAATTTTTGGGGAGGTTGCAGGAGATGAGTCCCTGACTCATCGAAGTGGGGACAGCTGGATTGGGGACAGCTGAGGTACACTCCCATACTCTCATACCACGCATGGGCAAATCCCTTTGGTGTTTGCTATAAGTGTTGAATTATTTTCTTTTAATGTTGGTGGGCAGTACACCAAATGCATTGTGTTGAGAGCCTCCCCCCACTCCCCTTCATTTCTTTTTTAAATCCATGTGTTTTCAGGGAAATTTAAGCCATAAGTTTCTGATTCATTTACACTGCACTCATCAAAATGTGTTTTTTTGAGCACTCTTTTTATATCCAAAATGTATTATGATCCTTTTTTTTTTACTATACTCTTCCAGTTTTTTTTCATTCTTACAAGCAGAAAGTTAGGTCTAGTCAGTCACATATACAAATCTGGGTCAAAGTAGTTGGACCTAAACTCTAATATCTGAGAGGGCTTTAAACTTGAGAAAATGTTGATACAGCTCAGGAGCTTTTATCCGCTAGTCAGTGCTACAAAACTCAAATCAGTACAAGGGAACAATGGCTGATTATAACTCTGGAAGCCTATTGGTTCTTTCTATTGAGAGAATTCCTGGAATTTTTAAAATGTCGGTGTATGTATGTGGATATCAGTGGAATTTAGATATTGATGGGACAATCAAACTTTACTTTTCCCCATTTGTAATTTCACACTACTAATTTTTAAAGTATGGCAGATAGCAACATGATTTATATTATCTGAGAATTTGCTAACATTTAGAATATGATGAAATAGTGCAATTCATGTAGTCTTCTGTACATTTTTATGATCTGGGCAGAAAATTTCAGTCCTCCAAAAAATATATGAAATTACTACCTAAATAGAACTTATCTGTAACTAATTCAGCCATTGTATTTATTTCTGTTTATAAAGTTAAAAATTATTATCAGAATATTATATCATCTAACTTTCTTTTGAAAAACAAAACAAAAAATGTGAAAATTTGAGACACACAGAGAAATGAAATGTTCTGAATCTCAAGGTTCTAGCTTTACAATACACATAGCTGATGAAAGTCTTACACACTTTATTTGGTTGCACATAACATGTATCTAGGCCTTATGCTAATCTTTAGACCTTGGTAAGCACACATTAACCCCATTTTCTGTAACAAATTAGTCTGAATGCTGAGCTGGCAAACAGCTGCCATGGGTTGCATGAGAAAAATAACTCAACAAATGAGAAAACGTTATTGGTTCCTTAAATACTGGAGGTCAAGACTTTGACGGGAAACCAAGTACTTTGGGGTTTTGCAGGAGGCCTCATCAGTTTCATCTGTGGATAAAGGCCCTTTTCTAACCCCAGGGTTCCTGTCCTGCTCTCCCCACAGTCTCTTTTTATGTGAATGTTCATGGACAATTTCTTCTAAGGAAGTCTTTGAAAAGCCATCAGAAGATGAAATCAACTTTCAGTGTCCCATAACGTGTCATTCTGAAGGTGTTTTCTTCGTGGCTATCTGAAGTAATCTGGTCATCCCTAGTGTCTCATCCATCAGTTTGATGTGAGTCAGTTTTTCAGCCTTAGGTAGGAGAGGACCCACAGTAAGAGTGGACGATGTTCCCAAATCTGCCATCTGCTTCTATGACACTATGTCTACTTTTGCATAGGAACCTCTCTTGCATATACAGTCAGGTAAGGAATGGCTATACCTTTCTCAAAAGGCCAGATATGACAAATTCAAGATATCAGAGCTACAGAACCTCAACGAAATAGTGCCAGTGTTTAGTGTTTGAAGTGGTGTTTTGTGACAGTTGATGTACCTTTGTATATCACAGTTTTATTTTGTCAATTGCTTCAAGAGAGATTCCTATTCTGTAGCTAAATATAACTAGATACAGAATATCATAACCAAATAATATTTATTTGACCAATGTATAGACTTTGCCAAGGATATGTGTTAAATCTCCTTCGTGTCCAGAAAGAAATTATTTTCCTGGTGTTTTATCTCCCCTGCCATTTCCAGACAAAAACAAATTATCTGTGAGTCTACAACATATTTATTATGATTCAATCATTCAGTCAAATTCATTGTTGGATAACACCTAGAAATTGGGCAAACTCAGTAACCTTTATTTACTTTTCTTGGGTGGCACTTCTACTTTAGGTTCTTTATACAAAGAAGACAGGAAATGTTTCATTTAGAAAAGTAGTTCTGAGTACTTTGGGGAGCTCAGTTGAAAAATTTTCAACCAATGGACTGAAGATATGGCTCTAAGAGGTAGAGAATAATCCTGACACGTGTGAATCCCTGAGTTCAAGTTAGTTTCCTAGCACTGCCTGCCTGACCCTGGGAACCGCTGGGTGGTCCCTGGGGATCCCTTTACCCCAGTCAGGACTATTAGGTATGACTGTCAGCACCTAAGTATTGACAGAAGTCATCCCACAACTGGACATACCCCAGTGCTGCTGGGGCGACCCCATACAAAATTTTGTATTAATATAGAAAAAAATGTAGGAGAATATTAGCTGTTGTGAAAATCATTACTTCCCAAATGGTGAGAGTTATAGGAAGAAGTGGAATTTCCCAAGATGGTGAAATTTATTCCTCATTGGTTTCCTGCCTCTTCTCCCTTCCCTGTACTGCTGGATAGCACCAAGTTACCAGACTTCAGGCAGAATATAGAAAAAGAAGTCCAGCTCTAAGGCAGAGTTGATCTTGTTCGGTTTCTCCTGCATGGAACAGCAGTGATTCATGCCTTCCTCTGCTGTCACACTGTCAGCATCCGCTAATCATAGCCCCATGATCACAGGACTTGTGCACATAAACAATTTCCAGGAGGTACAGAGCAACCCAGGGACCTCTCAGGCATAAACACTGGTTATTCTGTAATTCATTACCCCCCTCCTCATCATCTTGACATGTGCTTGAAATAATAGCTTTCCTTAAAATGTTTGAACATGTCA